>NC_060185.1:7703289-7758289 GCF_021184085.1 Oncorhynchus gorbuscha | reverse complement strand
AAGGTGTTATGGATAAGAGTGTCTGCTAAATGATTAAACTGTAATTATATCAGTCTGTCTACAACATAGACTCAGCAAAAAAAGAAATGTCCTCTCACTGTCAACTGCGTTTATTTTCAGCAAACTTAACATGTTTAAATATTTCTATGAACATAACAAGATTCAACAACTGAGACATAAACTCCACAAGTTCCACAGGGGTTCAAAATCAAAAGTAACAGTCAGTGTCTGGTGTGGCCACCAGTTGCATTAAGTACTGCAGTGCATCTCCTTCTCATGGATTGCACTAGATTTGCCAGTTCTAGCTGTGAGATGTTACCCCACTTTTCCACCAAGGCACCTGCAAGTTCCCATACATTTCTGGGGGGAATGACCCTAGCCCTCACCCTCTGATCCAACAGCTCCCAGACGTGCTTAATGGGATTGAGATCCGGGCTCTTCGCTGGCCATGGCAGAACACTGACATTCCTGTCTTGCAGGATATCACGCACAGAACGAGCAGTATGGCTGGTGGCATTGTCATGCTGGAGGGTCATGTCAGGATGAGCCTGCAGGAAGGGTACCACATGAGGGAGGAGGATGTCTTCCCTGTAAGGCACAGCGTTGAGATTGCCTGCAATGACAACGAGCTCAGTCCGATGATGCTGTGAAGCACCACCCCAGACTATGATGGACCCTCCAACTCCAAATAGATCCCTCTCCAGAACAACTGGGGTGATGGGGTAACGCTCATTCCTTCAACGATACATACGAATCCTACCATCACCCCTGGGGAGACAAAACCGTGACTCATCAGTGAAGAGCACTTTTTTCCAGTCCTGTCTGGTCCAGCGACGGTGGGTTTGTGCCCAAAGGCGATGTTGTTGCCGGTGATGTCTGGTGAGGACCTGCCTTACAACAGGCCTACAAGCCCTCAGTCCAGCCTCTCTCGGCCTATTGAGGACCTGCCTTACAACATGCCTACAAGCCCTCAGTCCAGCCTCTCTCAGCCTATTGAGGACCTGCCTTACAACAGGCCTACAAGCCTTCAGTCCAGCCTCTCTCAGCCTATTGCGGACAGTCTGAGCACTGATGGAGTATTGTGTGTTCCTGGTGTAACTCGGGCAGTTGTTGTTGCCATCCTGTACCTGTCCCGCAGGTGTGATGTTCTGATGAACTGATCCTGTGTTGGTGTTACACGTGGTCTGCCACTGCGAGAACGATCAACTGTCTGTTCTGTCTCCCTGTAGCGCCATCTTAGGCGTCTCACAGTACGGACATTGCAATTTATTGCCCTGGCCACATCTGCAGTCCTCATGCCTCCTTGCAGCATGCCTAAGGCATATACACGCCGATGAGCAGGGACCCTGGGTATCTTTCTCTTGGTGTTTTTCAGAGTCAGTAGAAAGACCTCTTCAGTGTCCTAAGTTTTCATATCTGTGACCTTAATTGCCTACCGACTGTAAGCTGTCAGTGTCTTAATGATCGTTCCACAGGTGCATGTTTATTAATTGTTTATGGTTCATTGAATAAGCATGGAAAACAGTGTTTAAACTCTTTACAATGAAGATCTGTGAAGTTATTATTACCTTTGAAAGACATGGTCCTGAATTTCTTTTTTTGCGTTTAAATACATTTTCTACGGTCCATGCAGTGATTATATTTGCACTCGGGGCCATACTAGAGATCTGGCAATACACCTGTAATAATATAAAATCTCTATATTCTGTGTGTTCTATGTGTTCTGTGTATTCTGTGTGTTCTATGTGTTTTCTGTGTTCTCTGAGTTGACTGTGTTCTATGTGTTCTGTGTGTTCTGTGTGTTTTCTGTGTTCTCTGAGTTGACTGTGTTCTATGTGTTCTGTGTGTTCTGTGTGTTTTCTGTGTTCTCTGAGTTGACTGTGTTCTGTGTGTTCTATGTGTTTTCTGTGTTCTCTGAGTTGACTGTGTTCTATGTATTCACGTCAACAGTGAAGAGGAGACTCCGGGATACTGGCCTTCTATGCAGAGTTCCTCTGTCCAGTGTCTGTGTTCTTTTGTCCATCTTAATCTTTTATTTTTATTGGCCAGTCTGAGATATGGCTTTTTCTTTGTAACTGCCTAGAAGGCCAGCATCCCGGAGTCGCCTCTTCACTGTTCATGTTGAGACTGGTGCTCTGGATAAGAGCGTCTGCTAAATGACTTAAATGTAATGTAAATGTGTTTTGCGGGTACAATTTAATGAAGCTGCCAGTTTAGGACTTAGGAAGTGTCTGTTTCTCAAACTAGACACTCTAATGTACTTGTCCTCTTGCTCAGTTGTGCACCGGGGCCTCCCACTCCTCTTTCTATTCTGGTTAGAGACGGTGTACGCTGTTCTGTGAAGGGAGTAGTACACAGCGTTGTACGAGATCTTCAGTCTCTTTGCAATTTCTCACATGGAATAGCCTTCATTTCTCAGAACAAGAATATACTGACGAGTTTCAGAAGAAAGTTCTTTGTTTCTGGTCATTTTGAGACTGTAATCAAACCCACAAATGCTGATGCTCCAGATACTCAACTAGTCTAAAGAAGGACAGTTTTATTGCTTATTTAATCAGAACAACAGTTTTGAGCTGTGCAGGCATAATTGCAAAAGGGTTTTCTAATGATCAATTCGGCTTTTAAAATGATGAACTTGGATTCTCTAACATAATGTGCCATTGGAACACAGGAGTGATGGTTGCTGATAATGGGCCTCTGTACGCCTATCTAGATATTCCATTTAAAAAATCTGCCGTTTCCAGCTACAATAGTCATTCACAACATTAACAATGTCTACACTGTATTTCCGATCAATTTTATGTTATTTTAATGGAGAAAAAATAGCTTTTCTTTCAAAAACAAGGACATTTCTAAGTGAACCCAAACTGTTGAACAGTAGTGTATATACCAGTACTTCATACCACCAACTGACATCTATGTACCAGTACTTCATACCAGCAACTAATCCTCCATCTATATACCAGTACTTCATACCAGCAACTAATCCTCCATCTATATACCACCAACTAAATCTCCATCTATATACCAGTACTTCATACTATTATTACTTCATACCAGCAACTAATCCTCCATCTATATATCAGTACTTCATACCAGCAACTAATCCTCCATCTATATACCACCAACTAAATCTCCATCTATATACCAGTACTTCATACCACCAACTGACATCTATGTACCAGTACTTCATACCAGCAACTAATCCTCCATCTATATACCAGTACTTCATACCAGCAACTAATCCTCCATCTATATACCACCAACTAAATCTCCATCTATATACCAGTACTTCATACTATTATTACTTCATACCAGCAACTAATCCTCCATCTATATATCAGTACTTCATACCAGCAACTGACATCTATATACCAGTACATCATACCAGCAACTGACATCTATATAGCAGTACTTCATACCAGCAACTAATCCTCCATCTATATATCAGTACTTCATACCAGCAACTGACATCTATATACCAGTACTTCATACCAGCAACTGACATCTATATACCAGTACTTCATACCAGTAACTAATCCTCCATGCAAGTTCTCACACTTAAAAAGATGAGAGAGGCCTGTAATTTTCATCATAGGTAAACTTCAACTATGACAGACAAAATGGAGAAAAAAAATCCAGAACATCACATTGTAGGATTTTTTATGAATTTATTTGCAAATTATGGTGGAAAATGAGTATTTGGTCATCTACAAACAAGCAATATTTCTGGCTCTCACAGACCTGTAAACTTCTTCTTTAAGAGGCTCCTCTGTCCTCCATTCATTACCTGTATTAATGGCACCTGTTTGTACTTGTTATCAGTATAAAAGACACCTGTCCACAACCTCACTTTGAATAATGCAATGAAGGCAGAAGGTTGTATAGAAAGCTCCAGTATCTTGGAAAACTTGGAAAAAATTAATATCCAGAAATCTGTCAATTTCGGGCATGTCCAAAACATGTGTAATAAATTAACAGGAGGCTGCTTACATTGGTCACAAGTGGGATCTAGTTCTGGTCTAATCTTGGATAATTTTTGCCTTTTACCAATACAGCCAATTAACTATTTTAAATTGAATTACAGCATGTCTTAGACATATAGATGAAGAATGTATTCTCTGAAGCATACTCTGCCAAGGTTAGTCTGACACTTGTACACCTAAATCCTCTTCCCATTGGATCTTAAGAGAGTTCAGAGAATACAGATTGTGTGTGTTTAATAACATATGGATTAAGTTTATGCACCCTTTGATATAAGGGTTCACTTTAAAAATAGAATCTAGAAGGGACGTAGGTGGATGTGATGGGAAGTGACTAGAGTACGAAGATACTGCAATTGTGTAATTTTGTATCTAAATAAATATTATATTAATATATAATATAATATATATAATATAATATATTGAACTGTTCAAAAGATGTAACATCCATATCAATGTAAAAGTCATTCAGTTTATTTTGTGTATTTGGAAACAGGCTAATGCAGGTTTTGAGCAAGGCAGCTAATGAGGTGCGTCCACAGGCTGAGATCTCCAAGGTCAGCCATTACAGGTTCAGGTAGTTTAGAGTAGAGTAGAGTAAGGCAGCTAATGAGGTGCGTCCACAGGCTGAGATCTCCAAGGTCAGCCATTATAGGTTCAGGTAGTTTAGAGTAGAGTAGAGTAAGGCAGCTAATTAAGTGGGTCCACAGGCTGAGAGGTCAACCATTTTGGGCCTGTAACGTCAGGGACTTCTGTCATCCAATATAGAATGATTCTTATATTAGCTGTCCAGTAATAATATTGAATGTTCGGAAGTGCTAGACCAACCTGGGGATCTTTGTAATACGCTCTCACGTATCCAAGTGTTTTTCTTGTTCCAGAATAAAGCAGATATCAGTTTATCTGTAGAGGTATGTCAAATTCCCAAATATTTTCCCAATACCCAAATTCCCAAATATTTCAATTTCTGTGTAGTTACTCTGAAGGGCACATGACTAAAAGAAGTTTGCACAGCAGAATGATTAATAGGCATTAATTCACATTTTTGTAGATTAATCTTTAACCCAGATATTTTTCCAATTGTCTTCAGAAGAACCAGGATCTCTGGAAGACCAGTTAAAGCGTCAGACATATATATTATCATGTCATCCATATAGAGTGAGACTTTATGCTCTAAGCACCCATTTGATAGTGGTGTTATTACATATTGCTAGAGCTAAAGGCTAAATTGCAATGGAAAACAACTGAGGGGATAGAGGACAACCCTGTCTTGTCCCACATTGAAGTTGGACTGAGGATGAAAGGTTGTCATTTGTGCACACTGCAGCCATAAGGGAGGAGTAAAATACTTTGACCCAGGACATAAAATTGGGACCGAATCCAAATTGTTTGAGAGTATAAAATAGATAATGCCACTCCACCCGATCAAACGTCTTCTCAGCATCAAGTGATAAAATATCTCTGGAGTGTCAGATGAATAATTTTTTAAAAGAATTTGCTCGGTAATCCATCGGGTCCAGGGGATTTACTGCGTAGATTTAATTGTCAACACAATCTCTTCTACAGAGAGCTGTTCTTCTTGTTCAGCAGCTGTCTCAGGTTCAACTGGGGTGGCAGGGTAGCCTGGTGGTTAGAGTGTTGGACTAGTAACCGAAAGGTTGCAAGTTCAAATCCCCAAGCTGACAAGGTACAAACCTGTCGTTCTGTCATTCTGCCCCTGAACAGGCAGTTCCTAGGCCGTCATTGAAAATAAGAATTTGTTCTTAACTGACTTGCCTAGTTCAATAAAGGTAGAATAAAAATATAAAACTGTAGGAATAGCTAAGTTCTCAAAGAAGGTTTCGAGTAAGGTAGCATTACCAGCGGATTCCGAAGTGTATAATTGTGAGTAAAAGTTATGAAAGCTTGAATTTACCTCTAAATGATCAATACATGTGTTACCCAGCTCGTTATAGTTATATCAGTTATAGTTTGATTTTCGGTTCTCTGACGCAGCTGGTGTGCTAGCATTGTCCCTGATTTCTCATGTTTAGTCCAGTTGAAAGAAGATCAAACTTTGTCTGAAGTGTCAAACATTGTTTTAGTAAATCTGCCGAGGAAGAGTATGAATATGCCATATCCAAATCCAAGATTGTGTTTGTAAATTAATATTGCGCTGTCTGAAATAATCTGGCCCCTCAGATAAGCCTTAATTGATTCCCATACTGTTATAGGAGACATTCCAGAGGTTTGATTAACCTCTCTAGGGTATGTGGGACGCTAGTGTCCCATCTGGCCAACATCCAGTGAGATTGCAGAGCTCCAAATTCAAATACAGAAATACTAATTTTAAAATTCAGAAAACAATCACGGTGTCAAATTTAAAAATGTTTTATGGCAAAAGCATACCATACAATTATTTGAGAATATAGCCCAGTTGACAAATTATTACAAACAATAACCAGCCAAGCAGAAGCGTTACAAAACTCAGAAATAGAGAATAAATTAATCCCTTACCATTGATGATCTTCATATGGTGGCACTCAGAAGACATTCATTCATTCAATAAATGTTCCTTTTGTTCGATAAAGTCTCTTTATATCCAAAAACCTCAGTTTGTTCGCGCGTTTTCTTCAGTAATCCACAGGCTCAAACGTAGTCAAAATAGGCAAACAAAAAATCCAAATTGTATCTGACAAGTTCATAGAAACATGTCAAACGATGTTTATATTCAATCCTCAGGTTGTTTTTAGCCTAAATGATCAATAATATTTCAACAGGACAATAATGTTTTCAATATAAAAGGTAAACAAGAAAAGCACTCTCTCTGGTCATGCGCATGAAAAAGCTCTGTGACATGGCAGGGTCCACTCATTCAGACTGGTCTTACTCCCTCATTTTTCAGAATACAAGCCTGAAACAATTTCTAAAGACTGTTGACATCTAGTGGAAGGCATATGAACTTCAAATTGAGTCCTAAGTCACTGGATACTGTAATGGCATTGGATAGAAAACTACAAAAACACAACAACAAAAAAACTTCCTGAATGGATTTTTTTCAGGTTTTCGCCTGCCAAATCAGTTCTGTTATACTCACAGGCACTATTTTAACTTCTTGCGTCGAGCCATCCCGGATCCGGGATCGTGACTACAGCCTCAAGCTCATTACCATAACGCAACGTTAACTATTCATGAAAATCGCAAATGAAATGAAATCAATATGCTAGCTCTCAAGCTTAGCCTTTTGTTAACAACACTGTCATCTCAGATTTTCAAAATATGCTTCTCAACCATAGCAAAACAAGCATTTGTGTAACAGTATTGATAGCTAGCGTAGCATTTAGCATAGCATTTAGCGTTAGCATTCAGCAGGCAACATTTTCACAAAAACCAGAAAAGCATTCAAATAAAATAATTTACCTTTGAAGAACTTTGGATGTTTTCAATGAGGAGACTCTCAGTTAGATAGCAAATGTTCAGTTTTTCCTGAAAGATTATTTGTTTAGGACAAATCGCTCCGTTTTCTGCGTCATCTTTAGCTACGAAAAAAACCTGTGTCCAGGATTGTGTAAATCTGTCCGCAAGCTCATTAGCATAACGCAACGTTAACTATTCATGAAAATCACAAATGAAATGAAATACATCTATTTGCTCTCAAGCTTAGCCTTTTGTTAACAACACTGTCATCTCAGATTTTCAAAATATGCTTCTCAACCATAGCAAAAGAAGCATTTGTGTAACAGTATTGATAGCCTAGCATAGGATTATGCCTGGCATTCAGCATGCAACATTTTCACAAAAAACAGAAAAGCATTCAAATAAAATAATTTACCTTCGAAGAACTTCAGATGTTTTCAATGAGGAGACTCTCAGTTAGATAGCAAATGTTCAGTTTTTACAAAAATATTATTTGTGTTGACAAATCGCTCCGTTTTCTTCATCACGTTTGGGTATGAAAAAACCCGAAAATTAAGTAATTAAAACGCGAAATCTTTCCAAATTATCTCCATAATATTGACAGAAACATGGCAAACAATGTTTAGAATAAATCCTCAAGGTGTTTTTCACATATCTATCGATGATAAATCCTTCGTGGCAGTTGCCTTTGTCTTCTGAAGAAATGGAACGCGCATGGACCTACAGATTACGCAATAATTTCGACACAGGACACCGGGCGGACACCTGGTAAATGTAGTCTCTTATGGTCAATCTTCCAATGATAAGCCTACAAATACGTCAAAATGCTGCAGACACCTTGGGGAAACGACAGAAAGGGCAGGCTCATTCCTGGCGCATTCACAGCCATATAAGGAGACATTGGAACACAGCGCCTTCAGAATCTGGGGCATTTCCTGTATGAAACTTCATCTTGGTTTTGCCTGTAGCATTAGTTCTGGGGCACTCACAGATAATATCTTTGCAGTTTTGGAAACGTCAGAGTTTTTTCTTTCCAAAGCTGTCAATTACATGCATAGTCGAGCATCTTTTCGTGGCAAAATATCTTGTTTAAAACGGGAACGTTTTTTATCCAAAAATTAAAAGAGCGCCCCCTATCTCAAAGAAGTTAACAGTTTTGGAAACTTTAGAGTGTTTACTATCCAAATCTACCAGTATATACACATCATATCTTCTGGGCCCGAGTAGCAGGCCGTTTAATTTGGGCATGCTTTTCATCCAAAATTCCGAATGCTGCCCCTAGAGAAGAAACAGATGATATAAAAGCAACAAAGTTTTCTTCTTCTTCAGTAGTGAGTTAGGATGCCAAGGTTTCTTCTTCTTCAGTAGTGAGTTAGGACGCCAAGGTTTCTTCTTCTTCAGTAGTGAGTTAGGACACCAAGGTTTCTTCTTCTTCAGTAGTGAGTTAGGACACCAAGGTTTCTTCTTCTTCAGTTGTGAGTTAGGACGCCAAGGTTTCTTCCTCTTCAGTAGTGAGTTAGGACACCAAGGTTTCTTCTTCTTCAGTAGTGAGTTAGGACACCAAGATTTCTCCTTCTTCAGTAGTGAGTTAGGACGCCAAGATTTCTTCTTCTTCAGTAGTGAGTTAGGACACCAAGGTTTCTTCTTCTTCAGTAGTGAGTTAGGACGCCAAGATTTCTTCTTCTTCAGTAGTGAGTTAGGACGCCAAGATTTCTTCTTCTTCAGTAGTGAGTTAGGACGCCAAGATTTCTTCTTCTTCAGTAGTGAGTTAGGACACCAAGATTTCCTCTTCTTCAGTTGTTGAGTTGAGAATGTGAAATGTCAGAATAATAGTAGAGAGAACGATTTACTTCAGCTTTAATTTCTTTCATCACATTCCCAGTGGGTCAGAAGTTTACATACACTCAATTAGTATTTGGTAGCATTGCCTTTAAATTGTTGGGTCAAACATTTCGGGTGGCGTTCCACAAGCTTCCCACAATAAGTTGGGTGAATTTTGGCCCATTCCTCCTGACAGAGTTGTTGTAATTGAGTCAGGTTTGTAAGGCCTCCTTGCTCGCACATGCTTTTTTTCAGTTCTGACCACACATTTTCTATAGGATTGAGGTCAGAGCTTTGTGATGACCACTCCAATACCATAACGCTGTTGTCCTTAAGACATTTTGCCACAACTTTGGAAGTATGCTTGGGGTAATTGTTCATTTGGAAGACCTATTTGCGACCAAGCTTTAACTTCCTGAGTGATGTCTTGAGATGTTGCTTCAATATATCCACCTAATTTTCCTCCCTCATGATGCCATCCATTTTGTAAAGTGCACCAGTCCCTCCTGCAGAAAAGCACCCCCACAACATGATGTTGCCACCCCCATGCTTCACGGTTGGGATGGTGTTCTTCGGCTTGCAAGCGTCCCCCTTTTTTCCTCCAAACAAAACAATGGTCATTATGGCCAAACAGTTTTATTTTTGTTCCATCAGACCAGAGGACAGTTCTCCAAAAAGTACAATCTTTGTCCCCTTGTGCAGTTGCAAACCGTTGTCTGGCTTTTTTATGGCAGTTTTGTAACAATGGCTTCTTCCTTGCTGAGCGGCATATCAGGTTATGTCGATAAAGGACTTCTTTTACTGTGGATATTGATACTTTTGCACCTGTTTCCTCCAGCATCTTCACAAGGTGCTATGCTGTTGTTCTGGGATTGATTTGCACTTTTCGCACCAAAGTACATTCATCTCTAGGAGACAGAACGTGTCTCCTTCCTGAGCGGTATGGCAGCTGAGTGGTCCCACGGCATTTATACTTGCATACTATTGTTTGTACAGAAGTCGCTCTGGATAAGAGCGTCTGCTAAATGACTTAAATGTAAATGTAAATGACCATGGTACCTTCAGGCGTTTGGAAATTGCTCCCAAGGATGAACCAGAAAAGTGTAGGTCTGCATTTTTTTCTGAAGTCTTGGCTGATTTCTTTTGATTTTCCTATGATTTCAAGCAAAGAGGCACTGAGTTTGAAGGTAGGCCTTGAAATACATCCACAGGTACACCTCCAATTGACTCAAATGATGTCAATTAGCCTATCAGAAGCTTCTAAAGCCATGACATTTTCTGGAATTTTCCAAGCTGTTGAAAGGCACAGTCAACTTAATGTATGTAAACTTCTGACCCACTGGAATTGTGATGCAGTGAATTATAAGTTAAATAATCTGTCTGTAAACAATTGTTGGAAAAAGTACCTGTGTCATGCCTGAAGTAGATGTCCTAACCGACTTGCCAAAACTGTTGTTTGTTAACAGGAAATTTGTGGAGTGATTGAAAAATGACTTTGAAGTGACTCCAACCTAAGTGTATGTAAACTTCTGACTTAAACCGTACTTATTTACAACCCAAAACTAGGCTGTTTAAAAAAAAAGTATAACACATTTTATAAATCACATCTTACAGCAATACCACCAAGTTAATGGCAAAGTCTTTAAAGAAATGACAGATGATAGAACTGTGCTTTGTCTAACCAGGATAAGGGCACCACCGATAACTCGATACGAAATGACATGGCCTAATGATAGAACTGTGCTTTGTCTAACCAGGATAAGGGCACCACCGATAACTCGATACGAGCAGCTTCATGGCCTAATGATAGAACTGTGCTTTGTCTAACCAGGATAAGGGCACCATCGATAACTCGATACGAAATGACATGGCCTAATGATAGAACTGTGCTTTGTCTAACCAGGATAAGGGCACCACCGATAACTCGATACGAGCAGCTTCATGGCCTAATGATAGAACTGTGCTTTGTCTAACCAGGATAAGGGCACCATCGATAACTCGATACGAGCAGCTTCATGGCCTAATGATAGAACTGTGCTTTGTCTAACCAGGATAAGGGCACCATCGATAACTCGATACGAGCAGCTTCATGGCCTAATGATAGAACTGTGCTTTGTCTAACCAGGATAAGGGCACCACCGATAACTCGATACGAGCAGCTTCATGGCCTAATGATAGAACTGTGCTTTGTCTAACCAGGATAAGGGCACCACCGATAACTCGATACGAGCAGCTTCATGGCCTAATGATAGAACTGTGCTTTGTCTAACCAGGATAAGGGCACCACCGATAACTCGATACGAGCAGCTTCATGGCCTAATGATAGAACTGTGCTTTGTCTAACCAGGATAAGGGCACCACCGATAACTCGATACGAGCAGCTTCATGGCCTAATGATAGAACTGTGCTTTGTCTAACCAGGATAAGGGCACCACCGATAACTTGATACGAAATGACATGGCCTAATGATAGAACTGTGCTTTGTCTAACCAGGATAAGGGCACCACCGATAACTCGATACGAGCAGCTTCATGGCCTAATGATAGAACTGTGCTTTGTCTAACCAGGATAAGGGCACCACCGATAACTCGATACGAGCAGCTTCATGGCCTAATGATAGAACTGTGCTTTGTCTAACCAGGATAAGGGCACCACCGATAACTCGATACGAGCAGCTTCATGGCCTAATGATAGAACTGTGCTTTGTCTAACCAGGATAAGGGCACCACCGATAACTCGATACGAGCAGCTTCATGGCCTAATGATAGAACTGTGCTTTGTCTAACCAGGATAAGGGCACCACCGATAACTCGATACGAGCAGCTTCATGGCCTAATGATAGAACTGTCTAACCAGGATAAGGGCACCACCGATAACTCGATACGAGCAGCTTCATGGTAATCAAATTAAACGTAAGAAAAGGTGTATTGACTCTCCAGAATGTTACCTAATAATAACGATATCCACTGGCAACACTGTACAGTATCTACAAAAGGGAAAATGGGTTGACAGTGGTAAAGGCACATTTATCCGTTACCACAATCGCCAATTAGGTGAACATTCAGTCATTTGCTTCGGCTGACCTTGGTAGAATGTTCGACTTTACAAAGGACAATGCCTAATAGGGATCTTGGAACTCTTTTTCTTGCCACTGTATGTGAAACACAGCCGGGCAGGAAAATCTACACCATACCAATACCAATACCATACCATGGGTATTGCATCGAAGTGGGCAAAATTCTCTGGCACGCCGAAGAACATCAATACAATCCTGACAATGACGCAATGTGTTCCGCCAGGCTTTCTCACTTGAGAGCCCCAATGTGTTCCTTCAGGCTTTCTCACTTGAGAGCCCCAATGTGTTCCGCCAGGCTTTCTCACTTGAGAGCCCCAATGTGTTCCGCCAGGCTTTCTCACTTGAGAGCCCCAATGTGAGCCGTCTACAAGGACGTCTTTATCTATTTTGAGGGCTTTGTTCAATAACTTCGAGACTGATGAAGTAGATCTTGAGCCCTCAGCTACCCACATGATCCTGATGTTGGATATTTGCATATAACCTTGTGAATGTATGCATTGGCCCTTAAGGCATAATCCGTTTGGGGCTTCTTAACCGTGTTTTGTATCATCGTCGTGCCGTTATTAACAAGTCTTGTTCCTTGCTCCATGTCGGAGACAGGTTTCTGAACTGTATCCGGTTCAATACCAACCATTTGTGTGCGCTTTGCCAAGTTTATTCTTAGCCTGCTTGTAACTCCGAATTAGTCAAATTGAAGTCCTCACTGAGCGCCTCCTTGAGTTCCCAACTTGAGAATTAATTAAACGTCCGCTCTGATGGCAGCAGAGATTCTCGGCCTTCACATCCTCAGTGTTGATGTTTTCCGCGTAGCCGAGGGGAGGAGCCGCTGCTCCCACTTGTTGAAGAACTCAAGCTCCTTCGTCTTTTAGTGTTGTCTCTTTTGTCAGTGACTCCACCGAACTTAAAGTGATGCTGGGAGTTGTAGTTCTTTTTGGGGCCAAAGTGCATGGAAAGTATTAAATAAATGCAATTTCAGCAGGAGAAAAAAAATGTGACCCCCCCCAATTTCTGCTAAATTAATTACTCAAATTTCTCTCTACCTGTGTGCAGCTATGTTGTAAACTGTCACACTGCTAGCCTTATGCCTCACCCTAACCTTAACCACACTGCTAGCCTTATGCCTCACCCTAACCTTAACCACACTGCTAGCCTTATGCCTCACCCTAACCTTAACCACACTGCTAGCCTTATGCCTCACCCTAACCTTAACCACACTGCTAGCCTTATGCCTCACCCTAACCTTAACCACACTGCTAGCCTTGTGCCTCACCCTAACCTTAACCACACTGCTAATCTTATGCCTAACCCTAACCACACTGCTAGCCTTATGCCTCACCCTAACCTTAACCACCCTGCTAGCCTTATGCCTCACCCTAACCTTAACCACACTGCTAATCCTAACCCTAGCCTTATGCCTCACCCTAACCTTAACCACACTGCTAACCCTAACCCTAGCCTTATGCCTCACCCTAACCTTAACCACATGGCTAACCTTATACCTAACCCTAATCACACTGCTAGCCTTATACCTAACCCTAACCTCAACCACACTGCTAACCGTATACCTAACCCTAACCACACTGCTAGCCTTATACCTAACCCTAACCACACTGCTAGCCTTATACCTAACCCTAACCTTAAATTAAGACCAAAAATCACATTTTTGTTTTTAATTAATTCATACTATATGCAATCATTTATTTAACTATGCAAGTCAGTTAAAGAACAAATTCTTATTTACAATGACGGCCCTACCCCGGTCCAAACCCAGACGACACTTGGCCAATTGTGCTCCCCCCCCCCACTCTACAGAACTCCCAATCACGGCCAGATGTGATGCAGCCTGGATTCAAACCAGGGATTGCAGTGACACCTTTTTTTTTTTGCAGTGAGATGTAGTGTTCGTAGACCACTTGCGCCACTTGGGTATAGCCCAACCTCAGGGACTGGAAGTAGTTAGGTGTTTGGAGAAGGTTGTTTTAATGGGGTCTGTGGATCTGTCTCCGTCTTTTAGATCGTTAGTGACATCGCTGACAGTCCCGATTCAATTTGAATGGAACTTATGTGAACAACGTCTTCTTCATAGAGAATTATAGCGGCCTTTTCCGACCATTTTAAAAGTAATCAAAGTTGTCAACTGGGTGGGGATTCCCATGGGTTATAGCCTCAATGGTGCTACCTATGCTGTCACAGGCAGTACGGTGACACAACCATAAGGATGAGTCCTTTATCTATCTCTATGGTCTTGCCATAGAGATCAGGTATTGATTACATTACACTGATTGGCCAGATGGTGGCGCTATAACAAAAAAAGGTAGAAAATGCTCAACTTTGAAAGGTCACGCCCGCTCACCCCGTTTGACCTAAAGTCATGCAATTCGGTACAAAGGTCCCTCTCCTCACAAGTAACACATTTTCCTCAGAGCCCCATAAGTTCCACCAATCAGTCAAGGATATTCCTATCATAACAACGTTTGATCTGTTAAGACTCAACGTATGCAAGAACACACATATCAACCCCACGGTGGCGCTATAACAGGCACATGTTAATATCTCTTTGATCTCTATGACTCAGAGAGATTACGTTTTGGTACACATGCTCAGGGTAGCTAACCCCCGCTGCTACTACAAGGTATTGATCAGAGATGAAGAGGAGTTGAAGTGAATCTATGCCGATATCTATGCTGATTTTCTTTTTCAGACTTGAGCGCCGAGGCTCCCCAGATTTTGTGTTATTAAAACACTCTACAACAAAGACTTCTTAGTGACCAATAAGCTTTCTCTGCCCTTAACTTTGTTCTGAACACCTCCACAAACAAAGGTCATGTGGTTTGGTAAAAAAGAATGCCACTCTCCCCACAGGTGTGATTACTATCTCTGAGGGTTATGGATCGGCATGTAAGGGTGCTCTCGAGTGACTAGATGTTCTTTACCATTCGGCCATCAGATTTGACACAAATGCTCCTTATAGGACACATCACTTCACTCTATACTCCTCTGTAAACTGGTCATCTCTGTATACTCGTCACAAGACCCACTGGTTGATACTTGTTTATAAAACCCTCCCTATCTGAGATATGTACTGCAGCCATCATCCTCCACCCGTTCTTCCAGTCACATTCTGTTAGAGATCCCCAAAACACACACCCCTGGGTCGCTCCTCTTTTCAGTTCAAACTGGACAGTTTTATCTCCATCTCCTCATTCAAGGACTCAATCATCAACACTCTTACTGACGGCTGCTTCGCGTGATGTATTGTTGTCTCTACCTTCTTGTTTAGTTAAACAGGCAAGTCAGTTAAGAACACATCTTTATTTACATTGACGGCCTACCCTAGCAACGCTGGGCCAATTGTGCACCGCCCTATGGGACTCGCAACTACGGCCGGATGTGATACAGCCTGGATTCAAACCAGGTATTACAGTGACACCTCTTGAACTGAGATGAGGTCTCTTAGACCACTGCACCACTCGCCACTCGTCGTCTGTGCCCAATAATGTTTGTACCATACTTTGTGCTGCTACCATGTTGTTCTGCTGCCATGATGTGTTGCTGCCATGTTGTTGTCATGTTGTGTTGCTACCATGCTGTGTTGTCATGTGTTGCTGCCATGCTATGTTGCTGTCATGTTGTGTTGCTGCCATGCTGTGTTGTCATGTGTTGCTGCCATGCTGTGTTGTCATGTTGTGTTGCTACCATGTTGTTGTCATTGTTGTGTTGCTACCATGTTGTTGTCATTGTTGTGTTGCTACCATGTTGTTGTCATTGTTGTGTTGCTACCATGCTGTGTTGTTGTCATGTTGTGTTGCTACCATGCTGTGTTGTTGTCATGTTGTGTTGCTACCATGCTGTTGTCATGTTGTGTTGCTACCATGTTGTTGTCATGTTGTGTTGCTACCATGTTGTTGTCATGTTGTGTTGCTACCATGTTGTTGTCATGTTGTGTTGCTACCATGTTGTTGTCATGTTGTGTTGCTACTATGCTGTGTTGTTGTCATGTTGTGTTGCTACCATGTTGTTGTCATGTTGTGTTGTTGTCATGTTGTGTTGCTACCATGTTGTTGTCATGTTGTTGTCATGTTGTGTTGCTACCATGTTGTTGTCATGTTGTTGTCATGTTGTGTTGCTGTCATGTTGTTGTCATGTTGTGTTGCTACCATGTTGTTGTCATTGTTGTGTTGTTACCATGTTGTTGTCATTGTTGTGTTGCTACCATGTTGTTGTCATTGTTGTGTTGCTGCCATGCTGTGTTTTCATGTTGTGTTGCTACCATGCTGTGTTGTTGTCATGTTGTGTTGCTACCATGCTGTGTTGTTGTCATGTTGTGTTGCTACCATGTTGTTGTCATGTTGTGTTGTTGTCATGTTGTGTTGCTACCATGTTGTGTTGCTGCCATGTTGTTGTCATGTTGCTACCATGTTGTTGTCATGTTGTGTTGCTACCATGTTGTGTTGCTGCCATGTTGTTGTCATGTTGCTACCATGTTGTTGTCATGTTGTGTTGCTACCATGTTGTTGTCATGTTGTGTTGCTGTCATGTTGTTGTCATGTTGTGTTGCTGTCATGTTGTTGTCATGTTGTGTTGCTGCCATGCTGTGTTGTCATGTTGTAATAATATATGCCATTTAGCAGACGCTTTTATCCAAAGCGACTTACAGTCATGTGTGCATACATTCTACGTATGGGTGGTACCGGGGATCGAACCCACTACCCTGGCATTGCTACCATGCTGTGTTGTCATGTGTTGTTGCCGTTCTGTGTTGTCATGTTTTGTTGCTACCATGCTGTGTTTTCATGTGTTGCTGCCGTGCTGTGTTGTTGTAATGTTGTGTTGCTACCATGTTGTTGTCATGTTGTGTTGCTACCATGTTGTTGTCATGTTGTGTTGCTACTATGCTGTGTTGTCATGTGTTGTTGCCGTGCTGTGTTGTTGTCATGTTGTGTTGCTACCATGCTGTGTTGTTGTCATGTTGTGTTGCTGCCTTGCTATGCTGTTGTCTTTGGTCTCACTTTATGTAGTGTTGTGGTGCCTCTTGTCATGATGTGTGTTTTGTCCTATATTTATAATATTTATTTTATTTTAATTCTAAAATCCCAGCCCCCGTCTCCGCAGGAGGCCTTTTGCCTTTTGGTAGGCCGTCATTGTAAATAAGAATTGGTTCTTAACTGACTTGCCGAGTTAAAGAAAGAAAAAACTATATATATATATATATATTATATACAATTAAATTGTTGCCAGCATTATATTATATATATATTATATTATATATATACTGTATATATTATATATAAGGCCATGTACTAATATATATATTTATTTTTTACTCCCCTGTACAGAAGATTACTCTCATGTCCAATGACTCTTATGTGTAATGAAATGGAACTGTGAGTCATGATCAAGGGCTATTGTGATTCCATCATCTATTAATGTGCTGTATGAAATAGACTATTTAGGCCTCATCCTAAACTGCACTGTATTCCTTTATATAGTGCAATATGTGTTTTGACCAGGGCCCATAAGGACTCTCTTCAAAACGTAGTGCACTATATAGGGAATAGGGTACCACCTGAGATGCAGAGAGTCTTCCCGGGTTTCTGGGAAGTTGTGGGCGCTGCCAGGTTGAAAAGTTCAGTGATGTAGTTCATTATGTTGTGTAAACAGCATCAGTGTTAACGTTATTCTACAGTCTATCAACTGAACAATGGTAACAACTAGTAACAAAGCGACAGCCTCTGCACTGAACTCATTAAACGACTGACCCTGCCTGAATCAATACATTTACTATCCATTTATTCTGTCTCTGAAAACAGGTTGGCAAGTTTCAGTTTCACCCTGATCTGGACATTTGGGATCGATTGGATGAAATGCTGGTCTGACAGAGCTGGTTGTTTTTCATTGCAGAAGCAGTCTCCTTCTCCACTCTGGTCATTCCTGAGCAGCGGGGTAAAGTACTTTATAAGTAAAAAATACTTTAAAGTACTACTTAAGTATTTTTTTTTAGGTATTTGTATTTTACTTTACTATTTATATTTTTGACTACTTTTAATTTTACTTCATTTACATTCCTAAAGAAAATATTGTACTTTTTACATTTACCTTGACACCCAAAAGTACTTGAAACATGTCCAATGCTTAGCAGGACAGGAAAGTGGTCCAATTCACTAATCAAGAGAACATCCCTGGTCATCACTACAGCCTCTGATCTGGGGGACTCACTAAACAGAGAACATCCCTGGTCATCACTACAGCATCTGATCTGGAGGACTCACTGAACAGAGAACATCCCTGGTCATCCCTACTGCCTCTGATCTGGAGGACTCACTAAACAGAGAACATCCCTGGTCATCCCTACTGCCTCTGATCTGGAGGACTCACTAAACAGAGAACATCCCTGGTCATCACTACAGCCTCTGATCTGGGGGACTCACTAAACAGAGAACATCCCTGGTCATCACTACAGCCTCTGATCTGGAGGACTCACTGAACAGAGAACATCCCTGGTCATCCCTACAGCCTCTGATCTGGGGGACTCACTAAACAGAGAATATCCCTGCTCATCACTACAGCCTCTGATCTGGAGGACTCACTGAACAGAGAACATCCCTGGTCATCCCTACAGCCTCTGATCTGGAGGACTCACTAAACAGAGAACATCCCTGGTCATCCCTACAGCCTCTGATCTGGAGGACTCACTAAACAGAGAACATCCCTGGTCATCCCTAATGCCTCTGATCTGGAGGACTCACTAAACCGAGAACATCCCTGGTCATCCCTACTGCCTCTGATCTGGAGGACTCATTAATCAGAGAACATCCCTGGTCATCCCTACTGCCTCTGATCTGGAGGACTCACTAAACAGAGAACATCCCTGGTCATCCCAACTGCCTCTGATCTGGAGGACTCACTAATCAGAGAACATCCCTGGTCATCCCTACTGCCTCTGATCTGGAGGACTCACCAAACAGAGAACATCCCTGGTCATCCCTACAGCCTCTGATCTGGAGGACTAACTAAACAGAGAACGTCCCTGGTCATCCCTACAGCCTCTGATCTGACTGTCTCACTAAACAGAGAACATCCCTGGTCATCTCTACTGCCTCTGATCTGGAGGACTCACTAAACAGAGAACATCCCTGGTCATCCCTACAGCCTCTGATCTGGAGGACTCACTAAACAGAGAACGTCCCTGGACATCCCTACAGCCTCTGATCTGAAGGACTCACCAAACAGAGAACGTCCCTGGTCATCCCTACAGCCTCTGATCTGGAGGACTCACTAAACAGAGAACGTCCCTGGTCATCCCTACAGCCTCTGATCTGACTGTCTCACCAAACAGAGAACATCCCTGGTCATCCCTACAGCCTCTGATCTGACTGTGTCACTAAACAGAGAACATCCCTAGTCATCCCTACTGCCTCTGATCTGGAGGACTCACTAATCAGAGAACATTCCTGGTCATCCCTACTGCCTCTGATCTGGAGGACTCACTAATCAGAGAACATCCCTGGTCATCCCTACTGCCTCTGATCTGGAGGACTCACTAAACAGAGAACGTCTCTGGTCATCCCTACAGCCTCTGATCTGACTGTGTCACTAAACAGAGAACATCCCTAGTCATCCCTACTGCCTCTGATCTGGAGGACTCACTAATCAGAGAACATTCCTGGTCATCCCTACTGCCTCTGATCTGGAGGACTCACTAATCAGAGAACATCCCTGGTCATCCCTACTGCCTCTGATCTGGAGGACTCACTAAACAGAGAACGTCTCTGGTCATCCCTACAGCCTCTGCTCTGACTGTGTCACTAAACAGAGAACGTCCCTAGTCATCCCTACTGCCTCTGATCTGGAGGACTCACTAATCAGAGAACATCCCTGGTCATCCCTACTGCCTCTGATCTGGAGGACTCACTAAACAGAGAACATCCCTGGTCATCCCTACTGCCTCTGATCTGGAGGACTCACTAAACAGAGAACATCCCTGGTCATCCCTACTGCCTCTGATCTGGAGGACTCACTAAACAGAGAACATCCCTGGTCATCCCTACTGCCTCTGATCTGGAGGACTCACTAAACAGAGAACATCCCTGGTCATCCCTACTGCCTCTGATCTGGAGGACTCACTAAACAGAGAACATCCCTGGTCATCCCTACTGCCTCTGATCTGGAGGACTCACTGAACAAAAATGCTTTTTTTGTAAATTACGTCTGCTTGTTATAGTGTGCTCCTGGTTATCCGTTAATAAAAAAAAATGTTGTGTCTGATTTTATTTTTTTATAAGCTACTTGAAGTTATTTAGACTTTTACTTTTCATACTTAATTATATTTTAAAAACATATACTTTTAGACTTCTCCTCAAGTAGTATTTTTCTGGGTGAATTTCACTTTGACTCTAGTCATTTTCTATTCATAAAGGCCTTTTATTTTGACTCAACTTTTCTCACCACTGCTCGTGAGCTGGTTCATATGTGACGGACCGGCTTGATTCAGGCAAAATGCAGCAACATTTGAAATGTTTTTTTTTTGCAAATGGATGAAAGTAGAGACTCAGAGCTAGAAAATGATATATCATACACTACAGTTGCGGAACAATGGGCAAGTAAGTCAGCTTTGAAAGTTCAACATCACGTTTGAGAAAATGGCTCTTGAATGTTTTGGTACATGTACTGGAGAGCTCTTCTTTGTCTACACCCATTCAACATCGTTCACACCCTCTTAAGCCTTAGCCCCACCCATCTCTTAAATTAAGGATTCCCATGTAAGGCCGTGTACTAAACAACCAAAGATTTCAAGACTAAAGGCTGGTTTATTGTATGTGTGTGTTCGTCAATTTATTCTAGAGTGCCAGAGTACTCTGGGCGTTGGTTAACTCAGAGCGTTGTCAGATTGTCTGTTCGTAAATTCAGAGAGCTTCGCTCTCGGAGCGTTCAGAGCGCACACTGGACACTCTGGCCGAGGAGTAGGATTGATCTGAGCGTTCTGACCAAACAGCAACAGTCACGCATCCAAGCTAACTGGCTAACCTTGGCTAGCTTGCTAGCTACTTCCAGACACAAATGAGAGAACACCTCACTCTGAACATTTTACTCCCCCTAGCAGAGCTGGTTAGGCTGTTTTTATGTTATCCATGGCGTTGGTGACTGCAACTGCTGGCACCAATTTAATTGCAGGTTTTTTCCAACGTTTACTGGCACCGGTCATATTCAACGGGTTTTGAGCATTCGTAAATTCGCCAGTTATTCTGTGCACTAGCACACTCAGACGAGAGTGCTTTTGAAATCGGATAGCCAGAGCGAATTTACCAGCTACATCTATCAACAGTTGCCGCAGTGACATCATAAACATTCTGTTGCAATGGTTCTTGCGTGGTGGAGTCTTTTGTTAAGACATGGAGCTAGGTACCTAAACACTGAACCATAATCCTAATTTATGACGTTACCACTCTGAATGAATCTGCCGTAAACTAACCATTCAGGTTCAATGTTAGCTAGATAACATGATGCAATAAACTAGAAAATGCAAATGGCTCTGAGACACAAATAAAATTACTGCACAGATCATACACGTAATGTTAGCTAGCTAGCGAACAGTACACTTTAACTTGAAATGGAAACAACTTTCTGACAAAATTAAAAATGTGTTATATCTCAAAATGTAGCTAGCTAGAATATCTTACCTGTATACATGGATGGACACTTATCCCTCTCTGTTATGGATGTCACGGTTACCCTTAGTTTGAAGATGTAATCCGGAAAAAGGTGTTTTATACAACAGCTTTCTGTGTGTTCTCTATTTGACATAATCCATTGTTTGCAAATCTCAGTCGTCCAGAGAGTGAAGAGCAACACTTATGCAGGTCTGCTACGTGTCATCTTTCAGACAAGCAGCGGTAGAAAACATTACCAACACGTACTGAGCAGCTCACATTATAGACAGAAGCATGCTACATTACAGGACCTGTCCCTTCAGACAGTAATGAATAATACAGGACCTGTCCCTTCAGACAGTAATGAATATTATATTACAGGACCTGTCCCTTCAGACAGTAATGAATATTACAGGACCTGTCCCTTCAGACAGTAATGAATATTATATTACAGGACCTGTCCCTTCAGACAGTAATTAATATTACAGGACCTGTCCCTTCAGACAGTAATGAATATTACAGGACCTGTCCCATCAGACAGTAATGAATATTATATTACAGGACCTGTCCCTTCAGACAGTAATGAATATTATATATTCAGACAGTAATGAATATTATATTACAGGACCTGTCCCAGGACCTGTCACTTCAGACAGTAATGAATATTACAGGACCTGTCCCTTCAGACAGTAATGAATATTATATTACAGGACCTGTCAGGACCTGTCCATTCAGATAGAAATGAATATTATATTCAGGACCTGTCCCTTCAGTAATGAATATTACAGGACCTGTCCCTTCAGACAGTAATGAATATTATATTACAGGACCTGTCCCTTCAGACAGTAATGAATATTATATTACAGGACCTGTCCATTCAGACAGTAATGAATATTATATTACAGGACCTGTACAGGACCCCTTCAGACAGTAATGAATATGATTCAGACAGTAAGGATATTCAGACAGTAATGAATATTATATTACAGGACCTGTCCCTTCAGAGAGTAATGAATATTACAGGAGAGTAATGAATATTACAGGACCTGTCCCTTCAGACAGTAATGAATATTACAGGACCTGTCCCTTCAGACAGTAATGAATATTACAGGACCTGTCCCTTCAGACTTACAGGACCTGTCCCTTCAGACAAATGAATATTACAGGACCTGTCCCTTCAGACAGTAATGAATATTACAGGACCTGTCCCTTCAGACAGTAATGAATATTACAGGACTTGTCCCTTCAGACAGTAATGAATATTACAGGACCTGTCCCTTCAGACAGTAATACAGGACCTGTCAGACAGTAATGAATATTATCAGACAGTAATATATTACAGGACCTGTCCCTTCAGACAGTAATGAATATTATATTATATTCAGACAGTAATGAATATTACAGGACTTGTCCCTTCAGACAGTAATGAATATTACAGGACCTGTCCCTTCAGAGAGTAATGAATATTACAGGACCTGTCCCTTATAATATATTACAGGACCTGTCCCATCAGACAGTAATGGATATTATATTACAGGACCTGTCCCTTCAGACAGTAATGAATATTACAGGACCTGTCCCTTCAGATAGAAATGAATATTATATTCCCTTCAGACAGTAATGAATATTATATTACAGGACCTGTCCCTTCAGACAGTAATGAGGACCTATCCCTTTATGTTACAGGACCTGTCCCTTCAGACAGTAATGAATATTACAGGACCTGTCCCCTTCAGACAGTAATGAATATTACAGGACCTGTCCCTTCAGACAGTAATGACTATTACAGGACCTGTCCCATCAGACAGTAATGAATATTACAGGACCTGTCCCATCAGACAGTAATGAATATTATATTACAGGACCTGTCCCTTCAGACAGTAATGAATATTACAGGACCTGTCCCTTCAGACAGTAATGAATATTACAGGACCTGTCCCATCAGACAGTAATGAATATTATATTACAGGACCTGTCCCTTCAGACAGTAATGAATATTACAGGACCTGTCCCTTCAGACAGTAATGAATATTATATTACAGGACCTGTCCCTTCAGACAGTAATGTATATTACAGGACCTGTCCCATCAGACAGTAATGAATATTATATTACAGGACCTGTCCCTTCAGACAGTAATGAATATTATATTACAGGATCTGTCCCTTCAGACAGTAATGAATATTATATTACAGGACCTGTCCATTCAGACAGTAATGAATATTATATTACAGGACCTGTCCCTTCAGACAGTAATGAATATTACAGGACCCTGAATATTATATTCCCTTCAGACAGTAATGAATATTACAGGACCTGTCACTTCAGAGAGTAATGAATATTACAGGACCTGTCCCTTCAGACATTAATGAATATTACAGGACCTGTCACTTCAGACAGTAATGAATATTACAGGACTTGTCCCTTCAGACAGTAATGAATATTACAGGACCTGTCCCTTCAGACAGAAATTAATATTATATTAAAGGACCTGTCCCATCAGACAGTAATGGATATTATATTACAGGACCTGTCCCTTCAGACAGTAATGAATATTACAGGACCTGTCCCATCAGACAGTAATGAACATTATATTACAGGACCTGTCCCTTCAGACAGTAATGAATATTACAGGACCTGTCCCTTCAGACAGTAATGAATATTACAGGACCTGTCCCTTTATATTACAGGACCTGTCCCTTCAGACAGTAATGAATATTACAGGACCTGTCCCTTCAGACAGTAATGAATATTATATTACAGGACCTGTCCCTTCAGACAGTAATGAATATTACAGGACCTGTCTATCCAGTAATGAATATTATATTAGTTATATTACAGGACCTGTCCCTTCAGACAGTAATATTATATTACAGGACCTGTCCCTTCAGACAGTAATGAATATTATATTACAGGACCTGTCCCTTCAGACAGTAATGAATATTATATTACAGGACCTGTCCCTTCAGACAGTAATGAATATTACAGGACCTGTCCCTTCAGACAGTAATGAATATTATATTACAGGACCTGTCCCTTCAGACAGTAATGAATATTACAGGACCTGTCCCTTCAGACAGTAATGACTATTACAGGACCTGTCCCATCAGACAGTAATGAATATTACAGGACCTGTCCCATCAGACAGTAATGAATATTACAGGACCTGTTCCTTCAGACAGTAATGAATATTACAGGACCTGTCCCTTCAGACAGTAATGACTATTACAGGACCTGTCCCATCAGACAGTAATGAATATTACAGGACCTGTCCCATCAGACAGTAATGAATATTATATTACAGGACCTGTCCCTTCAGACAGTAATGAATATCACAGGACCTGTCCCTTCAGACAGTAATGAATATTATATTACAGGACCTGTCCCATCAGACAGTAATGAATATTATATTACAGGACCTGTCCCTTCAGACAGTAATGAATATTATATTACAGGACCTGTCCCTTCAGACAGTAATGAATATTACAGGACCTGTTCCTTCAGACAGTAATGAATATTACAGGACCTGTCCCTTCAGACAGTAATGACTATTACAGGACCTGTCCCATCAGACAGTAATGAATATTACAGGACCTGTCCCATCAGACAGTAATGAATATTATATTACAGGACCTGTCCCTTCAGACAGTAATGAATATTACAGGACCTGTCCCTTCAGACAGTAATGAATATTATATTACAGGACCTGTCCCATCAGACAGTAATGAATATTATATTACAGGACCTGTCCCTTCAGACAGTAATGAATATTACAGGACCTGTCCCATCAGACAGTAATGAATATTATATTACAGGACCTGTCCCAGTAATGAATATTATATTCAGACAGTAATGAGGATATTATATTACAGGACCTGTCCCTTCAGAGAGTAATGAATATTACAGGACCTGTCCCTTCAGACAGTAATGAATATTATATTACAGGACCTGTCCCTTCAGACAGTAATGAATATTACAGGACCTGTCCCTTCAGACAGTAATGAATATTATATTACAGGACCTGTCCTTCAGACAGTAATGAATATTACAGGACCTGTCCCTTCAGACAGTAATGAATATTACAGGACCTGTCCCTTCAGACAGAAATGAATATTATATTACAGGACCTGTCCCATCAGACAGTAATGGATATTATATTACAGGACCTGTCCCATCAGACAGTAATGAATATTACAGGACCTGTCCCATCAGACAGTAATGAATATTATATTACAGGACCTGTCCCTTCAGACAGTAATGAATATTACAGGACCTGTCCCTTCAGACAGTAATGAATATTATATTACAGGACCTGTCCCATCAGACAGTAATGAATATTATATTACAGGACCTGTCCCTTCAGACAGTAATGAATATTACAGGACCTGTCGCTTCAGACAGTAATGAATATTATATTACAGGACCTGTCCCATCAGACAGTAATGAATATTATATTACAGGACCTGTCCCTTCAGACAGTAATGAATATTACAGGACCTGTCCCATCAGACTGTAATGAATATTATATTACAGGACCTGTCCCTTCAGACAGTAATGCATATTACAGGACCTGTCCCATCAGACAGTAATGAATATTATATTACAGGACCTGTCCCTTCAGACAGTAATGAATATTATATTACAGGACCTGTCCCTTCAGACAGTAATGAATATTACAGGATCTGTCCCTTCAGACAGTAATGAATATTACAGGACCTGTCCCTTCAGACAGTAATGAATATTACAGGACCTGTCCCATCAGACAGTAATGAATATTATATTACAGGACCTGTCCCTTCAGACAGTAATGAATATTATATTACAGGACCTGTCCCTTCAGACAGTAATGAATATTACAGGACCTGTCCCTTCAGACAGTAATGAATATTATATTACAGGACCTGTCACTTCAGACAGTAATGAATATTACAGGACCTGTCCCTTCAGACAGTAATGAATATTATATTACAGGACCTGTCCCTTCAGACAGTAATGAATATTATATTACAGGACCTGTCCATTCAGACAGTAATGAATATTATATTACAGGACCTGTCCCTTCAGACAGTAATGAATATTACAGGACCTGTCCCTTCAGACAGTAATGAATATTATATTACAGAACATGTCACTTCAGACAGTAATGAATATTACAGGACTTGTCCCTTCAGACAGTAATGAATATTACAGGACCTATCCCTTCAGACAGAAATGAATATTACAGGACCTGTCCCTTCAGACAGTAATGAATATTACAGGACCTATCCCTTCAGACAGTAATGAATATTATATTACAGGACCTGTCCCTTCAGACAGTAATGAATATTATGTTACAGGACCTGTCCCTTCAGACAGTAATGAATATTACAGGACCTGTTCCTTCAGACAGTAATGAATATTACAGGACCTGTCCCATCAGACAGTAATGAATATTACAGGACCTGTCCCATCAGACAGTAATGAATATTATATTACAGGACCTGTCCCTTCAGACAGTAATTAATATTACAAGACCTGTCCCTTTAGACAGTAATGAATATTACAGGACCTGTCCCTTCAGACAGTAATGAATATTACAGGACCTGTCCCTTCAGACAGTAATGAATATTACAGGACCTATATTACAGGACCTGTCCCGTCAGAGAGTAATGAATATTACAGGACCTGTCCCTTCAGACAGTAATGAATATTACAGGACCTGTCCCTTCAGACAGTAATGAATATTACAGGACCTGTCCCTTCAGACAGTAATGAATATTACAGGACCTGTCCCATCAGACAGTAATGCATATTACAGGACCTGTCCCTTCAGACAGTGATGAATATTATAGGACCTGTCCCATCAGACAGTAATGAATATTATATTACAGGACCTGTCCCTTCAGACAGTGATGAATATTACAGGACCTGTCCCTTCAGACTGTAATGAATATTATATTACAGGACCTGTCCCTTCAGACAGTAATGAATATTACAGGACCTGTCCCTTCAGACAGTAATGAATATTACAGGACCTGTCCCTTCAGACAGTAATGAATATTATATTACAGGACCTGTCCCTTCAGACAGTAATGAATATTATATTACAGGACCTGTCCCTTCAGACAGTAATGAATATTACAGGACCTGTCCCTTCAGACAGTAATGAATATTACATGACCTGTCCCTTCAGACAGTAATGAATATTATAGGACCTGTCCCTTCAGACAGTAATGAATATTATATTACAGGACCTGTCCCTTCAGACAGTAATGAATATTACAGGACCTGTCCCTTCAGACAGAAATGAATATTACAGGACCTGTCCCTTCAGACAGTAATGAATATTATATTACAGGACCTGTCCCTTCAGAGAGTAATGGATATTACAGGACCTGTCCCTTCAGACAGTAATGGATATTACAGGACCTGTCCCTTCAGACATTAATGAATATTACAGGACCTGTCCCTTCAGACATTAATGAATATTATATTACAGGACCTGTCCCTTCAGACAGTAATGAATATTACAGGACCTGTCCCTTCAGACATTAATGAATATTATATTACAGGACCTGTCACTTCAGACAGTAATGAATATTACAGGACCTGTCCCTTCAGACAGTAATGAATATTACAGGACCTGACCCTTCAGACAGTAATGAATATTATATTACAGGACCTGTCCCTTCAGACAGTAATGAATATTATATTACAGGACCTGTCCCTTCAGACATTAATGAATATTATATTACAGGTCCTGTCGCATCAGACAGTAATGAATATTACAGGACCTGTCCCTTCAGACATTAATGAATATTATATTACAGGACCTGTCCCTTCAGACAGTAATGAATATTACAGGACCTGTCCCTTCAGACAGTAATGAATATTACAGGACCTGTCCCTTCAGACAGTAATGAATATTACAGGACCTGTCCCTTCAGACAGTAATGAATATTATATTACAGGACCTGTCCCTTCAGACAGTAATGAATATTATATTACAGGAGCTGTCCCTTCAGACATTAATGAATATTATATTACAGGACCTGTCCCTTCAGACAGTAATGAATATTACAGGACCTGTCCCTTCAGACAGTAATGAATATTACAGGACCTGTCCCTTCAGACAGTAATGAATATTATATTACAGGACCTGTCCCTTCAGACAGTAATGAATATTATATTACAGGACCTGTCCCTTCAGACAGTAATGAATATTATATTACAGGACCTGTCCCTTCAGAGAGTAATGAATATTACAGGACGTGTCCCTTCAGACAGTAATGAATATTACAGGACCTGTCCCTTCAGAGAGTAATGAATATTACAGGACCTGTCCCTTCAGACAGAAATGAATATTACAGGACCTGTCCCTTCAGACAGTAATGAATATTATATTACAGAACATGTCACTTCAGACAGTAATGAATATTACAGGACTTGTCCCTTCAGACAGTAATGAATATTACAGGACCTATCCCTTCAGACAGAAATGAATATTACAGGACCTGTCCCTTCAGACAGTAATGAATATTACAGGACCTATCCCTTCAGACAGTAATGAATATTATATTACAGGACCTGTCCCTTCAGACAGTAATGAATATTATGTTACAGGACCTGTCCCTTCAGACAGTAATGAATATTACAGGACCTGTTCCTTCAGACAGTAATGAATATTACAGGACCTGTCCCATCAGACAGTAATGAATATTACAGGACCTGTCCCATCAGACAGTAATGAATATTATATTACAGGACCTGTCCCTTCAGACAGTAATGAATATTACAGGACCTGTCCCTTCAGACAGTAATGAATATTACAGGACCTGTCCCTTCAGACAGTAATGAATATTACAGGACCTGTCCCTTCAGACAGTAATGAATATTACAGGACCTGTCCCATCAGACAGTAATGCATATTACAGGACCTGTCCCTTCAGACAGTGATGAATATTACAGGACCTGTCCCATCAGACAGTAATGAATATTATATTACAGGACCTGTCCCTTCAGACAGTGATGAATATTACAGGACCTGTCCCTTCAGACTGTAATGAATATTATATTACAGGACCTGTCCCTTCAGACAGTAATGAATATTACAGGACCTGTCCCTTCAGACAGTAATGAATATTATAGGACCTGTCCCTTCAGACAGTAATGAATATTATATTACAGGACCTGTCCCTTCAGACAGTAATGAATATTATATTACAGGACCTGTCCCTTCAGACAGTAATGAATATTACAGGACCTGTCCCTTCAGACAGTAATGAATATTACATGACCTGTCCCTTCAGACAGTAATGAATATTATAGGACCTGTCCCTTCAGACAGTAATGAATATTATATTACAGGACCTGTCCCTTCAGACAGTAATGAATATTACAGGACCTGTCCCTTCAGACAGTAATGAATATTATATTACAGGACCTGTCCCTTCAGAGAGTAATGGATATTACAGGACCTGTCCCTTCAGACAGTAATGGATATTACAGGACCTGTCCCTTCAGACATTAATGAATATTACAGGACCTGTCCCTTCAGACATTAATGAATATTATATTACAGGACCTGTCCCTTCAGACAGTAATGAATATTACAGGACCTGTCCCTTCAGACATTAATGAATATTATATTACAGGACCTGTCACTTCAGACAGTAATGAATATTACAGGACCTGTCCCTTCAGACAGTAATGAATATTACAGGACCTGACCCTTCAGACAGTAATGAATATTATATTACAGGACCTGTCCCTTCAGACAGTAATGAATATTATATTACAGGACCTGTCCCTTCAGACATTAATGAATATTATATTACAGGTCCTGTCCCATCAGACAGTAATGAATATTACAGGACCTGTCCCTTCAGACATTAATGAATATTATATTACAGGACCTGTCCCTTCAGACAGTAATGAATATTACAGGACCTGTCCCTTCAGACAGTAATGAATATTACAGGACCTGTCCCTTCAGACAGTAATGAATATTACAGGACCTGTCCCTTCAGACAGTAATGAATATTCAGACAGTAATGAATATTACAGGACCTGTCCCTTCAGACAGTAATGAATATTACAGGACCTGTCCCTTCAGACAGTAATGAATATTATTATATTACAGGACCTGTCCCATCAGACAGTAATGATATTATATTACAGGACCTGTCCCATCAGACAGTAATGAATATTACAGGACCTGTCCCATCAGACAGTAATGAATATTATATTACAGGACCTGTCCCTTCAGACAGTAATGAATATTACAGGACCTGTCCCTTCAGACAGTAATGAATATTATATTACAGGACCTGTCCCATCAGACAGTAATGAATATTATATTACAGGACCTGTCCCTTCAGACAGTAATGAATATTACAGGACCTGTCCCTTCAGACAGTAATGAATATTATATTACAGGTCCCATCCAGTAATGAATATTATATTACAGGACCTGTCCCTTCAGACAGTAATGAATATTACAGGACCTGTCCCATCAGACTGTAATGAATATTATATTACAGGACCTGTCCCTTCAGACAGTAATGCATATTACAGGACCTGTCCCATCAGACAGTAATGAATATTATATTACAGGACCTGTCCCTTCAGACAGTAATGAATATTATATTACAGGACCTGTCCCCAGACAGTAATGAATATTACAGGATCTGTCCCTTCAGACAGTAATGAATATTACAGGACCTGTCCCTTCAGACAGTAATGAATATTACAGGACCTGTCCCTTCAGACAGTAATGAATATTATATTACAGGACCTGTCCCTTCAGACAGTAATGAATATTATATTACAGGACCTGTCCCTTCAGACAGTAATGAATATTACAGGACCTGTCCCTTCAGACAGTAATGAATATTATATTACAGGACCTGTCACTTCAGACAGTAATGAATATTACAGGACCTGTCCCTTCAGACAGTAATGAATATTATATTACAGGACCTGTCCCTTCAGACAGTAATGAATATTATATTACAGGACCTGTCCATTCAGACAGTAATGAATATTATGTTACAGGACCTGTCCCTTCAGAGAGTAATGAATATTACAGGACCTGTCCCTTCAGAGAGTAATGAATATTACAGGACCTGTCCCTTCAGACAGTAATGAATATTATATTACAGAACATGTCACTTCAGACAGTAATGAATATTACAGGACTTGTCCCTTCAGACAGAAATGAATATTACAGGACCTGTCCCTTCAGACAGTAATGAATATTACAGGACCTATCCCTTCAGACAGTAATGAATATTATATTACAGGACCTGTCCCTTCAGACAGTAATGAATATTATGTTACAGGACCTGTCCCTTCAGACAGTAATGAATATTACAGGACCTGTTCCTTCAGACAGTAATGAATATTACAGGACCTGTCCCATCAGACAGTAATGAATATTACAGGACCTGTCCCATCAGACAGTAATGAATATTATATTACAGGACCTGTCCCTTCAGACAGTAATGAATATTACAGGACCTGTCCCTTTAGACAGTAATGAATATTACAGGACCTGTCCCTTCAGACAGTAATGAATATTACAGGACCTGTCCCTTCAGACAGTAATGAATATTATATTACAGGACCTGTCCCTTCAGAGAGTAATGGATATTACAGGACCTGTCCCGTCAGAGAGTAATGAATATTACAGGACCTGTCCCTTCAGACAGTAATGAATATTACAGGACCTGTCCCTTCAGACAGTAATGAATATTACAGGACCTGTCCCATCAGACAGTAATGCATATTACAGGACCTGTCCCTTCAGACAGTGATGAATATTATAGGACCTGTCCCATCAGACAGTAATGAATATTATATTACAGGACCTGTCCCTTCAGACAGTGATGAATATTACAGGACCTGTCCCTTCAGACTGTAATGAATATTATATTACAGGACCTGTCCCTTCAGACAGTAATGAATATTACAGGACCTGTCCCTTCAGACAGTAATGAATATTACAGGACCTGTCCCTTCAGACAGTAATGAATATTATATTACAGGACCTGTCCCTTCAGACAGTAATGAATATTATATTACAGGACCTGTCCCTTCAGACAGTAATGAATATTACAGGACCTGTCCCTTCAGACAGTAATGAATATTACATGACCTGTCCCTTCAGACAGTAATGAATATTATAGGACCTGTCCCTTCAGACAGTAATGAATATTATATTACAGGACCTGTCCCTTCAGACAGTAATGAATATTACAGGACCTGTCCCTTCAGACAGAAATGAATATTACAGGACCTGTCCCTTCAGACAGTAATGAATATTATATTACAGGACCTGTCCCTTCAGAGAGTAATGGATATTACAGGACCTGTCCCTTCAGACAGTAATGGATATTACAGGACCTGTCCCTTCAGACATTAATGAATATTACAGGACCTGTCCCTTCAGACATTAATGAATATTATATTACAGGACCTGTCCCTTCAGACAGTAATGAATATTACAGGACCTGTCCCTTCAGACATTAATGAATATTATATTACAGGACCTGTCACTTCAGACAGTAATGAATATTACAGGACCTGTCCCTTCAGACAGTAATGAATATTACAGGACCTGACCCTTCAGACAGTAATGAATATTATATTACAGGACCTGTCCCTTCAGACAGTAATGAATATTATATTACAGGACCTGTCCCTTCAGACATTAATGAATATTATATTACAGGTCCTGTCCCATCAGACAGTAATGAATATTACAGGACCTGTCCCTTCAGACATTAATGAATATTATATTACAGGACCTGTCCCTTCAGACAGTAATGAATATTACAGGACCTGTCCCTTCAGACAGTAATGAATATTACAGGACCTGTCCCTTCAGACAGTAATGAATATTATATTACAGGACCTGTCCCTTCAGACAGTAATGAATATTATATTACAGGACCTGTCCCTTCAGACATTAATGAATATTATATTACAGGACCTGTCCCTTCAGACAGTAATGAATATTACAGGACCTGTCCCTTCAGACAGTAATGAATATTACAGGACCTGTCCCTTCAGACAGTAATGAATATTATATTACAGGACCTGTCCCTTCAGACAGTAATGAATATTATATTACAGGACCTGTCCCTTCAGACAGTAATGAATATTATATTACAGGACCTGTCCCTTCAGAGAGTAATGAATATTACAGGACCTGTCCCTTCAGACAGTAATGAATATTACAGGACCTGTCCCTTCAGACAGTAATGAATATTACAGGACCTGTCCCTTCAGACAGTAATGAATATTATATTACAGAACATGTCACTTCAGACAGTAATGAATATTACAGGACTTGTCCCTTCAGACAGTAATGAATATTACAGGACCTGTCCCTTCAGACAGAAATGAATATTACAGGACCTGTCCCTTCAGACAGTAATGAATATTACAGGACCTATCCCTTCAGACAGTAATGAATATTATATTACAGGACCTGTCCCTTCAGACAGTAATGAATATTATGTTACAGGACCTGTCCCTTCAGACAGTAATGAATATTACAGGACCTGTTCCTTCAGACAGTAATGAATATTACAGGACCTGTCCCATCAGACAGTAATGAATATTACAGGACCTGTCCCATCAGACAGTAATGAATATTATATTACAGGACCTGTCCCTTCAGACAGTAATGAATATTACAGGACCTGTCCCTTCAGACAGTAATGAATATTACAGGACCTGTCCCTTCAGACAGTAATGAATATTACAGGACCTGTCCCTTCAGACAGTAATGAATATTACAGGACCTGTCCCATCAGACAGTAATGCATATTACAGGACCTGTCCCTTCAGACAGTGATGAATATTACAGGACCTGTCCCATCAGACAGTAATGAATATTATATTACAGGACCTGTCCCTTCAGACAGTAATGAATATTACAGGACCTGTCCCTTCAGACAGTAATGAATATTATATTACAGGACCTGTCCCTTCAGACAGTAATGAATATTACAGGACCTGTCCCTTCAGACAGTAATGAATATTATAGGACCTGTCCCTTCAGACAGTAATGAATATTATATTACAGGACCTGTCCCTTCAGACAGTAATGAATATTATATTACAGGACCTGTCCCTTCAGACAGTAATGAATATTACAGGACCTGTCCCTTCAGACAGTAATGAATATTACATGACCTGTCCCTTCAGACAGTAATGAATATTATAGGACCTGTCCCTTCAGACAGTAATGAATATTATATTACAGGACCTGTCCCTTCAGACAGTAATGAATATTACAGGACCTGTCCCTTCAGACAGTAATGAATATTATATTACAGGACCTGTCCCTTCAGAGAGTAATGGATATTACAGGACCTGTCCCTTCAGACAGTAATGGATATTACAGGACCTGTCCCTTCAGACATTAATGAATATTACAGGACCTGTCCCTTCAGACATTAATGAATATTATATTACAGGACCTGTCCCTTCAGACAGTAATGAATATTACAGGACCTGTCCCTTCAGACAGTAATGAATATTATATTACAGGACCTGTCACTTCAGACAGTAATGAATATTACAGGACCTGTCCCTTCAGACAGTAATGAATATTACAGGACCTGACCCTTCAGACAGTAATGAATATTATATTACAGGACCTGTCCCTTCAGACAGTAATGAATATTATATTACAGGACCTGTCCCTTCAGACAGAATATTATATTAATATTAATGAATATTACAGGACCTGTCCCTTCAGACAGTAATGAATATTATATTACAGGACCTGTCCCTTCAGACAGTAATGAATATTACAGGACCTGTCCCTTCAGACAGTAATGAATATTACAGGACCTGTTCCTTCAGACAGTAATGAATATTACAGGACCTGTCCCATCAGACAGTAATGAATATTACAGGACCTGTCCCATCAGACAGTAATGAATATTATATTACAGGACCTGTCCCTTCAGACAGTAATGAATATTACAGGACCTGTCCCTTTAGACAGTAATGAATATTACAGGACCTGTCCCTTCAGACAGTAATGAATATTACAGGACCTGTCCCTTCAGACAGTAATGAATATTATATTACAGGACCTGTCCCTTCAGACAGTAATGAATATTACAGGACCTGTCCCTTCAGACAGTAATGAATATTACAGGACCTGTCCCTTCAGACAGTAATGAATATTACAGGACCTGTCCCTTCAGACAGTAATGAATATTACAGGACCTGTCCCATCAGACAGTAATGCATATTACAGGACCTGTCCCTTCAGACAGTGATGAATATTATAGGACCTGTCCCATCAGACAGTAATGAATATTATATTACAGGACCTGTCCCTTCAGACAGTGATGAATATTACAGGACCTGTCCCTTCAGACTGTAATGAATATTATATTACAGGACCTGTCCCTTCAGACAGTAATGAATATTACAGGACCTGTCCCTTCAGACAGTAATGAATATTACAGGACCTGTCCCTTCAGACAGTAATGAATATTATATTACAGGACCTGTCCCTTCAGACAGTAATGAATATTATATTACAGGACCTGTCCCTTCAGACAGTAATGAATATTACAGGACCTGTCCCTTCAGACAGTAATGAATATTACATGACCTGTCCCTTCAGACAGTAATGAATATTATAGGACCTGTCCCTTCAGACAGTAATGAATATTATATTACAGGACCTGTCCCTTCAGACAGTAATGAATATTACAGGACCTGTCCCTTCAGACAGAAATGAATATTACAGGACCTGTCCCTTCAGACAGTAATGAATATTATATTACAGGACCTGTCCCTTCAGACAGTAATGGAATATTACAGGACCTGTCCCTTCAGACAGTAATGGATATTACAGGACCTGTCCCTTCAGACATTAATGAATATTACAGGACCTGTCCCTTCAGACATTAATGAATATTATATTACAGGACCTGTCCCTTCAGACAGTAATGAATATTACAGGACCTGTCCCTTCAGACATTAATGAATATTATATTACAGGACCTGTCAGACTTCAGACAGTAATGAATATTACAGGACCTGTCCCTTCAGACAGTAATGAATATTACAGGACCTGTCCCTTCAGACAGTAATGAATATTATATTACAGGACCTGTCCCAGGACCTGTCCCTTCAGACAGTAATGAATATTACAGGACCTGTCCCTTCAGACATTAATGAATATTATATTACAGGACCTGTCCCTTCAGACATGAATATTATAATGAATATTACAGGACCTGTCCCTTCAGACAGTAATGAATATTACAGGACCTGTCCCTTCAGACAGTAATGAATATTACAGGACCTGTCCCTTCAGACAGTAATGAATATTATATTACAGGACCTGTCCCTTCAGACAGTAATGAATATTATATTACAGGACCTGTCCCTTCAGACAGTAATGAATATTATATTACAGGACCTGTCCCTTCAGACAGTAATGAATATTACAGGACCTGTCCCTTCAGACAGTAATGAATATTACAGGACCTGTCCCTTCAGACAGTAATGAATATTATATTACAGGACCTGTCCCTTCAGACAGTAATGAATATTATATTACAGGACCTGTCCCTTCAGACAGTAATGAATATTATATTACAGGACCTGTCCCTTCAGACAGTAATGAATATTACAGGACCTGTCCCTTCAGACAGTAATGAATATTACAGGACCTGTCCCTTCAGACAGTAATGAATATTACAGGACCTGTCCCTTCAGACAGTAATGAATATTATATTACAGGACCTGTACTTCAGACAGTAATGAATATTACAGGACCTGTCCCTTCAGACAGTAATGAATATTACAGGACCTGTCCCTTCAGACAGTAATGAATATTACAGGACCTGTCCCTTCAGACAGTAATGAATATTACAGGACCTGTCCCTTCAGACAGTAATGAATATTATATTACAGGACCTGTCCCTTCAGACAGTAATGAATATTACAGGACCTGTCCCTTCAGACAGTAATGAATATTACAGGACCTGTCCCTTCAGACAGTAATGAATATTACAGGACCTGTCCCATCAGACAGTAATGAATATTACAGGACCTGTCCCATCAGACAGTAATGAATATTATATTACAGGACCTGTCCCTTCAGACAGTAATGAATATTACAGGACCTGTCCCTTCAGACATATTACAGGACCTGTCCCTTCAGACAGTAATGAATATTACAGGACCTGTCCCTTCAGACAGTAATGAATATTACAGGACCCCTTCAGACAGTAATGAATATTACAGGACCTGTCCCTTCAGACAGTATATACAGGACCTGTCCCTTCAGACAGTAATATATTACAGGACCTGTCCCTTCAGACAGTAATGAATATTATATTACAGGACCTGTCCCTTCAGACAATATTACAGGACCTGTCCCTTCAGACAGTAATGAATATTATATTACAGGACCTGTCCCTTCAGACAGTAATGAATATTACAGGACCTGTCCCATCAGACAGTAATGAATATTACAGGACCTGTCCCTTCAGACAGTAATGAATATTATATTACAGGACCTGTCCCTTCAGACAGTAATGAATAATATTACAGGACCTGTCCCTTCAGACAGTAATGAATATTACAGGACCTGTCCCTTCAGACAGTAATGAATATTATATTACAGGACCTGTCCCTTCAGACAGTAATGAATATTACAGGACCTGTCCCTTCAGACAGTAATGAATATTACAGGACCTGTCCCTTCAGACAGTAATGAATATTACAGGACCTGTCCCATAGTAATATATTACAGGACCTGTCAGACATAATAATATTACAGGACCTGTCCCTTCAGACAGTAATGAATATTACAGGACCTGTCCCTTCAGACAGTAATGAATATTACATACCTGTCCCTTCAGACAGTAATGAATATTATAGGACCTGTCCCTTCAGACCTGTCCCTTCAGACAGTAATGAATATTATATTACAGGACCTGTCCCTTCAGACAGTAATGAATATTACAGGACCTGTCCCTTCAGACAGTAATGAATATTATATTACAGGACCTGTCCCTTCAGACAGTAATGAATATTACAGGACCTGTCCCTTCAGACAGTAATGATATTACAGGACCTGTCCCTTCAGACATTAATGAATATTACAGGACCTGTCCCTTCAGACAGTAATGAATATTATATTACAGGACCTGTCCCTTCAGACAGTAATGAATATTACAGGACCTGTCCCTTCAGACATTAATGAATATTATATTACAGGACCTGTCACTTCAGACAGTAATGAATATTACAGGACCTGTCCCTTCAGACAGTAATGAATATTACAGGACCTGTCCCTTCAGACAGTAATGAATATTATATTACAGGACCTGTCCCTTCAGACAGTAATGAATATTATATTACAGGACCTGTCCCTTCAGACATTAATGAATATTATATTACAGGACCTGTCCCTTCAGACAGTAATGAATATTACAGGACCTGTCCCTTCAGACAGTAATGAATATTACAGGACCTGTCCCTTCAGACAGTAATGAATATTACAGGACCTGTCCCTTCAGACAGTAATGAATATTATATTACAGGACCTGTCCCTTCAGACAGTAATGAATATTATATTACAGGACCTGTCCCTTCAGACAGTAATGAATATTATATTACAGGACCTGTCCCTTCAGACAGTAATGAATATTACAGGACCTGTCCCTTCAGACAGTAATGAATATTACAGGACCTGTCCCTTCAGACAGTAATGAATATTATATTACAGGACCTGTCCCTTCAGACAGTAATGAATATTATATTACAGGACCTGTCCCTTCAGACAGTAATGAATATTATATTACAGGACCTGTCCCTTCAGAGAGTAATGAATATTACAGGACCTGTCCCTTCAGACAGTAATGAATATTATATTACAGGACCTGTCCCTTCAGACAGTAATGGATATTACAGGACCTGTCCCTTCAGACAGTAATACATATTACAGGACCTGTCCCTTCAGACAGTAATGAATATTATATTACAGGACCTGTCCCTTCAGACAGTAATGAATATTACAGGACCTGTCCCTTCAGACAGTAATGAATATTACAGGACCTGTCCCTTCAGACAGTAATGAATATTACAGGACCTGTCCCTTCAGACAGTAATGAATATTACAGGACCTGTCCCTTCAGACAGTAATGAATATTACAGGACCTGTCCCTTCAGAGAGTAATGAATATTACAGGACCTGTCCCTTCAGACAGTAAGACAGTAATGAATATTACAGGACCTGTCCCTTCAGACAGTAATGAATATTACAGGACCTGTCCCTTCAGACAGTAATGAATATTACAGGACCTGTCCCTTCAGACAGTAATGAATATTACAGGACCTGTCCCTTCAGACAGTAATGAATATTACAGGACCTGTCCCTTCAGACAGTAATGAATATTATATTACAGGACCTGTCCCTTCAGACAGTAATGAATATTACAGGACTTGTCCCTTCAGACAGTAATGAATATTACAGGACCTGTCCCTTCAGACAGAAATTAATATTATATTACAGGACCTGTCCCATCAGACAGTAATGAATATTATATTACAGGACCTGTCCCTTCAGACAGTAATGAATATTATATTACAGGACCTGTCCCTTCAGACAGTAATGAATATTACAGGACCTGTCCCTTCAGACAGTAATGAATATTATATTACAGGACCTGTCCCTTCAGACAGTAATGAATATTATATTACAGGACCTGTCCCTTCAGACAGTAATGAATATTATATTACAGGACCTGTCCCATCAGACAGTAATGAATATTATATTACAGGACCTGTCCCTTCAGACAGTAATGAATATTACAGGACCTGTCCCTTCAGACAGTAATGAATATTATATTACAGGACCTGTCCCTTCAGACAGTAATGAATATTACAGGACCTGTCCCTTCAGACAGTAATGAATATTATATTACAGGACCTGTCACTTCAGACAGTAATGAATATTACAGGACTTGTCCCTTCAGACAGTAATGAATATTACAGGACCTGTCCCTTCAGACAGAAATGAATATTATATTACAGGACCTGTCCCATCAGACAGTAATGGATATTATATTACAGGACCTGTCCCATCAGACAGTAATGAATATTACAGGACCTGTCCCATCAGACAGTAATGAATATTATATTACAGGACCTGTCCCTTCAGACAGTAATGAATATTACAGGACCTGTCCCTTCAGACAGTAATGAATATTATATTACAGGACCTGTCCCATCAGACAGTAATGAATATTATATTACAGGACCTGTCCCTTCAGACAGTAATGAATATTACAGGACCTGTCCCTTCAGACAGTAATGAATATTATATTACAGGACCTGTCCCATCAGACAGTAATGAATATTATATTACAGGACCTGTCCCTTCAGACAGTAATGAATATTACAGGACCTGTCCCATCAGACAGTAATGAATATTATATTACAGGACCTGTCCCTTCAGACAGTAATGCATATTACAGGACCTGTCCCATCAGACAGTAATGAATATTATATTACAGGACCTGTCCCTTCAGACAGTAATGAATATTATATTACAGGACCTGTCCCTTCAGACAGTAATGAATATTACAGGACCTGTCCCTTCAGACAGTAATGAATATTATATTACAGGACCTGTCCCTTCAGACAGTAATGAATATTACAGGACCTGTCCCTTCAGACAGTAATGAATATTACAGGACCTGTCCCTTCAGACAGTAATGAATATTACAGGACCTGTCCCATCAGACAGTAATGAATATTACAGGACCTGTCCCTTCAGACATTAATGAATATTATATTACAGGACCTGTCCCTTCAGACAGTAATGAATATTACAGGACCTGTCCCTTCAGACAGTAATGAATATTACAGGACCTGTCCCTTCAGACAGTAATGAATATTACAGGACCTGTCCCTTCAGACAGTAATGAATATTATATTACAGGACCTGTCCCTTCAGACAGTAATGAATATTATATTACAGGACCTGTCCCTTCAGAGAGTAATGAATATTACAGGACGTGTCCCTTCAGACAGTAATGAATATTACAGGACCTGTCCCTTCAGACAGTAATGAATATTATATTACAGGACCTGTCCCTTCAGAGAGTAATGGATATTACAGGACCTGTCCCTTCAGACAGTAATGGATATTACAGGACCTGTCCCTTCAGACAGTAATAAATATTACAGGACCTGTCCCTTCAGACAGTAATGAATATTATATTACAGGACCTGTCCCTTCAGACAGTAATGAATATTACAGGACCTGTCCCTTCAGACAGTAATGAATATTACAGGACCTGTCCCTTCAGAGAGTAATGAATATTACAGGACCTGTCCCTTCAGACAGTAATGAATATTACAGGACCTGTCCCTTCAGACAGTAATGAATATTACAGGACCTGTCCCTTCAGACAGTAATGAATATTACAGGACCTGTCCCTTCAGAGAGTAATGAATATTACAGGACCTGTCCCTTCAGACAGTAATGAATATTACAGGACCTGTCCCTTCAGACAGTAATGAATATTACAGGACCTGTCCCTTCAGACAGTAATGAATATTACAGGACCTGTCCCATCAGACAGTAATGAATATTACAGGACCTGTCCCTTCAGACAGTGATGAATATTACAGGACCTGTCCCATCAGACAGTAATGAATATTATATTACAGGACTTGTCCCTTCAGACAGTGATGAATATTACAGGACCTGTCCGTTCAGACAGTAATGAATATTACAGGACCTGTCCCTTCAGACAGTAATGAATATTACAGGACCTGTCCCTTCAGACAGTAATGAATATTACAGGACCTGTCCCTTCAGACAGTAATGAATATTACAGGACCTGTCCCTTCAGACAGTAATGAATATTACAGGACCTGTCCCTTCAGACAGTGATGAATATTACAGGACCTGTCCGTTCAGACAGTAATGAATATTACAGGACCTGTCCGTTCAGACAGTAATGAATATTACAGGACCTGTCCCTTCAGACAGTAATGAATATTACAGGACCTGTCCCTTCAGACAGTAATGAATATTATATTACAGGACCTGTCCCTTCAGACAGTGATGAATATTATATTACAGGACCTGTCCCTTCAGACAGTAATGAATATTACAGGACCTGTCACTTCAGACAGTAATGAATATTACAGGACCTGTCCCTTCAGACAGTAATGAATATTACAGGACCTGTCCCTTCAGACAGTAATGAATATTACAGGACCTGTCCCTTCAGACAGTAATAAATATTACAGGACCTGTCCCTTCAGACAGTAATGAATATTACAGGACCTGTCCCTTCAGACAGTAATGAATATTATATTACAGGACCTGTCCCTTCAGACAGTAATGAATATTATATTACAGGACCTGTCCCATCAGACAGTATTGAATATTACAGGACCTGTCCCTTCAGACAGTAATGAATATTATATTACAGGACCTGTCCCTTCAGACAGTAATGAATATTATATTACATGACCTGTCCCTTCAGACAGTAATGAATATTACAGGACCTGTCACTTCAGACAGTAATGAATATTACAGGACCTGTCCCTTCAGACAGTAATGAATATTACAGGACCTGTCCCTTCAGACAGTAATGAATATTACAGGACCTGTCCCTTCAGACAGTAATAAATATTACAGGACCTGTCCCTTCAGACAGTGATGAATATTATATTACAGGACCTGTCCGTTCAGACAGTAATGAATATTACAGGACCTGTCCCTTCAGACAGTAATGAATATTATATTACAGGACCTGTCCCTTCAGACAGTAATGAATATTATATTACAGGACCTGTCCCTTCAGAGAGTAATGAATATTACAGGACGTGTCCCTTCAGACAGTAATGAATATTACAGGACCTGTCCCTTCAGACAGTAATGAATATTACAGGACCTGTCCCTTCAGACAGTAATGAATATTATATTACAGGACCTGTCCCTTCAGAGAGTAATGGATATTACAGGACCTGTCCCTTCAGACAGTAATGGATATTACAGGACCTGTCCCTTCAGACAGTAATAAATATGACAGGACCTGTCCCTTCAGACAGTAATGAATATTATATTACAGGACCTGTCCCTTCAGACAGTAATGAATATTACAGGACCTGTCCCTTCAGACAGTAATGAATATTACAGGACCTGTCCCTTCAGAGAGTAATGAATATTACAGGACCTGTCCCTTCAGACAGTAATGAATATTACAGGACCTGTCCCTTCAGACAGTAATGAATATTACAGGACCTGTCCCTTCAGACAGTAATGAATATTACAGGACCTGTCCCTTCAGAGAGTAATGAATATTACAGGACCTGTCCCTTCAGACAGTAATGAATATTACAGGACCTGTCCCTTCAGACAGTGATGAATATTACAGGACCTGTCCCATCAGACAGTAATGAATATTATATTACAGGACCTGTCCCTTCAGACAGTGATGAATATTACAGGACCTGTCCGTTCAGACAGTAATGAATATTACAGGACCTGTCCCTTCAGACAGTAATGAATATTACAGGACCTGTCCCTTCAGACAGTAATGAATATTACAGGACCTGTCCCTTCAGACAGTAATGAATATTACAGGACCTGTCCCTTCAGACAGTAATGAATATTACAGGACCTGTCCCTTCAGACAGTGATGAATATTACAGGACCTGTCCGTTCAGACAGTAATGAATATTACAGGACCTGTCCCTTCAGACAGTAATGAATATTACAGGACCTGTCCCTTCAGACAGTAATGAATATTATATTACAGGACCTGTCCCTTCAGACAGTGATGAATATTATATTACAGGACCTGTCCCTTCAGACAGTAATGAATATTACAGGACCTGTCACTTCAGACAGTAATGAATATTACAGGACCTGTCCCTTCAGACAGTAATGAATATTACAGGACCTGTCCCTTCAGACAGTAATGAATATTACAGGACCTGTCCCTTCAGACAGTAATAAATATTACAGGACCTGTCCCTTCAGACAGTAATGAATATTACAAGACCTGTCCCTTCAAACAGTAATGAATACTATATTACAAGACCTGTCCCTTCAGACAGTAATGAATATTATATTACAGGACCTGTCCCTTCAGACAGTAATGAATATTACAGGACCTGTCCCATCAGACAGTATTGAATATTACAGGACCTGTCCCTTCAGACAGTAATGAATATTATATTACAGGACCTGTCCCTTCAGACAGTAATGAATATTATATTACATGACCTGTCCCTTCAGACAGTAATGAATATTACAGGACCTGTCACTTCAGACAGTAATGAATATTACAGGACCTGTCCCTTCAGACAGTAATGAATATTACAGGACCTGTCCCTTCAGACAGTAATGAATATTACAGGACCTGTCCCTTCAGACAGTAATAAATATTACAGGACCTGTCCCTTCAGACAGTGATGAATATTATATTACAGGACCTGTCCGTTCAGACAGTAATGAATATTACAGGACCTGTCCCTTCAGACAGGACCTGTCCCTTCAGAGAGTAATGAATATTACAGGACCTGTCCCTTCAGACAGTAATGAATATTACAGGACCTGTCCCTTCAGACAGTAATGAATATTATATTACAGGACCTGTCCCTTCAGACAGTAATGAATATTATATTACAGGACCTGTCCCTTCAGACAGTAATGAATATTATATTACAGGACCTGTCCCTTCAGACAGTAATGAATATTATATTACAGGACCTGTCCCTTCAGACAGTAATGAATATTACAGGATCTGTCCCTTCAGACAGTAATGAATATTATATTACAGGACCTGTCCCTTCAGACAGTAATGAATATTATATTACAGGACCTGTCCCTTCAGACAGTAATGAATATTACAGGACCTGTCCCATCAGACAGTATTGAATATTACAGGACCGGTCCCTTCAGACAGTAATGAATATTATATTACAGGACCTGTCCCTTCAGACAGTAATGAATATTACATGACAGGACCTGTCTGAGAAGTGTTCTCTGCTCTTTGGAGAAAAGAAACAGCATGTCGTCTAGCCGCAGACTCTCTAACACACACTCTCTCTCTCTCTCTCTCTCTCTCTCTCTCTCTCTCTCTCTCTCTCTCTCTCTCTCTCTCTCTCTCTCTCTCTCTCTCTCTCTCTCTCTCTCTCTCTCTCTCTCTCTCTCTCTCTCTCTCTCTCTCTCTCTCTCTCTCTCTCTCTCTCTGCCTGTAAACATGGTCTCCTGTCAGAGAGGGGAGCCCGTGGGGATTGTCTGAGGACTGCCCATTCCTGTCAGACAAACAGGGTATATACTCCTTGCTGTCCCCTGGCAGCTGTCCCTTCAGCTTTGAATAACACTTCAACCACAAGTAAAGCTTTCAGACTTCTCTTCATCTCTGTCTGTCTGTCTGTCTGTCTGTCTGTCTGTCTGTCTGTCTGTCTGTCTGTCTGTCTGTCTGTCTGTCTGTCTGTCTGTCTGTCTGTCTGTCTGTCTGTCTGTCTGTCTGTCTGTCTGTCTGTCTGTCTGTCTGTCTGTCTGGCTGGCTGGCTGGCTGGCTGGCTGGCTGGCTGGCTGGCTGGCTGTATGTCTGGCGCTATTTCTGTTTTTCTGTGTTTGTGTGGCTGTGTGGTTCTGTGGCTGTGTGGATGTGTGGTTCTGTGGCTCTGTGGTTGTGTGGTTCTATGGCTGTGTGGTTTTGTAGTTCTGCGGCTGTGTGGTTCTTTAGCTGTGTGGCTACGTTTATCTGTGGCCGTCTGGCTCTGTAGCTATCTGGCTGTGTGGTTATATGGCTGTGTGGTTCTGTGGTTGTCTGTGTGGCTGTGTGGTTCTGTGGTTGTCTGTGTGGCTGTGTGGTTCTGTGGCTGTGTGGTTCTGTTGCTGTGTGTTTCTGTGGCTATGTGGTTCTGTTACTGTGTGTTTCTGTGGCTGTGTGGGCTGTGTGGTCCTGTGAATGTGTGGCTGTGTGGTTCTGTGGCTGTTTTGTTCTGTGGCTTTGTGGCTATGTGATTCTGTGGCTGTGTGGCTATGGTTCTGTCGCTGTGTGATTCTGTGACTTTGTGGCTGTGTGGCTGTGTGGTTCTGTTGATGTGTGGCTGTGTTGTTCTGTGGCTGTCTGGCTGTGTGACTGTGTGGTTATGTGGTTCTGTGACTATGTGGTTTGTTGGATGTGTGGCTGCGTATTTCTGTGGCTGTGTGGTTCTGTGGCTGTGTGGTTCTGTGACTATGTGGCTCTGTGGCTTTGTGGTTCTGTGGCTTTGTGGTTCTGTGGCTGTATGGCTGTGTGGTTCTGTGGCTGTGTGGTTCTGTGGTTCAGTGGCTGTGTGGTTCTGTGGTTCTGTGGCTGTGTGGTTCTGTGGCTGTGTGGCTGCGTTTATCTGTGGCCGTCTGGCTGTGTGGTTCTGTGGCTTTGCGGGTGTGTGGTTCTGTGGATTTGTGGTTCCGTGGCTGTGTGGTTCTGTGGCTCGGTGTCTCTCGGTGTGTTTCAGTGTCTCTTGTTGTCTCCGTGTCTCTTGTTGTCTCAGTGTCTCTCAGTATCTCTTGTTGTCTCAGTGTCTCTTGTTGTTTCAGTGTCTCGTTGTTTCTGTGTCTCTTGTTGTCTCTCAGTGTCTCTTGTTGTCTCAGTGTGTCTTGTTGTCTCAGTGTCTCTTGTTGTCTCAGTGTGTCTCTTGTCTCTGTGTCTCTTGTTGTCTCAGTGTGTCTTATTGTCTCTGTGTGTCTTGTGGTCTCAGTGTCTCTTGTTGTCTCAGTGTCTCTTGTTGTCTCTTAGTGTCTCTTGTCTCAGTGTCTCTTGTTGTCTCTGTGTCTCTCAGTGTCTCTTGTTGTCTCTCAGTCTCTGTGTCTCGGTATTGGTTTTCTCTAAATTGATTGGCCGGCTGTTTAACATCTGATGTTTGTATCTTATGACATGTCCATAGTGTAGTGATGCTGGTAGGCTTGTTGTCTCAGTGTCTCTTGTTGTCTCAGTGTCTCTTGTTGTCTCTCAGTGTCTCTTGTTGTGTCTCTTGTTGTCTCTCAGTGTCTCTTGTTGTGTCTTGTTGTCTCAGTGTCTCTGTGTCTCTCAGTGTCTCTTGTTGTCTCTCAGTGTGTCTTGTTGTCTCAGTGTCTCTTGTTGTCTCTCAGTGTGTCTTGTTGTCTCAGTGTCTCTTGTTGTCTCAGTGTCTCTTGTTGTCTCAGTGTGTCTCAGTGTCTCTTGTTGTCTCAGTGTCTCTTGTTGTTTCAGTGTGTCTCAGTGTCTCTTGTTGTCTCTCAGTGTCTCTTGTTGTCTCTCATTGTCTCTTGTTGTGTCTTGTTGTCTCAGTGTCTCTGTGTCTCTCAGTGTCTCTTGTTGTCTCAGTGTGTCTTGTTGTCTCAGTGTCTCTTGTAGTCTCAGTGTCTCTTGTTGTCTCAGTGTATCTTGTTGTCTCAGTGTCTCTTGTTGTCTCTTAGTGTCTCTTGTTGTCTCTCAGTGTCTCTTGTTGTCTCAGTGTCTCTTGTTGTCTCAGTGTCTCTTGTTGTCTTAGTGTCTCTCAGTGTCTCTTGTTGTCTCTTGTTGTCTCAGTGTCTCTTGTTGTCTCAGTGTCTCTTGTTGCTCAGTGTCTCTTGTTGTCTCAGTGTCTCTCATTGTCTCTTGTTGTCTCAGTGTCTCTTGTTGTCTCTCAGTGTCTCTTGTTGTCTCTCAGTGTCTCTTGTTGTCTCAGTGTCTCTTGTTGTCTCAGTGTCTCTTGTTGTCTCAGTGTCTCTTGTTGTCTCTCAGTGTCTCTTGTTGTCTCAGTGTCTCTTGTTGTCTCAGTGTCTCTTGTTGTCTCAGTGTCTCTTGTTGTCTCTGTGTCTCTCAGTGTCTCTTGTTGTCTCAGTGTCTCTTGTTGTCTCTCAGTGTCTCTTGTTGTCTCTCAGTGTCTCTTGTTGTCTCATTGTCTCTTGTTGTCTCTCAGTGTCTCTTGTTGTCTCAGTGTCTCTTGTTGTCTCAGTGTCTCTTGTTGTCTTAGTGTCTCTCAGTGTCTCTTGTTGTCTCTTGTTGTCTCAGTGTCTCTTGTTGTCTCAGTGTCTCTTGTTGCTCAGTGTCTCTTGTTGTCTCAGTGTCTCTCATTGTCTCTTGTTGTCTCAGTGTCTCTTGTTGTCTCTCAGTGTCTCTTGTTGTCTCTCAGTGTCTCTTGTTGTCTCAGTGTCTCTTGTTGTCTCAGTGTCTCTTGTTGTCTCAGTGTCTCTTGTTGTCTCTCAGTGTCTCTTGTTGTCTCAGTGTCTCTTGTTGTCTCAGTGTCTCTTGTTGTCTCAGTGTCTCTTGTTGTCTCAGTGTCTCTTGTTGTCTCAGTGTCTCTCATTGTCTCTTGTTGTCTCAGTGTCTCTTGTTGTCTCTCAGTGTCTCTTGTTGTCTCTCAGTGTCTCTTGTTGTCTCAGTGTCTCTTGTTGTCTCAGTGTCTCTTGTTGTCTCAGTGTCTCTTGTTGTCTCTCAGTGTCTCTTGTTGTCTCAGTGTCTCTTGTTGTCTCAGTGTCTCTTGTTGTCTCTCAGTGTCTCTTGTTGTCTCTCAGTGTCTCTTGTTGTCTCTCAGTGTCTCTTGTTGTCTCTCAGTGTCTCTTGTTGTCTCAGTGTCTCTTGTTGTCTCTCAGTGTCTCTTGTTGTCTCAGTGTCTCTTGTTGTCTCAGTGTCTCTTGTTGTCTCTCAGTGTCTCTTGTTGTCTCTCAGTGTCTCTTGTTGTCTCATTGTCTCTTGTTGTCTCTCAGTGTCTCTTGTTGTCTCAGTGTCTCTTGTTGTCTCAGTGTCTCTTGTTGTCTTAGTGTCTCTCAGTGTCTCTTGTTGTCTCTTGTTGTCTCAGTGTCTCTTGTTGTCTCAGTGTCTCTTGTTGCTCAGTGTCTCTTGTTGTCTCAGTGTCTCTCATTGTCTCTTGTTGTCTCAGTGTCTCTTGTTGTCTCTCAGTGTCTCTTGTTGTCTCTCAGTGTCTCTTGTTGTCTCAGTGTCTCTTGTTGTCTCAGTGTCTCTTGTTGTCTCAGTGTCTCTTGTTGTCTCTCAGTGTCTCTTGTTGTCTCAGTGTCTCTTGTTGTCTCAGTGTCTCTTGTTGTCTCAGTGTCTCTTGTTGTCTCAGTGTCTCTTGTTGTCTCAGTGTCTCTCATTGTCTCTTGTTGTCTCAGTGTCTCTTGTTGTCTCTCAGTGTCTCTTGTTGTCTCTCAGTGTCTCTTGTTGTCTCAGTGTCTCTTGTTGTCTCAGTGTCTCTTGTTGTCTCAGTGTCTCTTGTTGTCTCTCAGTGTCTCTTGTTGTCTCAGTGTCTCTTGTTGTCTCAGTGTCTCTTGTTGTCTCAGTGTCTCTTGTTGTCTCTGTGTCTCTCAGTGTCTCTTGTTGTCTCTCAGTCTCTGTGTCTCAGTATTTGTTTTCTCTAAATTGATTGACCGGCTGTTTAACATCTGATGTTTGTATCTTATGACATGTCCATAGTGTAGTGATGCTGGTAGGCTTGTTGTCTCAGTGTCTCTGTGTCTCTCAGTGTCTCTTGTTGTCTCTCAGTGTCTCTTGTTGTCTCGGTGTCTCTTGTTGTCTCAGTGTCTCTTGTTGTCTCAGTGTCTCTTGTTGTCTCAGTGTCTCTTGTTGTCTCAGTGTCTCTTGTTGTCTCAGTGTCTCAGTGTCTCTTGTTGTCTCAGTGTCTCTCATTGTCTCTTGTTATCTCAGTGTCTCTTGTTGTCTCAGTGTGTCTCAGTGTCTCTTGTTGTCTCAGTGTCTCTCAGTGTCTCTCAGTGTCTCTTGTTGTCTCTCAGTGTCTCTTGTTGTCTCGGTGTCTCTTGTTGTCTCAGTGTCTCTTGTTGTCTCAGTGTCTCTTGTTGTCTCAGTGTCTCTTGTTGTCTCAGTGTCTCTTGTTGTCTCAGTGTCTCAGTGTCTCTTGTTGTCTCAGTGTCTCTCATTGTCTCTTGTTGTCTCAGTGTCTCTTGTTGTCTCAGTGTCTCTCGGTGTGTCTCAGTGTCTGTTGTAGTCTCAGTGTCTCTTGTTGTCTCAGTGTCTCTTGTTGTCTCAGTGTCTCTTGTTGTCTCGGTGTCTCTCGGTGTGTCTCAGTGTCTCTTGTAGTCTCAGTGTCTCTTGTTGTCTCAGTGTCTCTTGTTGTCTCGGTGTCTCTCGGTGTGTCTCAGTGTCTCTTGTAGTCTCAGTGTCTCTTGTTGTCTCAGTGTCTCTTGTTGTCTCGGTGTCTCTTGGTGTGTCTCCGTGTCTCTTGTTGTCTCTCAGTATCTCTTGTTGTCTCGGTGTCTCTCGGTGTGTCTCCGTGTCTCTTGTTGTCTCTCAGTATCTCTTGTTGTCTCAGTGTCTCTTGTTGTCTCAGTGTCTCTTGTTGTCTCTCAGTGTCTCTTGTTGTCTCTCAGTGTCTCTTGTTGTCTCAGTGTCTCTTGTTGTCTCAGTGTGTCTTGTTGTCTCTGTGTGTCTTGTGGTCTCAGTGTCTCTTGTTGTCTCAGTGTCTCTTGTTGTCTCAGTGTCTCTTGTTGTCTCAGTGTCTCTTGTTGTCTCAGTGTCTCTTGTTGTCTCTCAGTGTCTCTTGTTGTCTCTCAGTGTCTCTTGTTGTCTCTCAGTGTCTCTTGTTGTCTCAGTGTCTCTTGTTGTCTCAGTGTCTCTTGTTGTCTCAGTGTGTCTTGTTGTCTCAGTGTCTCTTGTTGTCTCAGTGTCTCTTGTTGTCTCTCAGTGTCTCTTGTTGTCTCAGTGTCTCTTGTTGTCTCAGTGTCTCTTGTTGTCTCTCAGTGTCTCTTGTTGTCTCTCAGTGTCTCTTGTTGTCTCTCAGTGTCTCTTGTTGTCTCTCAGTGTCTCTTGTTGTCTCAGTGTCTCTTGTTGTCTCTCAGTGTCTCTTGTTGTCTCAGTGTCTCTTGTTGTCTCAGTGTCTCTTGTTGTCTCTCAGTGTCTCTTGTTGTCTCTCAGTGTCTCTTGTTGTCTCTCAGTGTCTCTTGTTGTCTCTCAGTGTCTCTTGTTGTCTCAGTGTCTCTTGTTCTCTCTGTGTCTCTTGTTGTCTCAGTGTCTCTTGTTGTCTCAGTGTCTCTTGTTGTCTCAGTGTCTCTTGTTGTCTCTCAGTCTCTGTGTCTCGGTATTTGTTTTCTCTGAATTGATTGGCCGGCTGTTTAACATGTGATATTTGTATCCTATGATCTGTCGATAGTGTAGTGATGCTCATAGGCTTGTTGTTCAGTTGCTGAAGCATGAGGGTAGTGGTTTCCATACTAAGACCACCGGTACAGAACATGTTTGCAAGCAGGACTGTAAAGTCACTTTGGATAATAGCATCTGCTAAATGGAATATATTATACATGATTTGATCATTCATTCCTGTGTACAGATTAATAACAGTAGACTATAAGGCTAACAGCTTTCAAATTTAGAACATCTTTTCAAGTTCTAAAATAGCCCAGGATTCAGGAAGGACCCATAGCTATACTTGACTTTAGGGGTAAAAATGACAAGTCCCCATGTTTTTCTCCAGATAGTTGCAGTCAGAACAGAAATTAAATTAACATACTTGTGAGGATTGCATTGCAACAGGGGGAACCGTAACTCCAGGCTGTACAGTTATGATAGAATATTTATAGATATGCAGCGTAATGAGAACCCGTAAGACTGCTGACTCTAACGCTCTGTGTTTGGAAACAGGAAACTCATTATTAAATGTAGTCGTGTACCAACCAGCGTTTTTCTTTCTTTCCCCGAATGGTACACTATTCCCTATATAGGGCACTACTTTTAGGGCTCAGGTCATAGGGCTCTGGTTAAAAGTAGTGTACTATATAGACCAGGGATGGGCAACTGTCATGGGTATACAAAACAAAACACTGAACTCATGACGAGGGACAGCAGTGCCTGGTGGGTCTGTGTACCCACATCCATACCCACGCATACAGTCAGTGTCGCCAAAGTCTTTTTTGGGGAGGGGGGGGGGGCTAAGCTAAATGTTAGCTGACATGGGTAATTGTCTGACTGTCAGTCGTTAGGTTTCCATCCAATTTGAGACATATTTCCATGCAAATATTCTGAAATATGCAGATTTTTTTTTTTTACACCCGAGAGAGTGTGTTTCCAGCCAATTGACTTGTTGCATGGAAATAAACTTCTGCGGTTATATTTCCAATGTACTGAATTAAACACACAAGTTTATTGGGTTTCCGGTCGCATTTCACAACGCTACTGATGGTTTTCTCACTAAAATTGCTTTTGCAATAGTCGTTTTCCTCTTGTTATGTGAGCCAGTAATCAGGATCCAAACAACATTTTTATGAATAAAGTACAGTACTTGTCAGATACAAAATGACAAGCATGATGGAAACTGCTAATTTGTTGGTAAACTTTCCAAATGTCGACAAAAACAAAATACGCTCGACAAGGTGGGATCTTTTTTTTGTGTCTGTAAAAAATGAATTATGCGAGAAATGGCGGCAGAGAACAAAGTTACACGCAAATGCCGATTTTAATAACCATCGCAACCCAGTAAACTTGTCACTCGATGATATGTCGTGTGGTCCTCTCACTACGACTCAGGAAAGCATGCAGTTTATTAGACTACAGGTTAAATCGCGTAGGGTGAACTTCATCCGGGTGGTGAAAGCGCACGGTGATATTGACGCTCCTTTCCAACAAATGTTGAGGGTCTTATTCTGTTGACACGATCATAGATGCTTGACTGCCGTTATGTCCACAGTAATGTCATCATGTAGGCTATACCCGCACAGTATCTGCGAATTGTTGGCTAGAGCACATATGCCAAGACCAGAGTGGGTTCATTCACTTTATAACGAAATACAATAGATTTGAAAATGCGATGGAAACCCATTGAACTTTTTTATTTGGAACATAGGAATTGAACCGCAAAAGTTATTTTTATGTGCACCACGTCATCACGCACAGACTTTTTTTGGGCAACAAGTCAATTGAATAAAAACAGATCTCTGGTGAGAACATGTGGTTTTTATGCAGATTTTGGGGGGTATATTAGCATGTAAATCTGTCCCCAATTGGATGGAAACCTAGCTACTGTCGACAAATGTGTTTTTCGGGTCAGTGAAATTGATTATGCGACAATTGAGGTGGAAACGCTTTTATGCGCAAATATAGATAGAAATATAGGTAGAAATATAGTAGAAATATAGGTAGAAATATAGGTAGAAATATAGTAGAAATATAGTAGAAATATAGGTAGAAATATAGGTAGAAATAGAGATAGAAATATAGGTAGAAATATAGGTAGAAATATAGGTAGAAATATAGTAGAAATATAGGTAGAAATATAGGTAGAAATATAGGTAGAAATATAGTAGAAATATAGGTAGAAATATAGTAGAAATATAGGTAGAAATATAGGTAGAAATATAGGTAGAAATATAGATAGAAATATAGGTAGAAATATAGTAGAAATATAGTAGAAATATAGGTAGAAATATAGTAGAAATATAGGTAGAAATATGGTAGAAATATTGGTAGAAATATAGATGGAAATATAGTAGAAATATAGGTAGAAATATAGTAGAAATATAGGTAGAAATATAGTAGAAATATAGTAGAAATATAGGTAGAAATATAGGTAGAAATATAGTAGAAATATAGGTAGAAATATAGTAGAAATATTGGTAGAAATATAGATAGAAATATAGTAGAAATATAGGTAGAAATATAGGTAGAAATATAGGTAGAAATATAGATAGAAATATAGGTAGAAATATAGTAGAAATATAGTAGAAATATAGGTAGAAATATAGGTAGAAATATAGTAGAAATATAGGTAGAAATATAGTAGAAATATTGGTAGAAATATAGATAGAAATATAGTAGAAATATAGGTAGAAATATAGGTAGAAATATAGGTAGAAATATAGATAGAAATATAGGTAGAAATATAGTAGAAATATAGGTAGAAATATAGGTAAAAATATAGTAGAAATATAGGTAGAAATATAGTAGAAATATTGGTAGAAATATAGATAGAAATATAGTAGAAATATAGTAGAAATATAGATAGAAATATAGTAGAAATATAGGTAGAAATATAGATAGAAATATAGTAGAAATATAGGTAGAAATATAGTAGAAATATAGGTAGAAATATAGGTAAAAATATAGTAGAAATA
>NC_060185.1:7660789-7698289 GCF_021184085.1 Oncorhynchus gorbuscha | reverse complement strand
GCGGATGAGGAAGGTCGCTATAGGCGGATGCGGAAGGTCACTATAGGCGGATGCGGAAGGTCGCTATCGGCGGTAGTGTGGAAGGTTGCTATAGGTGAATGCGGAAGGTCGCTATCGGCGGTAGTGTGGAAGGTCGCTATAGGTGAATGAAGAAGGTCGCTATAGGCGGTAGTGTGGAAGGTTGCTATAGGTGAATGCAGAAGGTCGCTATAGGCGGTAGTGTGGAAGGTCGCTATAGGTGGATGCGGAAGGTCGCTATAGGCGGTAGTGTGGAAGGTCGCTATAGGTGGATGCAGAAGGTCGCTATAGGCGGTAGTGTGGAAGGTCGCTATAGGTGGATGCGGAAGGTCGCTATAGGCGGTAGTGTGGAAGGTCGCTATAGGTGGATGCGGAAGGTCGCTATAGGCGGTAGTGTGGAAGGTCGCTATAGGTGGATGCAGAAGGTCGCTATAGGCGGTAGTGTGGAAGGTCGCTATAGGTGGATGCAGAAGGTCGCTATAGGCGGTAGTGTGGAAGGTCGCTATAGGTGGATGCAGAAGGTCGCTATAGGCGGTAGTGTGGAAGGTCACTATAGGTGGATGCAAAAGGTCGCTATAGGCGGTAGTGTGGAAGGTCGATATAGGTGGATGCAGAAGGTCGCTATAGGCGGTAGTGTGGAAGGTCGCTATAGGTGGATGAGGAAGGTCACTATAGGCGGATGCGGAAGGTCGCTATAGGTGGTAGTGTGGAAGGTCGCTATAGGTGAATGCAGAAGGTCGCTATAGGCGGTAGTGTGGAAGGTCGCTATAGGTGGATGAGGAAGGTCACTATAGGCGGATGCGGAAGGTCGCTATAGGCAGATGTGGAAGGTCGCTATAGGCGGATGCGGAAGGTCACTATAGGCGGATGCGGAAGGTCGCTATAGGCGGATGCGGAAGGTCGCTATCGGCGGTAGTGTGGAAGGTCGCTATAGGTGAATGCAGACGGTCGCTATAGGCGGTAGTGTGGAAGGTCGCTATAGGTGAATGCAGAAGGTCACTATAGGCGGATGCGGAAGGTCACTATAGGCGGATGCGGAAGGTCGCTATCGGCAGATGCGGAAGGTCGCTATCGGCGGTAGTGTGGAAGGTTGCTATAGGTGAATGCAGAAGGTCGCTATAGGCGGTAGTGTGGAAGGTCGCTATAGGTGGATGCAGAAGGTCGCTATAGGCGGTAGTGTGGAAGGTCGCTATAGGTGGATGCAGAAGGTCGCTATAGGCGGTAGTGTGGAAGGTCGCTATAGGTGGATGAGGAAGGTCACTATAGGCGGATGCGGAAGGTCACTATAGGCGGATGCAGAAGGTCGCTATAGGCGGTAGTGTGGAAGGTCGCTATAGGTGAATGCAGAAGGTCGCTATAGGCGGTAGTGTGGAAGGTCGCTATAGGTGGATGAGGAAGGTCACTATAGGCGGATGTGGAAGGTCGCTATAGGCGGATGCGGAAGGTCGCTATAGGCGGATGCGGAAGGTCACTATAGGCGGATGCGGAAGGTCGCTATAGGCGGATGCGGAAGGTCGCTATCGGCGGTAGTGTGGAAGGTTGCTATAGGTGAATGCAGAAGGTCGCTATAGGCGGTAGTGTGGAAGGTCGCTATAGGTGAATGAAGAAGGTCGCTATAGGCGGTAGTGTGGAAGGTTGCTATAGGTGAATGCACAAGGTCGCTATAGGCGGTAGTGTGGAAGGTCGCTATAGGTGAATGCACAAGGTCGCTATAGGCGGTAGTGTGGAAGGTCGCTATAGGTGAATGCACAAGGTCGCTATAGGCGGTAGTGTGGAAGGTCGCTATAGGTGGATGCGGAAGGTCGCTATAGGCGGTAGTGTGGAAGGTCGCTATAGGTGGATGCAGAAGGTCGCTATAGGCGGTAGTGTGGAAGGTCGCTATAGGTGAATGCAGAAGGTCGCTATAGGCGGTAGTGTGGAAGGTCGCTATAGGTGGATGCGGAAGGTCGCTATAGGCGGTAGTGTGGAAGGTCGCTATAGGTGGATGCGGAAGGTCGCTATAGGCGGTAGTGTGGAAGGTCGCTATCGGCGGTAGTGTGGAAGGTCGCTATAGGTGAATGCAGAAGGTCGCTATAGGCGGTAGTGTGGAAGGTCGCTATAGGTGGATGCGGAAGGTCGCTATAGGCGGTAGTTTGGAAGGTCGCTATAGGCGGATGCGGAAAGTTGCTATAGGCGGTAGTGTGGAAGGTCGCTATAGGCGGATGCGGAAGGTCGCTATAGGCGGATGCGGAAGGTCACTATAGGTAGATGCGGAAGGTAGCTATCCGCGGTAGTGCAGAAGGTCACTATAGGCGGATGAGGAAGGTCACTATAGGTGGATGAGGAAGGTCGCTATAGGCGGATGAGGAAGGTCACTATAGGCGGAAGAGGAAGGTCGCTATAGGCGGATGCAGAAAGTCACTATAGGCGGATGAGGAAGGTCACTATAGGCGGATGAGGAAGGTCGCTATAGGCAGATGAGGAAGGTCGCTATAGGCAGATGAGGAAGGTCACTATAGGCGGATGAGGAAGGTCACTATAGGCGGATGTGGAAGGTCACTATAGGCGGATGTGGAAGGTCACTATAGGCGGATGAGGAAGGTCGCTATAGGCGGATGAGGAAGGTCGCTATAGGCAGATGAGGAAGGTCGCTATAGGCGGATGAGGAAGGTCACTATAGGCGGATGAGGAAGGTCACTATAGGCGGATGAGGAAGGTCGCTATAGGCGGATGAGGAAGGTCACTATAGGCGGATGAGGCTAGTGGCGTGGTGGATTGAGATGCAGCCCATACAACACATATATCCAGCTTAAACTGAATGATTTTTATGGGGATTTAACAAAGTGTTTTACTTAGAGTTACGCACCGGTGGGTCAGTAGACTCCAGAGGGATTTTTATGACACTGTATCTCAGTACCTGGTTATATAACATCTACTGTCCTGGTTATAGGGCATATAATGTCCTGGTTCTATAGCATCTAATGTCCTGGTTATATAGCATCTAATGACCTGGTTATATAGCATCTAATGACCTGGTTATATAGCATCTAATGACCTGGTTATATAGCATCTAATGACCTGGTTAAATAGCATCTAATGACCTGGTTATATAGCATCTAATGACCTGGTTATATAGCATCTAATGACCTGGTTATATAGCATCTAATGACCTGGTTATATAGCATCTAATGACCTGGTTATATAGCATCTAATGACCTGGTTAAATAGCATCTAATGACCTGGTTATATAGCATCTAATGACCTGGTTAAATAGCATCTAATGACCTGGTTATATAGCATCTAATGACCTGGTTATATAGCATCTAATGACCTGGTTATATAGCATCTAATGTCCTGGTTCTATGGCATTTGTGCTCCTGTGTAGCTCAGTTGGTAGAGCATGGCGCTTGTAACGCCAGGGTAGTGGGTTCGATCCCCGGGACCACCCATACGTAGAATGTATGCACGCATGACTGTAAGTCGCTTTGGATAAAAACGTCTGCTAAATGGCATATATTATTTAATGCCCTGGTTAAATAGCATCTACTGACCTGGTTATATAGCAACTAATGCCCTGGTTATATAGCATCTAATGTCCTGGTTCTATAACATCTACTGTCCTGGTTATATAGCATCTAATGCCATGGTTATATAGCATCTAATGACCTGGTTATAGGGCATCTAATGTCCTGGTTCTATGGCATCTAATGACCTGGTTATAGGGCATCTAATGTCCTGGTTCTATGGCATTTAATGCCCTGGTTAAATAGCATCTCATGACCTGGTTATATAGCATCTAATGCCCTGGTTATATAGCATCTACTGTCCTGGTTCTATGGCATCTAATGACCTGGTTATATAACATATACTGTCCTGGTTCTATGGCATCTACTGTCCTGGTTCTATGGCATCTAATGCCCTGGTTAAATAGCATCTAATGACCTGGTTTTATAGCATCTAATGACCTGGTTCTATAGCATCTAATGCCCTGGTTATATAGCATCTAATGCCCTGGTTATAGAGCATCTAATGCCCTGGTTCTATAACATCTACTGTCCTGGTTATATATAGTATACAGTAGAGGCTATATATCAATGTCTGTTGGTACATAATGGCCTGTAGAGGCTATATATCCAGGTCTGTTGGTACATAATGGCCAGTAGAGGCTATATATCCAGGTCTGTTGGTACATAATGGCCAGTAGAGGCTATATATCCAGGTCTGTTGGTACATAATGGCCAGTAGAGGCTATATATCCAGGTCTGTTGGTACATAATGGCCAGTAGAGGCTATATATCCAGGTCTGTTGGTACATAATGGCCAGTAGAGGCTATATATCCAGGTCTGTTGGTACATAATGGCCAGTAGAGGCTATATATCCAGGTCTGTTGGTACATAATGGCCAGTAGAGGCTATATATCCAGGTCTGTTGGTACATAATGGCCAGTAGAGGCTATATATCCAGGTCTGTTGGTACATAATGGCCAGTAGAGGCTATATATCCAGGTCTGTTGGTACATAATGGCCAGTAGAGGCTATATATCCAGGTCTGTTGGTACATAATGGCCCGTAGAGGCTATATATCCAGGTCTGTTGGTACATAATGGCCCGTAGAGGCTATATATCCAGGTCTGTTGGTACATAATGGCCAGTAGAGGCTATATATCCAGGTCTGTACATAATGGCCAGTAGAGGCTATATATCCAGGGTAGAGGCTATATATCCAGGTCTGTTGGTACATAATGGCCAGTAGAGGCTATATATCCAGGTCTGTTGGTACATAATGGCCAGTAGAGGCTATATATCCAGGTCTGTTGTTATCCAGGTCTGGTAGAGGCATATCCAGGTCTGTTGGCCCGTAGAGGCTATATATCCAGGTCTGTACATTGGTAGACATAATGGCCAGTAGAGGCTATATATATCCAGGTCTGTTGGTACATAATGGCCAGTAGAGGCTATATATCCAGGTCTGTTGGTACATAATGGCCAGTAGAGGCTATATATCCAGGTCTGTTGGTACATAATGGCTAGAGGCTATATATCCAGGTCTGTTGGTACATATATCCAGGTCTGTTGGTACATAATGGCCCGTAGAGGCTATATATCCAGGTCTGTTGGTACATAATGGCCAGTAGAGGCTATATATCCAGGTCTGTTGGTACATAATGGCCAGTAGAGGCTATATATCCAGGTCTGTTGGTACATAATGGCCAGTAGAGGCTATATATCCAGGTCTGTTGGTACATAATGGCCAGTAGAGGCTATATATCCAGGTCTGTTGGTACATAATGGCCAGTAGAGGCTATATATCCAGGTCTGTTGGTACATAATGGCTATATATCCAGGTCTGTTGGTACATAAGTAGAGGCTATATATCCAGGTCTGTTGGTACATAATGGCCAGTAGAGGCTATATATCCAGGTCTGTTGGTACATAATGGCCCGTAGAGGCTATATATCCAGGTCTGTTGGTACATAATGGCCAGCTATATATCCAGATGGCTATATATCCAGGTCTGTTGGTACATAATGGCCAGTAGAGGCTATATATCCAGGTCTGTTGGTACATAATGGCCAGTAGAGGCTATATATCCAGGTCTGTTGGTACATAATGGCCAGTAGAGGCTATATATCCAGGTCTGTTGGTACATAATGGCCAGTAGAGGCTATATATCCAGGTCTGTTGGTACATAATGGCCAGTAGAGGCTATATATCCAGGTCTGTTGGTACATAATGGCCAGTAGAGGCTATATATCCAGGTCTGTTGGTACATAATGGCCAGTAGAGGCTATAATGGTCTGTTGGTACATAATGGCCAGTAGAGGCTATAGTAGAGGCTATATATCCAGGTCTGTTGGTACATAATGGCCCGTAGAGGCTATATATCCAGGTCTGTTGGTACATAATGGCCCGTAGAGGCTATATATCCAGGTCTGTTGGTAGGCTATATATCCAGGTCTGCCATAATGGCCCGTAGAGGCTATATATCCAGGTCTGTTGGTCTATATATCCAGGTCTGTTGGTACATAATGGCCCGTAGAGGCTATATATCCAGGTCTGTTGGTACATAATGGCCAGGTCCAGGTCTGTTGGTACATAATGGCTATATATCCAGGTCTGTTGGTACATAATGGCCAGTAGAGGCTATATATCCAGGTCTGTTGGTACATAATGGCCAGTAGAGGCTATATATCCAGGTCTGTTGGTACATAATGGCCAGTAGAGGCTATATATCCAGGTCTGTTGGTACATAATGGCCAGTAGAGGCTATATATCCAGGTCTGTTGGTACATAATGGCCAGTAGAGGCTATATATCCAGGTCTGTTGGTACATAATGGCTATATATCCAGGTCTGTTGGTACATAAGTAGAGGCTATATATCCAGGTCTGTTGGTACATAATGGCCAGTAGAGGCTATATATCCAGGTCTGTTGGTACATAATGGCCAGTAGAGGCTATATATCCAGGTCTGTAATGGTAGACATAATGGCCATAATGGCCAGTAGAGGCTATATATCCAGGTCTGTTGGTACATAATGGCCAGTAGAGGCTATATATCCAGGTCTGTTGGTACATAATGGCCAGTAGAGGCTATATATCCAGGTCTGTTGGTACATAATATATCTACAGACCTGGTCATAGTACCAGATACAAATACACCTTTTAGAACAGAGGGGACTATGAAGAGAAACAAACACAGGCATCAGACACACGCCTACACGTTCAAATGATAACACGCCCACTCTACACACACGCAGACATGGATTTTGTATTGTACACACAGTGTATGTGATAGTAGTGTAGTGGACGGAGGGCACACGTTTAATGGGTTGTGAAAAGTTTCATGAAATGAAATGTCATGTAATATTTGTAATTGTATATAACTGTCTTAATGTTGCTGGACCGCAGGAAGAGTAGCTGCTGCCTTGGCAGGAACTAATGGGGATCCATAATAAACCCCCAGGAAGAGTAGCTGCTGCCTTGGCAGGAACTAATGGGGATCCATAATAAACCCCAGGAAGAGTAGCTGCTGCCTTGACAGGAACTAATGGGGATCCATAATAAACCCCAGGAAGAGTAGCTGCTGCCTTGACAGGAACTAATGGGGATCCATAATAAACCCCAGGAAGAGTAGCTGCTGCCTTGGCAGGAACTAATGGGGATCCATAATAAACCCCAGGAAGAGTAGCTGCTGCCTTGACAGGAACTAATGGGGATCCATAATAAACCCCAGGAAGAGTAGCTGCTGCCTTGGCAGGAACTAATGGGGATCCATAATAAACCCCAGGAAGAGTAGCTGCTGCCTTGGCAGGAAGTAATGGGGATCCATAGAGTAGCTGCTGCCTTGGCAGGAAGTAATGGGGATCCATAATATAGCTGCTGCATTGGCAGGAACTAATGTAGATTAATAATAAATACAAATGGCCAGTAGGTACTATGACATGGTCTGATCATAATGTATCTACATACTTGGCCATAGTACCTCTCTACCACTCAGGAAAATGTTCAGAAATATGCAGTTTACCAGAACACTCATTGTACTTTCATGTGTTGTTCATGTACTTCAGCAAAGCCATGCATCAGATTTCCATTCTAGTATAAGCTGTCAAACGGGAGTTTTTTAATTCATCTTTATTCCTAAGTCATGGGCTCAACCCGAATGGCACCCTATTCCCTATTTAGTGCACTACCTATGCCAAGGACCCATAGGGAATAGGGTGCAATTTGGGATGTAGCTGTGGCCAGTGCATTTAGATATGCTGCTATCACAGTTTGAGAACCATCTTGTAATTCCCAATATTTACCTGGCACAGGCAGCAAAGTGAATCAACACGATTTGCCTCCATTTTCAGATCTCCTTCCAGTTCGACCAGCACAGACTTCTGTTGAAAATCACTTTCTTTAACCACGGCCAGCAATGTTTTCACAGGAAGCTTCATGAGAGAAAGCCAGAGAAGGACGGCAATTATTGGAACAGTACAAGCCAGAAATGTTCTTCCCCTGGCTACTGTGGTTGTGTCCCGAATAGCTCCCTATACGGTATAGTGTGCACTATTTTGCACAGGGGTCCATAGTGCTCCCGTCAAAAGTAGTTCACCGTGTAGGTAATAGGATGCTATTTTGGATACAATGTGTGTGTGTGTGTGTGTGTGTGTGTGTGTGTGTGTGTGTGTGTGTGTGTGTGTGTGTGTGTGTGTGTGTGTGTGTGTGTGTGTGTGTGTGTGTGTGTGTGTGTGTGTGTGTGTGTGTGTGGGGGGGGGGGGGAGGTTTCTCACTTGGATCTGCTGTGTTTGAAGAGATGTTTCACCCAAATTTGATAATTTGTTCATTTCTTTTCAAGCCATCTGGAAGTTAATGTGAGATGGTTTTGGCATGCAGTTCAGGCAATGCTAATGTGGGTCTGATTTAACGGTAATATTTTTTACACTAAAGTGGGTCTCATAGAACCCTGATGTTTTGATGCTAAGGTGGTCTCATAGAACCCTAATGTTTTGATGCTAAGGTGGTCTCATAGAACCCTGATGTTTTGATGCTAAGGTAGTCTCACTGAACCCTGATGTGTTGTGTTTGATGCTAAAGTAGTCTCATAGAACCCTGATGTTTTGATGCTAAGGTAGTCTCATAGAACCCTGATGTTTTGATGCTAAAGTGGGTCTCATAGAACCCTGATGTTTTGATGCTAAGGTGGTCTCACTGAACCCTGATGTGTTGTGTTTGATGCTAAAGTAGTCTCATAGAACCCTGATGTTTTGATGCTAAGGTAGTCTCATAGAACCCTGATGTTTTGATGCTAAGGTGGTCTCATAGAACCCTAATGTTTTGATGCTAAAGTGGTCTCATAGAACCCTGATGTTTTGATGCTAAGGTAGTCTCATAGAACCCTAATGTTTTGATGCTAAAGTGGTCTCATAGAACCCTGATGTTATGATGCTAAGGTAGTCTCATTGAATCCTAATGTTATGATGCTAAAGTAGTCTCATAGAACCCTGATGTTTTGATGCTAAAGTAGTCTCATAGAACACTAATGTTTTGATGCTAAAGTAGTCTCATAGAACACTAATATTTTGATGCTAAAGTAGTCTCATAGAACACTAATGTTTTGATGCTAAAGTAGTCTCATAGGACACTAATGTTTTGATGCTAAAGTAGTCTCATAGAACCCTGATGTTTTGATGCTAAGGTGGTCTCACTGAACCCTGATGTGTTGTGTTTGATGCTAAAGCGGTGCCTGTAGTTAAGTAGCTAATGAGAACATCACATTACATTGGACTGCAGTTACTAATGGCTCGTAGAGAAATCCACTTGTCGGCAAGACTTCAAACATTATAGGGAAAATATCCTTTGTTGCTGCTGATGGACTGCCAGAACACCTACTGTAATCATACTGCTCCACAGCTGATATTAACATCATCATAATTCATTACAGACAAAACAGTTTAGCTAAACCAACAACAGACCAAGATCCCCTCGGTACTTTTGTATTGTGCCAGTCTAAAACAACACTCAGTACAACAACGGTCCTCAAAACCATGTTGTTTAATCAGGTTTAGTATTGAAATTAAACAAATATCTGGAGCAGATGGGTCACGTACATATTTCAAATTGATATAATGTAATAATAAAATGTTTACTGGAAGCCAGAGGGAAAAGATCCAACATAAAGAGTTTTAACCAAGTATTCATCCCGAATGGCACCCTATTCTCCTCATAGATCTATGGTTTCTGGTTAAACGTAGTGCACTAAAAGTAGTGCACTATGCACGGGGGGGGCTGCCATTTTGGGATGAAGCTCGTCACACATCCTTTTGAAGTCAGAGGGTACACAGCCAGTGGTCAGGGATGAGTTGATGAGGAGACGGATTCCAGAGATGGTCTGGAGAAAGGGAGGAGGCGATGGGGTCGAGCGTGTCAGGTTGTCGAGCGACCGGAACTCACTAGTTGCAGGATTTCATCTGGAGAGAGCGGGGGGAGAAAAGAGGTCAAGGGGTCAAAAGGGTAGATCTGCATCTGTGTGGGTCCAGTGGACTCAATAGGCTGAGTGAAGGAGGAGCGGATGTGATCAACCTTCTTTTCCAAGTCAATGACAAAGTCTTCCACAGAGAGGGAGGAGAGGAAGATGATTAAGGAGGGATGAGAAGGTGGACAATAGTTTCCTAGGGTTAGAGGCAGAAGCTTGAAATTTAGAGTGGTAGAAAGTGGCTTTATTAACAATGGATTCAGAAAGCCTCCAACATATAATGATTGTGTAATGAAAGCAAATTAGTGCCCTTTAACCTGAGATCTGGTGTTTTAGAGGGTGTTTGAATGTAAACTCAATGTACGGGTTATGATACAAAGAAATGTTTTTACAACAGAATAGAAGTCCTCTGAAATACCCAGAGTGGGTCTTCAATCTGAATATTGATGTTTTTTTTAAAGAGAGTATTGTGTCAGTGCATGTAAAAGACAGCAAACAAAAATAAACAAATTGCAGCCTGACTCTCCTACAATCATATGGTTTAAGACGTGTAAATGATTTAAAATAAACCTAAATATTGATGATGAGTTGCCTGTGAAGAATATTGTTTGTGGAATTCGAGCTACATGGTTTATTTTAGACAGATTAGAAACAGCGTGAGATGGAGGAGGAGTGAACGGCTATGAAAAGCCAACTGACATTTACTCCTGGAGGTGCTGACCTGTTGCTGACCTCGACAACCACTGTGATTATTATCATTTGACCCTGCTGGTCATCTATGAACATTTGAACAACTTGGTCATGTTCTGTTATAATCTCCACCCGGCACAGCCAGAAGAGGACTGGCCACCCCTCATAGCCTTGTTCCTCTCTAGGTTTCTTCCTAGGTTCTGGCCTTTCTAGGGAGTTTTTCCTAGCCACCGTGCTTCTACACCTGCATTGCTTGCTGTTTGGGGTTTTAGGCTGGGTTTCTGTACAGCACTTTGAGATATCAGCTGATGTAGGAAGGGCTTTATAAATACATTTGATTTGATTTTATTTGAAAGTGGGACCGACGGAAGTGGAAATTGAACCACTGACTTCTGGTGCAGTAAGCTGGTACATTTAATATGAATTGCATTGGACATTTGACACACTTAATCACATAGCCACAATGTAAAAATCAATTCTGGGGTGAAAAACTAATTAATGTATAGTTGAAGTCGGACGTTTACGTAAACCTTAGCCAAATACATTTAAACTCAGTTTTCCACAATTCCTGACATTTAATCCGAGTAATAATTCCCTGTTTTAGGTCAGTTAGGATTACCAATTTATTTTAAGAATGTGAAATGTCAGAATAATAGTAGAGACAATGATTTATTTCAGCTTTCATTTCTTTTATCACATTCCCAGTGGGTCAGAAGTTTACATACACTCAATTAGTATTTGGTAGCATTGCCTTTAAAATGTTTAACTTGGGTCAAACGTTTCGGGTAGCCTTCCACAAGCTTCCCACAATAGGTTGGGTGAATTTTGGCTCATTCCTCCTAACAGAGCTGGTGTAACTGAGTCAGGTTTGTAGGCCTCCTTGCTGCACACACTTTTTCAGTTCTGCTCACAAATGTTCTATTGGATTGAGGTCAGGGCTTTGTGATGGCCACTCCAATACCTTGACGTCGTTGTCCATTTAGCCAAAACTCTGGAAGTATGCTTGGGGTCATTGTCCATTTGGAAGACCCATTTACGACCGAGCTTTAACTTCCTGACTGATGTCTTGAGATGTTGCTTCAAAATATCCACATAATTTTACCATCCTCATGATGTCATCTATTCTGTGAAGTGCACCAGTCCTTCCTGCAGCAAAGCACCCCCACAACATGGTGTTGCCACCCCCGTGCTTCACGGTTGGGATGGTGTTCTTCGGCTTGCAAGCCTCCCCCTTTTTCCTCCATACATAATGATGGCCATTATGGCCAAACAGTTCTATTTTTGTTTCATCAGACCAGTGGACATTTCTCCAAAAAGTACAATCTTTGTCCCCATGTGCAGTTGCAAACCACAGTCTGGCTTTTAATGGCGGTTTTGGAGCAGTGGCTTCATGAACAAAGTAGATGTTGTAAACAACTTGCCAAAACTATAGTTTAACAAGAAATTGTTGAAACATGAGTTTTAATGACTCCAACCTAAGTGTATGTAAACTTCCAACTTCAACTGTACTTAATAAAAAATATATATTTTCAATGATTTGTTGTTAAAACATTTAAGAATAAATCCAACATAATATGTTACTCAAATCGGTCTTCTGTCATGATACCCAAAGCCAGAGAAAACTGAGTTATTGAACTCATTGGAAGTCTGATTCTAAACTCCTTGCGCTTCCTATCTTGACGTAGCTGTGTTTTTAGAGGATTATGGGTCATATATATATATATATATATATCATTATTTTACACAATGTTGTATGCATGCTTGAAGGAAGAGAAGTGCGCTTCTTTATTAGTAGTAAGTAGCTTGTTATGCCATGATTTGTAATGTTGAACGGATATCAAAACCATCTGACAAAATTCAGTTCAATGATTTAGACGATCCGTTCACCACATTCAGAACTTTTCATGGTCGAGGCAAATACCTGCCATACATGTTGTATAACCTCTAGTCACCGTCGGTGGTTGGAGCACCGTGCTCAACAATTCCTGCCAAAAATGGTTAATAATAATAATAATATAATAAATAAAACTGGCAAATGATCAGATACATAAACCAATGTTATCCATTAGAATATTCCAGAAGGAGCGATCTAATTCTTCACTAGACAGGAGGTGAAACACTATCATAGTGTTTGGAAGCTATAGAGAGAGAGAGAAAGCTGATCTAATTCTTCACTAGACAGGAGGTGAAACACTATCATAGTGTTTGGAAGCTATAGAGGGAGAGAGAAAGCTTATCTAATTCTTCACTAGACAGGAGGTGAAACACTATCATAGTGTTTGGAAGCTATAGAGAGAGAGAGAAAGCTTATCTAATTCTTCACTAGACAGGAGGTGAAACACTATCATAGTGTTTGGAAGCTATAGAGAGAGAGAGAAAGCTGATCTAATTCTTCACTAGACAGGAGGTGAAACACTATCATAGTGTTTGGAAGCTATAGAGAGAGAGAGAAAGCTGATCTAATTCTTCACTAGACAGGAGGTGAAACAGGTGAAAGCTATAGTGTTTGGAAGCTATAGAGAGAGAAAGCTGATCTAATTCTTCACTAGACAGGAGGTGAAACACTATCATAGTGTTTCTATAGAGAGAGAGAGAGAAAGCTGATCTAATTCTTCACTAGACAGGAGGTGAAACACTATCATAGTGTTTGGAAGCTATAGAGGGAGAGAGAAAGCTGATCTAATTCTTCACTAGACAGGAGGTGAAACACTATCATAGTGTTTGGAAGCTATAGAGAGAGAGAGAAAGCTGATCTAATTCTTCACTAGACAGGAGGTGAAACACTATCATAGTGTTTGGAAGCTATAGAGAGAGAGAGAAAGCTGATCTAATTCTTCACTAGACAGGAGGTGAAACACTATCATAGTGTTTGGAAGCTATAGAGAGAGAGAGAAAGCTGATCTAATTCTTCACTAGACAGGAGGTGAAACACTATCATAGTGTTTGGAAGCTATAGAGGAGAGAGAAAGCTTATCTAATTCTTCACTAGACAGGAGGTGAAACACTATCATAGTGTTTGGAAGCTATAGAGGGAGAGAAAGCTGATCTAATTCTTCACTAGACAGGAGGTGAAACACTATCATAGTGTTTGGAAGCTATAGAGAGAGAGAAAGATCTAATTCTTCACTAGACAGGAGGTGAAACACTATCATAGTGTTTGGAAGCTATAGAGGAGAGAGAAAGTGTTTGGTGAAACACTATCATAGTGTTTGGAAGCTATAGAGGGAGAGAGAAAGCTGATCTAATTCTTCACTAGACAGGAGGTGAAACACTATCATAGTGTTTGGAAGCTATAGAGAGGAGAGAGAAAGCTGATCTAATTCTTCACTAGACAGGAGGTGAAACACTATCATAGTGTTTGGAAGCTATATAGAGAGAGGAGAGAGAAAGCTGATCTAATTCTTCACTAGACAGGAGGTGAAACACTATCATAGTGTTTGGAAGCTATAGAGAGAGAAAGCTTATCTAATTCTTCACTAGAGGAGAAAGCTATGCTGATCTAATTCTTCACTAGACAGGAGGTGAAAAACCATCATAGTGTTTGGAAGCTATAGAGAGAGAGAGAGAAAGCTGATCTAATTCTTCACTAGACAGGAGGTGAAACACTATCATAGTGTTTGGAAGCTATAGAGAGAGAGAGAGAAAGCTGATCTAATTCTTCACTAGACAGGAGGTGAAAAACCATCATAGTGTTTTGAGAAGCTTCATAGACAGGAGTGAAAAACACATCATAGTGTTTGGAAGCTATAGAGAGAGAGAGAGAAAGCTGATCTAATTCTTCACTAGACAGGAGGTGAAAAACCATCATAGTGTTTGGAAGCTATAGAGAGAGAGAGAGAAAGCTGATCTAATTCTTCACTAGACAGGAGGTGAAACACTATCATAGTGTTTTGAGAAAGCTGATCTAATTCTTCACTAGACAGGAGGTGAAACACTATCATAGTGTTTTATCTAATTCTTCACTAGAGGATAGTGTTTGGAAGCTATAGAGAGAGAGAGAGAAAGCTGATCTAATTCTTCACTAGACAGGAGGTGAAACACTATCATAGTGTTTGGAAGCTATAGAGAGAGAGAGAGAAAGCTTATCTAATTCGGTACTAAACAGAACACGAAACACCAAATGAGTGTTTTGAACCTTTTTGAGGCAGGTCTCCCAGTCCCTGGCAAGGTGTTACACAACACATGATTAACTGGTGTTACAACACACGATGTCGCGTTTCAAAACATCTCAGGATGATGTCTTTCAATACTCCAGTCAAGTTATTCTTTCGTCTCCTTTTGCGTTGGCGTATAATCAGTTGCCACTAGGTTTATATATATATATTTTTTTTTACAAAGCACTTAATTTTAACAGTGTACTAACTAAACCTGCCAGGGACTGTAGCCTATACTACTAACTGAACAGAATAACTGTAGAATGTTACGTAGAATGTATGCACACATGACTGTAAGTCGCTTTGGATAAAAGCGTCTGCTAAATGGCATATATTATTATATTATTACATTATAGAGAACATCATAGAGCCTCTAACAGTCCTAACACATTACAATCAAGATAAAGACGAGCTGTTTGGTCGTTGTCCATTCAGCACCACCTCGTGCTGAACCAGCGAGGCACTCACTGTACATTATACTAACCGAACCGAATAACTGTATAATATTTCAAAATGTGTAGAGTCTAAAACAGGCATACACCACACATTAGAAACAGCCCCGGGTAATGATTGTGAGAATTTGACCGTGCTGCCGGAGCTCCCTAGAGTAATGTCTGGGTGTTTGCCATTGGTGAAGCGTCTTTATCAGTTAGAGAGGCGTGGGCGGGACTCTGCGCACTCGCTCGTTCTGCATCTCGACGGAAAGGTAATAAGCTGCACTTTCTCTGCGCGAGGAGAGAAGCATCTCTCGTTCTCTCTCTCTCTCTCTACAGTCCCGGTGGTACCGTGTAAAGGCACACTCTAACTAACGGCAATAGGCTACTGCTACAGCCCGAGGATCTGCCCGAGTACAAAGGGAGTTGACTTACTTTGCATTGACAGCAGAACTGAGTTCCGTCCCTACGTAGACTAAGGAGCCTACGAGATTCTTCTCAGGTTTCAGACTGCAAGCGCACCTGGATAAACCCGAGAGCTTCTCCAGCCGAAAACAGAAGACAACGCGAGGCCAGCATAGTTTGCTGCTGAAGGAAGCGTTCAGAATATGATTCTCCAACGGCACTTGGTGTTCCTCCTGTATAGCTTCTGTGGAATCGCCTCGAAAGGTAGGCTGGCTAAGCGCTGGAAACATACATATCTTTAGTAGCCTAGGTTATCCTATAGCTCTGTAGTCTACATCTAAACCCGGGCGTGGTGAAGATACTTCATGAGGTGTAAGAGTAATAGTCTCCCTCACGTCTTGCTCAAGTGTGTCGAAGTCATGCAGATATGTCATTTCTGTTTTGAGAAGGGGTCAGTTTTTGTCGCTGGAGTGTTTTGGGACGTAGGATTGCGCTGTCGATGGTGAGGGAACATGGTGATGGTAGAGCGCAGTAGTAAAGTTCTGCGGAAAAATGCGAATACCTGTATTCTTCATCACGGAATGATCTTCGTGATACGATGGTGGTGGTGGTGGTGGTGGCGGTGGTGGTGGTGGTGGTGGGCATAAGTTACGATACACCAACTTGGATGGCATCCCATGTCTTTTGCGTGCACGGCAAGGAACAGCTAGATTTCAACGTGTAGCACACAGTAGGCTACTGAACAGGTTATGGGGTGTGTTAAGGTCAATGTAAAGACATTGGGTTGTAACCTATTTTGTGTACATCAAATTCGGTTATAGATATTTAATACACTCAATTAGCGTATCATATTGTTATAACATACTGATATATTATTAATAGATTGAATTTGATACGAATGACAAATGAGACACTATTAGACGTGATTTTCATCTATGTCTGAACACATGAATTATGCTATTCTATGGTACAGTAGGCTCACAAGCTGGCGAACTAAATGTGAGATGTTCATTATATAGATGTATATTTTGTGCTGCGGGGCGGTGGGGCAGCAGGTTGGCTATATCTTGGGGTCTTGTTTGACTGGAATATACGCGTTTTAATCCTCTGATCTGAGGAGTTATTTTTCAAACACAGGTGGAGGTTATCGGTAACAGTTTAAACTATGCTGGTATATTATAGCCTATCTTAACTGAAATAAATATTTTATTTCAGCCACATTTGGAGCTGCGTTAATTGGTAGCCTAAATTACATGACTAAATGCCACTGTTCATATTTACAAATGTAATATTCAGTAATTAGCTATTCCTTTTATTGCGGCATTTCTGTCCACATTCATAATGTAGCCTACTCACTGTAACTTCAGATAGGAGAGAAACAATGGATGGATGAAGTAGCAGGCAGTATCGTATTTTAGTCACATAAATTCCCCAACTCCCCACGCAGCACGCCCGTCCCGCAGCCACCGCCCTGTGCTGTGCCACTGCGCGTGGGGTGACGCCGATGGAATGAACAAGTCCTCTTTTTTCCCGAGGCTCTCTGATGTCGTTTAGTGTATAGGCTATAGTCTAAGCCCTGCAGTGTATAGGGTACACGCCCAGCAGGCTACCATGAGTCACCCTGTGACTGTCATTACAGGGGTGGGTATCGCATGGACTTGTTGTATACCTATCTAGTTAAGGAAATAACTCCTACACAGTCACTCATCCCTGACAGCCCGACTTCAATATCTTTATTCTATTATTTTCAATTCTGTTCTGTTCTCTTCTATTCTATTATTTTATATTCTATTCTATTATGCTCTATTCTATTCTCTTCTATTCTATTATTTTATATTCTATTCTATTATGCTCTATTCTATTCTCTTCTATTCTATTATGCTCTATTCTATTCTATTATGCTCTATTCTATTCTGTTCTATTGTGTTCTATTCTGTTCTATTCTATTCTGTTCTCTTCTCTTCTATTATGCTCTATTCTATTCTGTTCTATTGTGTTCTATTCTGTTCTATTCTATTCTGTTCTCTTCTCTTCTATTATGCTCTATTCTATTATATTATATTGTGCTCTATTCTATGCTATTCTATTCTATTCAGTTCTATTCTGTTCTATTATGCTATATTCTATTATATTCTATTATGCTCTATTCTATGCTATTCTATTCTATTCTGTTCAATTATATTTGATTATGCTCTATTGTGTTCTATTCTGTTCAATTCTATTGTATTATGTTCTATTATGTTCTATTCTGTTCTATTCTATTCTGTTCTCTTCTCTTCTATTATGCTCTATTCGATTATATTATGCTCTATTATATTATATTATATTATATTCTATTATGCTCTATTCTATTTGGTTTTATTCTATTCTGTTCTATTCTATTGTATTACATTCTATTATATTTTATTCAATTGTATTCTAGTCTATTATATTATGTTCTATTATTAGAATATATCAGAATATAATATAATATATTGCAATATAATATAATGGAACAGAATATAATAAGCTATATTCTATTATATTCTATTCCATTCTGTTCTATTGTAATATATTCTATTCTGTTCTATTCTATTCTATTCCATTCTGTTCTATTGTAATATATTCTATTCTGTTCTATTCTATTCCATTCTGTTCTATTGTAATATATTCTATTCTGTTCTATTCTATTCTATTGTAATATATTATATTCTGTTCTATTCTATTCTGTTCCATTCTGTTCTATTGTAATATATTCTATTCTGTTCTATTCTATTCTATTCCATTCTGTTCTATTGTAATATATTCTATTCTATTCTATTCCATTCTGTTCTGTAATATATTCTATTCTATTCTATTCCATTCTGTTCTATTGTAATATATTCTATTCTGTTCTATTCTATTCTATTCTACTGTAATATATTCCATTTTGTTCTATTCTATTCTATTCCATTCTGTTCTATTGTAATATATTGTATTCTGTTCTATTCTATTCTATTCCATTCTGTTCTACTGTAATATATTCTATTCTGTTCGATTCTGTTCTATTGAAATATATTCTATTCTATTCTATTCTATTCTATTCCATTCTGTTCTACTGTAATATATTATATTCTGTTCCATTCTGTTCTATTGTAATATATTCTATTCTGTTCTATTATATTCTGTTCTATATTTCCTATGCTATTCTATTCTTGCCATGACTTTTCTACCTAGACCTTCAGTAGTTCGGTAGTTTGGTAGTTTAGTAGTTTAGTAGTCTTCTGAACTAGCAAAGTTTTATAATGAACTATTTGAGAATGATGTCGAGGATGATGTCGAGGCTGATGTCGAGGCTGACGTCGAGGCTGATGTCGAGGCTGACGTCGAGGCTGACGTCGAGGCTGATGTCGAGGCTGACGTCGAGGCTGACGTCGAGGCTGACGTCGAAGGCTGACGTCGAAGGCTGACGTCGAGGCTGATGTCGAGGCTGATGTCGAGGCTGATGTCGAGGCTGATGTCGAGGCTGATGTCGAAGGCTGACGTCGAAGGCTGACGTCGAAGGCTGACGTCGAAGGCTGACGTCGAGGCTGATGTCGAGGCTGATGTCGAAGGCTGATGTCGAGGCTGATGTCGAGGCTGATGTCGAGGCTGATGTCGAAGGCTGACGTCGAAGGCTGACGTCGAAGGCTGACGTCGAAGGCTGACGTCGAGAATGATGTGCCCTATTCTTTATCTAGTGCACTACCAGAGCCCATTTGGCAGTGCAGACACTGACTGTCATCGGTAGAAAATACCTCAGCAGTGTATAGATTAATTAACCCCTCCAAGACTCTTTCTGTGCTCCATTACTAAACTTAGTTCTAAACAGACCGGCTGTATTGGTCCATCCATACCATCTCCCTATCTGCCAACATGCCTCTCCAGTACATTCTGAGCCCCCTGTCAGTACAACATCCATGTACCTGTGTGTGTGTGTCTCTTCACAGTCCCCGCTGTTCCATAAGGTGTATTTTTATGTCTGATTCTACTGCGTACATTGGTTACCTGATGTGGAATAGAGTTCTGTGTAGTCATGGCTCCGTATAGTACTCTCTGCACCACCCATATTCTGTTCTGGATTAAAGGATTGTGAAGAGACCTCTGGTGGCATGTCGTGTGGAGTATGCATGGGTGTCTGAGCTGTGTGCTAGTAGTTTAGACAGACCTCTGGTGGCATGTCGTGTGGAGTATGCATGGGGTGTCTGAGCTGTGTGCTAGTAGTTTAGACAGACCTCTGGTGGCATGTCGTGTGGAGTATGCATGGGGTGTCTGAGCTGTGTGCTAGTAGTTTAGACAGACCTCTGGTGGCATGTCGTGTGGAGTATGCATGGGGTGTCTGAGCTGTGTGCTAGTAGTTTAGACAGACCTCTGGTGGCATGTCGTGTGGAGTATGCATGGGGTGTCTGAGCTGTGTGCTAGTAGTTTAGACAGACCTCTGGTGGCATGTCGTGTGGAGTATGCATGGGGTGTCTGAGCTGTGTGCTAGTAGTTTAGACAGACCTCTGGTGGCATGTCGTGTGGAGTATGCATGGGGTGTCTGAGCTGTGTGCTAGTAGTTTAAACAGACACCTCGGTGCATTCAGCATGCCAACACCTCTTACAAAAACAGGTAGTGATGAAGTCAATCTCTCCTCCACTTTCAGCCAGGAGAGATTGACATGCATATTATTAATGTTAGCTCTCTGTGTACATCCAAGGGCCAGCTGTGCTGCTCTGTTCTGAGCATATTGTAAAGTCCCTCTTCGTGGCACCAGACCACAGGACTGAACAGTAGTCCAGGTGCAACGAAACTAGTGCCTTTAGGACCTGTCTTGTTGATAGTGTTGTTAAGAAGGTAGAAACTAGGGCCTGTAGGATCTGCCTTGTTGATAGTGTTGTTAGGAAGGTAGAAACTAGGGCCTTATAGGACCTGCCTTGTTGATAGTGTTGTTAAGAAGGTAGAAACTAGGGCCTGTAGGACCTGCCTTGTTGATAGTGTTGTTAAGAAGGTAGAAACTAGGGCCTGTAGGACCTGCCTTGTTGATAGTGTTGTTAAGAAGGTAGAAACTAGGGCCTTTAGGACCTGCCTTGTTGATAGTGTTGTTAAGAAGGTAGAAACTAGGGCCTTATAGCACCTGCCTTGTTGATAGTGCTGTTAAGAAAGTAGAAACTAGGGCCTGTAGGACCTGCCTGTGCCATTAAACCCCTTCAACTCATCCAGAACGCCGCAGCCCGTCTGGTGTTCAACCTTCCCAAGTTCTCTCACGTCACCCCGCTCCTCCGTTCTCTCCACTGGCTTCCAGTTGAAGCTCGCATCCGCTACAAGACCATGGTGCTTGCCTACGGAGCTGTGAGGGGAACGGCACCTCAGTACCTCCAGGCTCTGATCAGGCCCTACACCCAAACAAGGGCACTGCGCCCAAACAAGGGCACTTAAGAAGGTAGAAACTAGGGCCTTATAGGACCTGCCTTGTTGATAGTGTTGTGAAGAAGGTAGTGCAGAGCTTTATTATGGACAGACTCCTCCTCATCTTAGCTACTGTTACATCAATATGTTTTGACCGTGACAGTTTACACTCCAGGGTTACTCCAAGCAGTTTAGTCACCTCCTATGGGTCCTGTTTAAAAGTAGGGCCCTATACAAGGAAAGGGTGTCATCGGCTGTAGTCATTGAGTCTCAAACAGAGTTAAGTCTATACCGTATCAGCCAGGTCACTTCCCCTCTTTCTCCTCTCCCAATATAACTCTGTCCAACATTTAGATAGACTTTCTCCTCTCCCAATATAACTCTGTCCAACATTTAGATAGACTTTCTCCTCTCCCAATATAACCCTGTCCAACATTTAGATAGACTTTCTCCTCTCCCAATATAACTCTGTCCAACATTTAGATAGACTTTCTCCTCTCCCAATATAACCCTGTCCAACATTTAGATAGACTTTCTCCTCTCCCAATATAACTCTGTCCAACATTTAGATAGACTTTCTCCTCTCCCAATATAACCCTGTCCAACATTTAGATAGACTTTCTCCTCTCCCAATATAACTCTGTCCAACATTTAGATAGACTTTCTCCTCTCCCAATATAACCCTGTCCAACATTTAGATAGACTTTCTCCTCTCCCAATATAACCCTGTCCAACATTTAGATAGACTTTCTCCTCTCCCAATATAACTCTGTCCAACATTTAGATAGACTTTCTCCTCTCCCAATATAACTCTGTCCAACATTTAGATAGACTTTCTCCTCTCCCAATATAACCCTGTCCAACATTTAGATAGACTTTCTCCTCTCCCAATATAACTCTGTCCAACATTTAGATAGACTTTCTCCTCTCCCAATATAACCCTGTCCAACATTTAGATAGACTTTCTCCTCTCCCAATATAACTCTGTCCAACATTTAGATATACTTTCTCCTCTCCCAATATAACCCTGTCCAACATTTAGATAGACTTTCTCCTCTCCCAATATAACTCTGTCCAACATTTAGATAGACTTTCTCCTCTCCCAATATAACCCTGTCCAACATTTAGATAGACTTTCTCCTCTCCCAAAATAACTCTGTCCAACATTTAGATAGACTTTCTCCTCTCCCAATATAACTCTGTCCAACATTTAGATAGACTTTCTCCTCTCCCAATATAACTCTGTCCAACATTTAGATAGACTTTCTCCTCTCCCAATATAACTCTGTCCAACATTTAGATAGACTTTCTCCTCTCCCAATATAACTCTGTCCAACATTTAGATAGACTTTCTCCTCTCCCAATATAACTCTGTCCAACATTTAGATAGACTTTCTCCTCTCCCAATATAACTCTGTCAAACATTTAGATAGACTTTCTCCTCTCCCAATATAACTCTGTCCAACATTTAGATAGACTTTCTCCTCTCCCAATATAACTCTGTCAAACATTTAGATAGACTTTGATTTTGAAACTCCTTTTTGTATTATACATTATTCCAGTCAGTATGTGGGTTTCTTCTCTGAAAACCTTGAGATAAATACAAATTGGGCCCAGGGGAAAGTGAACCCCAAAACGTCACAGTGCTTTAAGGTGAGGCTGGAGGGAGACGAGGGGAGACGATGGGAGACGAGGGGAGACGAGGGGGGGTGGTGGGGAACTGAGGGGAATACATGGTTGTGTCTCTTGTGGGCTGCGGAGACAGCGACTGAACTGAGCCTCGCTGGTATACTGTTACAGATAGAGAGAACCTGAAGGAAGGCAGACAGGGAGGTATGGTAGACAGGAACACACAACCCCCCCAGATCCCCCCCAGACACAAACCCCCCAGATCGCCCCCAGACACACAACCTACCAAGACACACAACTCCCCCAGATACACAACCCCCAGATCCCCCCAGACACACAACCTACCCAGACACACAACCCCCCCAGATCCCCCAGACACACAACCTACCCAGTCACACAACCCCCCAAACACACAACTCCTCCAGATGCACAACCCCCCAGACACACAACCCCCCCAGATCCCCCCAGACACACAACCTACCCAGTCACACAACCCCCCAAACACACAACTCCCCCAGATGCACTACCCCCAGACACACAACCCCCCAGATCCCCCAGACACACAACCTACCCAGTCACACAAACCCCCCCAAACACACAACTCCCCCAAATGCACAACCCCCCAGACACACAAACTCACCCCCACCCCTCAGACCTCCCTCCAGCCTCCTCCACAACAACATATATTTGGTATACAATAGATATCATCAACATGACACCAGCCTCTTCTGACAATATACATTGCTGGTGTCTTACTGTCGGCCTCACCTCATTAGCTATCAGGTGGCCGAGGCGGACATGTCTAGCTACAGTTGAAGTCGGAAGTTTACATACACTTAGGTTGGAGTCATTAAATCTAGTTTACATACACTTAGGTTGGAGTCATTAAAACTAGTTTACATCCACTTAGGTTGGAGTCATTAAAACTAGTTTACATACACTTAGGTTGGAGTCATTAAAACTAGTTTACATACACTTAGGTTGGAGTCATTAAAACTAGTTTACATACACTTAGGTTGGAGTCATTAAAACTAGTTTACACACACTTAGGTTGGAGTCATTAAAACTAGTTTACATACACTGAGGTTGGAGTCATTAAAACGTGCCCCAGGACTACCTGACATGATGGCTCCTTGCTGTCCCCAGTCCACCTGACTGTGCTGCTGCTCCAGTTTCAACTGTTCTGCCTTATTATTATTTGACCATGCTGGTCATTTATGAACATTTGAACATCTTGGTCATGTTCTGTTATAATCTCTACCCGGCACAGCCAGAAGAGGATTGGCCACCCCACATAGCCCGGTTCCTCTCTAGGTTTCTTCCTAGGTTTTGGCCTTTCTAGGGAGTTTTTCCTAGCCACCGTGCTTTTACACCTGCATTGTTTGCTGTTTGAGGTTTTAGGCTGGGTTTCTGTACAGCACTTTGAGATATCAGCTGATGTACGAAGGGCTATATAAATAAATTTGATTTGATTTGATTTGATTTGATTAAAACTAGTTTTTATACACTTAGGTTGGAGTCATTAAAACTAGTTTACATACACTTAGGTTGGAGTCATTAAAACTAGTTTACATACACTTAGGTTGGAGTCATTAAAACTAGTTTACATACACTTAGGTTGGAGTCATTAAAACTAGTTTACATACACTTAGGTTGGAGTTATTAAAACTAGTTTACATACACTTACTTAGGTTGGAGTCATTAAAACTAGTTTACATACACTTAGGTTGGAGTCATTAAAACTAGTTTACACACACTTAGGTTGGAGTCATTAAAACTAGTTTACACACACTTAGGTTGGAGTCATTAAAACTAGTTTACATACACTTAGGTTGGAGTCATTAAAACTAGTTTACATACACTTAGGTTGGAGTCATTAAAACTAGTTTACATACACTTAGGTTGGAGTCATTAAAACTAGTTTACATACACTTAGGTTGGAGTCATTAAAACTAGTTTACATCCACTTAGGTTGGAGTCATTAAAACTAGTTTACATCCACTTAGGTTGGAGTCATTAAAACTAGTTTACATCTACTTAGGTTGGAGTCATTAAAACTAGTTTACATACACTTAGGTTGGAGTCATTAAAACTAGTTTACATACACTTAGGTTGGAGTCATTAAAACTAGTTTACATACACTTACTTAGGTTGGAGTCATTAAAACTAGTTTACATACACTTACTTAGGTTGGAGTCATTAAAACTAGTTTACATACACTTACTTAGGTTGGAGTCATTAAAACTAGTTTACATACACTTAGGTTGGAGTCATTAAAACTAGTTTAGATACACTTAGGTTGGGGTCATTAAAACTAGTTTTTCAACCACTCCACACATTTCTTGTTAACAAACTTTAGTTTTGGCAAGTCGGTTAGGACATCTACTTTGTTCATGACACAAGTCAATAGGAGGTGTACCTGTGGATGTATTTCAAGGCCTACCTTCAAACTCAGTGCCTCTTTGCTTGACATCATGGGAAAATCAAAAAAAATCGGCCAAGACCCCAGATTTTTTTTTTTTTGACCTCCACAAGTCTGGTTCATCCTTGGGAGCAGTTTCCAAACGCCTGAAGGTACCACGTTCATATGTACAAACAATAGTATGCAAGTATAAACATCATGGGCTCACGCAGCCGTCATCCCGCTCAGGAAGGGGACGCGTTCTGTCTCCTAGAGATTAACGTACTTTGGTGTGAAAAGTGCAAATCAATCCCAGAACAACAGCAAAGGACCTTGTGAAGATGCTGGAGGAAACAGGTACAAAAGTATCAATATCCACAGTAAAACGAGTCCTATATCAACATAACCTGAAAAGCCGCTCAGCAAGGAAGAAGCAACTGCTCCAAAACCGCCATAAAAAAGCCAGACTACGGTTTGCAACTGCACATGGGGACAAAGATCGTACTTTTGGAAGAAATGTCCTCTGGTCTGATGAAACAAAAATAGAACTGTTTGGCCATAATGAGCATCGTTATGTATGGAGGAGAAAGGGTGATGCTTGCAAGCTGAAGAACACCATCCCAACCATGAAGCACGGGGGTGACAGCATCATGTTGTGGGGGTGCTTTGCTGCAGGAGGGACTGGTGCACTTCACAAAATAGATGGCATCATGAGGTAGGAAAATTATGTTGATATTTTGAAGCATATTTTGAAGCAACATCTCAAGACATCAGTCAGGAAGTTAAGCTTGGTCACAAATGGGTCTTCCAAATGGACAATTACCCCAAGCATACTTTCAAAGTTGTGGCAAAATGGCTTAAGGACAACAAAGTCAAGGTATTGGAGTGGCCATCACAAAGCCCTGACCTCAATCTTATAAAACATTTGTGGGCAGAACTGAAAAAAGTGTTTGTGAGCAGCAAGGAGGCCTACAAACCTGACTCAGTTACACCAGCTCTGTCAGGAGGAATGGGCCAAAATTCACCCAACTTATTGTGGGAAGCTTGTGGAAGGCTACCAGAAACATTTGACCCAAGTTAAACAATTTAAAGGCAATGCTACCCAATACTAATTGAGTGTATGTAAACTTCTGACCCACTGGGAATGTGTTGAAAGAAATAAAAGCTGAAATAAATCATTCTCTCTACTATTATTCTGACATTTCACATTCTTAAAATAAAGTGGTGATCCTAACTGACCTAAGACAGGGATTTTTTTACTTTAAATGTCAGGAATTATGAAAAACTGAGTATAAATGTATTTGGCTAAGGTGTATGTAAACTTCCGACTTTAACTGGTATGTATGTATGTAATGTGTCTTTTAACTGTGTGTGAGGAGTTTGTACGTGCTCGTGGTCCGCCCTGTTGTTTGTGACCTTCCTGGTTGGCCAGGTTGAGCAGTAACAGTATCTGTATCCATTTAGTCTACTGTACTCTCTACCATAGACCAGCTGTAGTGGGACCTACTGATGTACAGTATAAGTCCTTGTACAACAACAACCATCAACAACATGTGTAACACTTGACTCGTGTAAGATTCAAAACAGATCATGGTTTGCAGGCTACCAGTGTGCTAGTTGGTTGTATTGTGTTGGTAGAACCTACCAGTGTGCTAGTTGGTTGTATTGTGTTGGTAGAACCTACCAGTGTGCTAGTTGGTTGTATTGTGTTGGTAGAACCTACCAGTGTGCTAGTTGGTTGTATTGTGTTGGTAGAACCTACCAGTGTGCTAGTTGGTTGTATTGTGTTGGTAGAACCTACCAGTGTGCTAGTTGGTTGTATTGTGTTGGTAGAACCTACCAGTGTGCTAGTTGGTTGTATTGTGTTGGTAGAACCTACCAGTGTGCTAGTTGGTTGTATTGTGCTGGTAGAACCTACCAGTGTGCTAGTTGGTTGTATTGTGTTGGTAGAACCTACCAGTGTGCTAGTTGGTTGTATTGTGTTGGTAGAACCTACCAGTGTGCTAGTTGGTTGTATTGTGTTGGTAGAACCTACCAGTGTGCTAGTTGGTTGTATTGTGTTGGTAGAACCTACCAGTGTGCTAGTTGGTTGTATTGTGTTGGTAGAACCTACCAGTGTGCTAGTTGGTTGTATTGTGTTGGTAGAACCTACCAGTGTGCTAGTTGGTTGTATTGTGTTGGTAGAACCTACCAGTGTGCTAGTTGGTTGTATTGTGTTGGTAGAACCTACCAGTGTGCTAGTTGGTTGTATTGTGCTGGTAGAACCTACCAGTGTGCTAGTTGGTTGTATTGTGTTGGTAGAACCTACCAGTGTGCTAGTTGGTTGTATTGTGTTGGTAGAACCTACCAGTGTGCTAGTTGGTTGTATTGTGTTGGTAGAACCTACCAGTGTGCTAGTTGGTTGTATTGTGTTGGTAGAACCTACCAGTGTGCTAGTTGGTTGTATTGTGTTGGTAGAACCTACCAGTGTGCTAGTTGGTTGTATTGTGTTGGTAGAACCTACCAGTGTGCTAGTTGGTTGTATTGTGTTGGTAGAACCTACCAGTGTGCTAGTTGGTTGTATTGTGTTGGTAGAACCTACCAGTGTGCTAGTTGGTTGTATTGTGTTGGTAGAACCTACCAGTGTGCTAGTTGGTTGTATTGTGTTGGTAGAACCTACCAGTGTGCTAGTTGGTTGTATTGTGTTGGTAGAACCTACCAGTGTGCTAGTTGGTTGTATTGTGTTGGTAGAACCTACCAGTGTGCTAGTTGGTTGTATTGTGTTGGTAGAACCTACCAGTGTGCTAGTTGGTTGTATTGTGTTGGTAGAACCTACCAGTGTGCTAGTTGGTTGTATTGTGTTGGTAGAACCTGATGCCTCGCCTTACCAGTGAAGACGATAATGTCTTCGCCAATAGCGGCATTCTGGCACACACACACACACACACACACACACACACACACACACACACACACACACACACACACACACACACACACACACACACACACACACACACACACACACACACACACACACACACACACACACACACACACACACACAGAGAGAGAGAGAAACACACAGTGTATACCACCGCATATCAATGTCTGTCTGTCTGTCTGTCTGTCTGTCTGTCTGTCTGTCTGTCTGTCTGTCTGTCTGCCTGCCTGCCTGCCTGCCTGTCTGTCTGTCTGTCTGTCTGTCTGTCTGTCTGTCTGTCTGTCTGTCTGTCTGCCTGCCTGCCTGCCTGCCTGCCTGCCTGTCTGTCTGTCTGTCTGTCTGTCTGTCTGTCTGTCTGTCTGTCTGTCTGTTCGTCTGTCTGTCTGTCTGTCTGCCCTCATCCTGGATGTTAGCCCTCCTCATCCTGGATGTTAGTCTACGGAGACAGCCCTCCTCATCCTGGATGTTAGTCTACATGGAGACAGCCCTCCTCAGCCCTCCTCATCCTGGAGACATGGAGACAGCCCCCTCATCCTGGATGTTAGTCTACATGGAGACAGCCCTCCTCATCCTGGATGTTAGTCTACATGGAGACAGCCCCCTCATCCTGGACAGACCCTCCTCATCCTGGATGTTAGTCTACATGGAGACAGCCCTCATCCATCCTGGATGTTAGTCTACATGGAGACATGGACACAGCCCTCCTCATCCTGGATGTTAGTCTACATGGAGACAGCACCCCTCATCCTGGATGTTAGTCTACATGGAGACAGCCCTCCTCATCCTGGATGTTAGTCTACATGGAGACAGCCCTCCTCATCCTGGATGTTAGTCTACATGGAGACAGCCCTCCTCATCCTGGATGTTAGTCTACATGGACACAGCCCTCCTCATCCTGGATGACAGCACCCCTCATCCTGGATGTTAGTCTACATGGAGACAGCCCTCCTCATCCTGGATGTTAGTCTACATGGAGACAGCCCTCCTCATCCTGGATGTTAGTCTACACGGAGACAGCACCCCTCATCCTGGATGAGACAGCACCCCTCATCCTGGATGGCTATAGTTCATTCTTACATGTTCTATGTTTGAGCCACTTTTGAAAGCAAAAGTCCAATTGAAAACATTATTGGCATTGTGGAATTAGATGTTCATAAGAGCAAGCTAGGACTGATGGTTTCGTTAGCTAAACTTGGAAGTCTGTTGGTTTTGTTACCAAGGCAACTACGGTAGCGATCTAGTAAGCGTGCTACCTACCTCAGTGGATGTCGAACATTTCTACCTGCAAATGAACACATTTTTAGCGGCCAATTGTGTTAAATTATAGCCATGGTATATAGAAAAGGGCATAATCAACGAGGGGCTCTGCGTTCTCTGGAAAATAATGCAAATGCCTGGAAGGTTAGTTCCACTCCGCTTCCACGTTGTTCATTATGTTACATAGAGCGGATAGAGACCCTCGTTGATTATTCCTTACAAGGCCGATACTTGATTTGATTTGACAAAGGCCAAATATTTGAACAAGGCCGGTACTTCTGTAGCTCAGTTGGTAGAGCATGGCGCTTGTAACGCCAGGGTAGTGGGTTCGATCCCCGGGACCACCCATACGTAGAATGTATGCACACATGACTGTAAGTCGCTTTGAATAAAAGCCTCTGCTAAATGCCATATATTATATATTATTATTACTTGATTTGAGTTGAACAAGTCCAAATACTTGAACAAGGCCAGTACTTGAACAAAGCTAGTACTTGAACAAGGCCAGTACTTGAACAAAATACTTGAACAAGGCCAGTACTTGATTCAATTTGATTTGAACAAGGCCAATACTTGAACAAAGCTAGTACTTGAACAAGGCCAGTACTTGAACAAAGCTAGTACTTGAACAAGGCCAGTACTTGATACAATTTGATTTGAACAAGGCCAATACTTGAACAAAGCTAGTACTTGAACAAGGCCAGTACTTGAACAAAGCTAGTACTTGAACAAGGCCAGTACTTGAACAAAGCTAGTACTTGAACAAGTACTTGCCAAGCCAATACTTGAACAAAGCTAGTACTTGAACAAGGCCAGTACTTGAACAAAGCTAGTACTTGAACAAGGCCAGTACTTGAACAAAGCTAGTACTTGAACAAGGCCAGTACTTGAACAAAGCTAGTACTTGAACAAGGCCAGTACTTGAACAAAGCTAGTACTTGAACAAGGCCAGTACTTGAACAAAGCTAGTACTTGAACAAGGCCAGTACTTGAACAAAGCTAGTACTTGAACAAGGCCAGTACTTGAACAAGGCCAGTACTTGAACAAAGCTAGTACTTGAACAAGGCCAGTACTTGAACAAAGCTAGTACTTGAACAAGGCCAGTACTTGAACAAAGCTAGTACTTGAACAAAGCTAGTACTTGAACAAGGCCAGTACTTGAACAAGGCCAGTACTTGAACAAAGCTAGTACTTGAACAAGGCCAGTACTTGAACAAAGCTAGTACTTGAACAAAGCTAGTACTTGAACAAGGCCAGTACTTGAACAAAGCTAGTACTTGAACAAGGCCAGTACTTGAACAAGGCCAGTACTTGACTCAATTTGATCTGAACAAGGCCAAATACTTGAACAAGACATGCCCTACATGAGCCCCCCTGCATTCTACTGTGATATTATTGACTCTCTTCATTGAGAATCTGCAATGTAGTCTGACGATCCGTAATCTTCTCATGACAAGGAGACAGTTACTGCTTACTGTTATTATTGATAACCATTGTGGGTTAGGGTCTCTGGATGTGTCCCAAATGACAAGCTATGTCCTACTGGATATATGGCACTATTTTTGACCAGTGCAGAATGGGCCCTGGCCAAAAGTAGTACACTTCATAGGGAATAGGGTCCATTTGGGACACATCGGTGTTGGCACGCTAGAGTGTCTTTTGAAGCTGTCATCAATCATTTTGCAGAGATGTTTAATTTAAAAGGGGCATTGTGTTCCTGACTGGTTTTCGATGGTGCTGTATTTTCCTGACTGGTTTCTGATGGTGCTGTGTATTGCTGACTGGTTTTTGATGGTGCTGTGTATTTTCCTGACTGGTTTTTGATGGTGCTGTATTTTCCTGACTGGTTTTTGATGGTGCTGTGTATGGCTGACTGGTTTTTGATGGTGCTGTATTTTCCTGACTGGTTTTTGATGGTGCTGTGTATTGCTGACTGGTTTTTGATGGTGCTGTGTAGTGCTGACTGGTTTTTGATGGTGCTGTGTTTTCCTGACTGGTTTTTGATGGTGCTGTGTATTCCTAACTGGTTTTTGATGGTGCTGTGTTTTTCTGACTGGTTTTTGATGGTGCTGTGTATTGCTGACTGGTTTTTGATGGTGCTGTATTTTCCTGACTGGTTTTTGATGGTGCTGTGTATTGCTGACTGGTTTTCGTTGGTGCTGTGTATTGCTGACTGGTTTTTGATGGTGCTCTGTATTGCTGACTGGTTTTTGATGGTGCTGTGTATTGCTGACTCGTTTTTGATGGTGCTGTGTATTCCTGACTGGTTTTTGATGGTGCTGTGTATTGCTGACTGGTTTTTGATGGTGCTGTGTATTGCTGACTGGTTTTCGTTGGTGCTGTGTATTGCTGACTGGTTTTTGATGGTGCTGTGTATTGCTGACTGGTTTTTGATGGTGCTGTGTATTGCTGACTGGTTTTTGATGGTGCTGTGTATTGCTGACTGGTTTTTGATGGTGCTGTGTATTGCTGACTGGTTTTTGATGGTGCTGTGTATTGCTGACTGGTTTTTGATGGTGCTGTGTATGGACTGGTTTTTGATGGTGCTGTGTATGGACGATGTGTTGTATTTGTTGAACGGGCTCAGAGGGTAAACCGTAAGTTGATGTCTTCCCCACAGGGAAACACATTGACGTGGCTGTTCACTTGAAACAAACTCTCTGATGCTTCGTTCTGGGTTCCTCATTATTATTACGGCTCGGCTAATCTCCCCTTTTTCTGTTTCCCAAGTGGCACCAAGGCTGGTCAAAAGTAGTGCACGATATAGGGAATAGTATGCAATTTAGGAAGCAGACACCGATACTTTAGTTACTTTCTGCATTATCGTCTCAGCCATCAATTCCTCTTCTAACGTTTCATAATGTTATTTCCTGAGCATCGTACAGTTATAGTTTTGTGAAACAGCTATCAGGTTCTCAGGGCGGACAAGAATTTGATCTCTGTCTGCATCCCCGTAAGGATCTGGGGAAAAGTCTCTATATATTCAGAAACATTCAGAGCCTGCAGAAAATATTACTACCCCGTGCCTTATTCCTCATCTTGTTGTTGTTGTTGTTGTTGTTGTTGTTGTTGTTGTTGCAGCCTGAATTCAAAATGGATTAAATATTTGTATTTCTCTCACTCATCTACACACTCATCTCCCTATTCCCCATAATGACAAAAGTGAAAACATGTTCTATAGATTTTTTGTTGTGTGCAAATTTATTGAAAATGAAATACAGAAATAACCGAATGTACTTACGTATTCACACCCCTTTGATCATCATTGAAATGTCACTAAAACTTGATTGTAGTGAACCTGTGGCCAATTCAAAGGTTCGGGCATGATTTATACAGTATAACAAATATGACTGGCTAGATTATGATAACTGGTCGAATGAAATATTTTATGAGAAAGGACTAGAATACTGTCAGAACACCTTTATACGTCCCAAAGGTCACCCTATTCCCTATATAGTGCACTACTTTAGACCAGAGCCCTATGGAACCCTATTCCCTATATAGTGCACTACTTTAGACCAGAGCCCTATTCCCTATATAGTGGCACTACTTTAGACCAGAGCCCTATTCCCTATATAGTGGCACTACTTTAGACCAGTGCCCTATTCCCTATATAGTGCACTACTTTAGACCAGAGCCCTATTCCCTATATAGTGCACTACATTAGACCAGAGCCCTATTCCCTATATAGTGCACTACTTTAGACCAGAGCCCTATTCCCTATATAATGCACTACTTTAGACCAGAGCCCTATTCCCTATATAGTGCACTACTATAGACCAGAGCCCTATTCCCTATATAGTGCACTACTTTAGACCAGAGCCCTATTCCCTATATAGTGGTACTACTTTAGACCAGAGCCCTATTCCCTATATAGTGCACTACTTTAGACCAGAGCCCTATTCCCTATATAGTGCACTACTTTAGACCAGAGCCCTATTCCCTATATAGTGGTACTACTTTAGACCAGAGCCCTATTCCCTATATAGTGGCACTACTTTAGACCAGAGCCCTATTCCCTATATAGTGCACTACTTTAGACCAGAGCCCTATTCCCTATATAGTGCACTACTTTAGACCAGAGCCCTATTCCCTATATAGTGCACTACTTTAGACCAGAGCCCTATTCCCTATATAGTGCACTACATTAGACCAGAGCCCTATTCCCTATATAGTGCACTACTTTAGACCAGAGCCCTATTCCCTATATAGTGCACTACTTTAGACCAGAGCCCTATTCCCTATATAGTGCACTACTTTAGACCAGAGCCCTATTCCCTATATAGTGCACTACTTTAGACCAGAGCCCTATTCCCTATATAGTGCACTACTTTAGACCAGAGCCCTATTCCCTATATAGTGCACTACTTTAGACCAGAGCCCTATTCCCTATATAGTGCACTACTTTAGACCAGAACCCTATTCCCTATATAGTGCACTACTTTAGACCAGAGCCCTATTCCCTATATAGTGCACTACTTTAGACCAGAGCCCTATTCTCTATATAGTGCACTACTTTAGACCAGAGCCCTATTCCCTATATAGTGCACTACTTTAGACCAGAGCCCTATTCCCTATATAGTGCACTACTTTAGACCAGAGCCCTATTCCCTATATAGTGCACTACTTTAGACCTGAACCCTATTCCCTATATAGTGGTACTACTTTAGACCAGAACCCTATTCCCTATATAGTGCACTACTTTAGACCAGAGCCCTATTCCCTATATAGTGCACTACTTTAGACCAGAGCCCTATTCCCTATATAGTGCACTACTTTAGACCAGAGCCCTATATAGTGCACTACTTTAGACCAGAGACCTATTCCCTATATAGTGCACTACATTAGACCAGAACCCTATTCCCTATATAGTGCACTACTTTAGACCAGAGCCCTATTCCCTATATAGTGCACTACTTTAGACCAGAACACTATGTCCTATATAGTGCACTACTTTAGACCAGAGCCCTATTCCTATATAGTGCACTACTTTAGACCAGAGCCCTATTCCCTATATAGTGCACTACTTTAGACCAGAGCCCTATTCCCTATATAGTGCACTACTTTAGACCAGAACCCTATTCCCTATATAGTGCACTACTTTAGACCAGAGCCCTATTCCCTATATAGTGCACTACTTTAGACCAGAGCCCTATTCCCTATATAGTGCACTACTTTAGACCAGAGCCCTATTCCCTATATAGTGCACTACTTTAGACCAGAACCCTATTCCCTATATAGTGCACTACTTTAGACCAGAGCCCTATTCCCTATATAGTGCACTACTTTAGACCAGAGGCCTATTCCCTATATAGTGCACTACTTTAGACCAGAGCCCTATTCCCTATATAGTGCACTACTTTAGACCAGAGCCCTATTCCCTATATAGTGGTACTACTTTAGACCAGAGCCCTATTCCCTATATAGTGGCACTACTTTAGACCAGAGCCCTATTCCCTATATAGTGCACTACTTTAGACCAGAGCCCTATTCCCTATATAGTGCACTACTTTAGACCAGAGCCCTATTCCCTATATAGTGCACTACTTTAGACCAGAGCCCTATTCCCTATATAGTGCACTACATTAGACCAGAGCCATATTCCTATATAGTGCACTACTTTAGACCAGAGCCCTATTCCCTATATAGTGCACTACTTTAGACCAGAGCCCTATTCCCTATATAGTGCACTACTTTAGACCAGAGCCCTATTCCCTATATAGTGCACTACTTTAGACCAGAGCCCTATTCCCTATATAGTGCACTACTTTAGACCAGAGCCCTATTCCCTATATAGTGCACTACTTTAGACCAGAGCCCTATTCCCCTACTATAGAGCCCTATTCCCTACTTTAGACCAGAACCCTATTCCTATATAGTGCACTACTTTAGACCAGAGCCCTATTCCCTATATAGTGCACTACTTTAGACCAGAGCCCTATTCTCTATATAGTGCACTACTTTAGACCAGAGCCCTATTCCCTATATAGTGCACTACTTTAGACCAGAGCCCTATTCCCTATATAGTGCACTACTTTAGACCAGAGCCCTATTCCCTATATAGTGCACTACTTTAGACCTGAACCCTATTCCCTATATAGTGGTACTACTTTAGACCAGAACCCTATTCCCTATATAGTGCACTACTTTAGACCAGAGCCCTATTCCCTATATAGTGCACTACTTTAGACCAGAGCCCTATTCCCTATATAGTGCACTACTTTAGACCAGAGCCCTATATAGTGCACTACTTTAGACCAGAGCCCTATTCCCTATATAGTGCACTACATTAGACCAGAACCCTATTCCCTATATAGTGCACTACTTTAGACCAGAGCCCTATTCCCTATATAGTGCACTACTTTAGACCAGAACCCTATGTCCTATATAGTGCACTACTTTAGACCAGAGCCCTATTCCCTATATAGTGCACTACTTTAGACCAGAGCCCTATTCCCTATATAGTGCACTACTTTAGACCAGAGCCCTATTCCCTATATAGTGCACTACTTTAGACCAGAACCCTATTCCCTATATAGTGCACTACTTTAGACCAGAGCCCTATTCCCTATATAGTGCACTACTTTAGACCAGAGCCCTATTCCCTATATAGTGCACTACTTTAGACCAGAGCCCTATTCCCTATATAGTGCATTACTTTAGACCAGAACCCTATTCCCTATATAGTGCACTACTTTAGACCAGAGCCCTATTCCCTATATAGTGCACTACTTTAGACCAGAGCCCTATTCTCTATATAGTGCACTACTTTAGACCAGAGCCCTATTCCCTATATAGTGCACTACTTTAGACCAGAGCCCTATTCCCTATATAGTGCACTACTTTAGACCAGAGCCCTATTCCCTATATAGTGCACTACTATAGACCAGAGCCCTATTCCCTATATAGTGCACTACTTTAGACCAGAGCCCTATTCCCTATATAGTGGTACTACTTTAGACCAGAGCCCTATTCCCTATATAGTGGTACTACATTAGACCAGAGCCCTATTCCCTATATAGTGCACTACTATAGACCAGAACCCTATTCCCTATGAAGTGCACTACTTTAGACCAGAGCCCTATTCCCTATATAGTGGCACTACTTTAGACCAGAGCCCTATTCCCTATGAAGTGCACTACTTTAGACCAGAGCCCTATTCCCTATATAGTGCAATACTTTAGACCATAACCCTATTCCCTATATAGTGCACTACTTTAGACCAGAGCCCTATTCCCTTTGTAGTGCACAACTTTAGACCTGAGCCCTATTCCCTATATAGTGCACCACTTTAGACCAGAACCCTATTCCCTATATAGTGCACTACTTTAGACCAGAACCCTATTCCCTATATAGTGCACCACTTTAGACCAGAACCCTATTCCCTATATAGTGCACTACTTTAGACCAAAGCCCTATTCCCTATGTAGTGCACTACTTTAGACCAGAGCCCTATTCCCTATATAGTGGTACTACTATAGACCAGAGCCCTATTCCCTATATAGTGCACTACTTTAGACCTGAGCCCTATTCCCTATATAGTGGTACTACTATAGACCAGAGCCCTATTCCCTATATAGTGCACTACTTTAGACCAGAACCCTATTCCCTATATAGTGCACTACTTTAGACCAGAGCCCTATTCCCTATATAGTGCACTACTTTAGACCAGAGCCCTATTCCCTATATAGTGCACTACTTTAGACCAGAGCCCTATTCCCTATATAGTGGTACTACTATAGACCAGAGCCCTATTCCCTATATAGTGCACTACATTAGACCAGAGCCCTATTCCCTATATAGTGCACTACTTTAGACCAAAGCCCTATTCCCTATATAGTGCACTACTTTAGACCAGAGCCCTATTCTCTATATAGTGCACTACTTTAGACCAGAGCCCTATTCCCTATATAGTGCACTACTTTAGACCAGAGCCCTATTCCCTATATAGTGCACTACTTTAGACCAGAGCCCTATTCCCTATATAGTGCACTACATTAGACCAGAGCCCTATTCCCTATATAGTGCACTACATTAGACCAGAGCCCTATTCCCTATATAGTGCACTACTTTAGACCAGAGCCCTATTCCCTATATAGTGGTACTACTATAGACCAGAGCCCTATTCCCTATATAGTGGTACTACTATAGACCAGAGCCCTATTCCCTATATAGTGGTACTACTTTAGACCAGAGCCCTGTTCCCTATATAGTGGTACTACATTAGACCAGAGCCCTATTCCCTATATAGTGCACTACTATAG
>NC_060185.1:7635789-7648289 GCF_021184085.1 Oncorhynchus gorbuscha | reverse complement strand
ATCACAGTACTGCCATGTCAAGATAATCATGTCAGTACAGTACTGCCATGTCAAGATAATCACAGTACTGCCATGTCAAGATAATCACAGTACTCAAGATAATCACAGTACCATGTCAAGATAATCACAGTACTGCCAAGATAATGTCAAGATAATCACAGTACTGTATGTCAAGATAATCACAGTACTGCCATGTCAAGATAATCACAGTACTCAAGATAATCACAGTACTGCTATGTCAAGATAATCACAGTACTGCTATGTCAAGATAATCACAGTACTGCTATGTCAAGATAATCACAGTACTGCTATGTCAAGATAATCACAGTACTGCTATGTCAAGATAATCACAGTCAAGATAATCACAGTACTGCATGTCAAGATAATGTCAAGATAATCACAGTACTGCTATGTCAAGATAATCACAGTACTGCTATGTCAAGATAATCACAGTACTGCCATGTCAAGATGTCAAGATAATCACAGTACTGCCATGTCAAGATAATCACAGTACTGCCATGTCAAGATAATCACAGTACTGCCATGTCAAGATAATCACAGTACTGCCATGTCAAGATAATCACAGTACTGCCATGTCAAGATAATCACTGCCATGTCAGATAATACAGTACATGCTATGTCAGATAATAACTGCTATGTCAAGATAATCACAGTACTGCTATGTCAAGATAATCATGTCAAGATAATCACAGTACTGCCATGTCAAGATAATCACAGTACTGCCATGTCAAGATAATCACAGTACTGCCATGTCAAGATAATCACAGTACTGCCGTGTCAAGATAATCACAGTACTGCTATGTCAAGATAATCACAGTACTGCCGTGTCAAGATAATCACAGTACTGCTATGTCAAGATAATCACAGTACAAGATAATCACAGTACTGCTATGTCAAGATAATCACAGTACTGCCGTGTCAAGATAATCACAGTACTGCTATGTCAAGATAATCACAGTACTGCCTGTCAAGATAATCACAGTACTGCTATGTCAAGATAATCACAGTACTGCCATGTCAAGATAATCACAGTACTGCCGTGTCAAGATAATCACAGTACTGCTATGTCAAGATAATCACAGTACTGCCGTGTCAAGATAATCACAGTACTGCTATGTCAAGATAATCACAGTACTGCCGTGTCAAGATAATCACAGTACTGCCGTGTCAAGATAATCACAGTACTGCTATGTCAAGATAATCACAGTACTGCTATGTCAAGATAATCGCAGTACTACCATGTCAAGATAATCACAGTACTGCCGTGTCAAGATAATCACAGTACTGCTATGTCAAGATAATCACAGTACTGCCATGTCAAGATAATCACAGTACTGCCATGTCAAGATAATCACAGTACTGCCGTGTCAAGATAATCACAGTACTGCTATGTCAAGATAATCACAGTACTGCTGTGTCAAGATAATCACAGTACTGCCATGTCAAGATAATCACAGTACTGCCATGTCAAGATAATCACAGTACTGCCATGTCAAGATAATCACAGTACTGCCATGTCAAGATAATCACAGTACTGCCATGTCAAGATAATCACAGTACTGCCGTGTCAAGATAATCACAGTACTGCTATGTCAAGATAATCACAGTACTGCTATGTCAAGATAATCACAGTACTGCCATGTCAAGATAATCACAGTACTGCTATGTGAAGATAATCACAGTACTGCCGTGTCAAGATAATCACAGTACTGCTATGTCAAGATAATCACAGTACTGCCATGTCAAGATAATCACAGTACTGCTATGTCAAGATAATCACAGTACTGCTAAGTCAAGATAATCACAGTACTGCCATGTCAAGATAATCACAGTACTGCCATGTCAAGATAATCACAGTACTGCCGTGTCAAGATAATCACAGTACTGCTATGTCAAGATAATCACAGTACTGCTATGTCAAGATAATCACAGTACTGCCGTGTCAAGATAATCACAGTACTGCTATGTCAAGATAATCACAGTACTGCCATGTCAAGATAATCACAGTACTGCCATGTCAAGATAATCACAGTACTGCCATGTCAAGATAATCACAGTACTGCCATGTCAAGATAATCACAGTACTGCCATGTCAAGATAATCACAGTACTGCCGTGTCAAGATAATCACAGTACTGCTATGTCAAGATAATCACAGTACTGCTATGTCAAGATAATCACAGTACTGCCATGTCAAAATAATCACAGTACTGCCATGTCAAGATAATCACAGTACTGCCATGTCAAGATAATCACAGTACTGCCGTGTCAAGATAATCACAGTACTGCTATGTCAAGATAATCACAGTACTGCCGTGTCAAGATAATCACAGTACTGCTATGTCAAGATAATCACAGTACTGCCGTGTCAAGATAATCACAGTACTGCCGTGTCAAGATAATCACAGTACTGCTATGTCAAGATAATCACAGTACTGCTATGTCAAGATAATCACAGTACTGCCGTGACAAGATAATCACAGTACTGCCGTGTCAAGATAATCACAGTACTGCTATGTCAAGATAATCACAGTACTGCCATGTCAAGATAATCACAGTACTGCCGTGTCAAGATAATCACAGTACTGCTATGTCAAGATAATCACAGTACTGCCGTGTCAAGATAATCACAGTACTGCTATGTCAAGATAATCACAGTACTGCTATGTCAAGATAATCACAGTACTGCCATGTCAAGATAATCACAGTACTGCTATGTCAAGATAATCACAGTACTGCTATGTCAAGATAATCACAGTACTGCTATGTATCTTTTCCTAATGGAAAAGTTTGGTTGTGGTAGTTATTTTCCTGATGCTGGTTGTGGTAGTTATTTTCCTGATGCTGGTTGTGGTAGTTATTTTCCTGATGCTGGTTGTGGTAGTTATTTTCCTGATGCTGGTTGTGGTAGTTATTTTCCTGATGCTGGTTGTGGTAGTTATTTTCCTGATGCTGGTTGTGGTAGTTATTTTCCTGATGCTGGTTGTGGTAGTTATTTTCCTGATGCTGGTTGTGGTAGTTATTTTCCTGATGCTGGTTGTGGTAGTTATTTTCCTGATGCTGGTTGTGGTAGTTATTTTCCTGATGCTGGTTGTGGTAGTTATTTTCCTGATGCTGGTTGTGGTAGTTATTTTCCTGATGCTGGTTGTGGTAGTTATTTTCCTGATGCTGGTTAGGTTGGTTATGGTAGTTATTTTCCTGATGCTGGTTAGGTAGGTTGTGGTAGTTATTTTCCTGATGCTGGTTAGGCAGGTTGTGTTGTAGAACAATACAAACTGTTATATAATGTACTGGTTTATAGGCTCCTAGGGAAAGATAGCAATAATGTGATATCCCACTTTAAAACAGCGAACAGTGCTGCACCTTACATAATGTTATACAGGCCCCAGCGGGTCTATACAGAGGATGGTTCCAGTACTAAGACACGTGATAACACTTCAATCCACCCCCCCCACGGTTCACAACATTCAAACACTCCATTATCTAAATACATGTTTTTATTTTTCATTACAAGTATGACATAATATACAGGGATTCAATATGATGAACATTATCTGAGGGGAATGACAGCCTGAATGAACATGAAGAGAAATATATAATTACATTTGTAGGAGAGAGAGAGAGAGAGAGAGAGAGAGAGAGAGAGAGAGAGAGAGAGAGAGAGAGAGAGAGAGAGAGAGAGAGAGAGAGACATAGAGAGAGAGAGAGAGACATAGAGAGAGACATAGAGAGAGACATAGAGAGAGACAGAGAGAGAGAGAGAGAGAGAGAGAGAGAGAGAGAGAGAGAGAGAGAGAGAGAGAGAGACCTGATTGACATACATTAATGTGTAGTCAGGGACCTGGAGTTGTTCTATAGGGACATTAATGTGTAGTCAGGGACCTGGAGTTGTTCTAGAGGGACATTACGGTGTAGTTAGGGACCTGGAGTCGTTCTATAGGGACATTAATGTGTAGTTAGGGACCTGGAGTTGTTCTATAGGGACATTAATGTGTAGTTAGGGACCTGGAGTTGTTCTATAGGGACATTAATGTGTAGTTAGGGACCTGGAGTTGTCTGTATTTATAGGTCTGTCTATAGGTCTGTTTATAGGTCTGTTATTAGGTCTGTTTATAGGTCTGTCTATAGGTCTGTTTATAGGTCTGTTTATAGGTCTGTTATTAGGTCTGTCTTAGGTCTGTCTATAGGTCTGTTATTAGGTCTGTTATTAGGTCTGTTTATAGGTCTGTTATTAGGTCTGTTTATAGGTCTGTCTATAGGTCTGTCTATAGGTCTGTCTATAGGTCTGTCTATAGGTCTGTTTATAGGTCTGTTATTAGGTCTGTTATTAGGTCTGTCTATAGGTCTGTTTATAGGTCTGTTATTAGGTCTGTTTATAGGTCTGTTATTAGGTCTGTTTATAGGTCTGTTATTAGGTCTGTTTATAGGTCTGTTATTAGGTCTGTCTATAGGTCTGTTATTAGGTCTGTCTATAGGTCTGTTATTAGGTCTGTTTATAGGTCTGTTATTAGGTCTGTTTATAGGTCTGTTATTAGGTCTGTCTATAGGTCTGTTATTAGGTCTGTTTATAGGTCTGTCTATAGGTCTGTCTATAGGTCTGTTATTAGGTCTGTCTATAGGTCTGTTATTAGGTCTGTCTATAGGTCTGTTATTAGGTCTGTCTATAGGTCTGTCTATAGGTCTGTCTATAGGTCTGTTATTAGGTCTGTTATTAGGTCTGTTTATAGGTCTGTCTATAGGTCTGTCTATAGGTCTGTTTATAGGTCTGTTATTAGGTCTGTCTATAGGTCTGTTATTAGGTCTGTCTATAGGTCTGTTTATAGGTCTGTTATTAGGTCTGTTATTAGGTCTGTTATTAGGTCTGTTTATAGGTCTGTTTATAGGTCTGTCTATAGGTCTGTTTATAGGTCTGTTTATAGGTCTGTCTATAGGTCTGTTATTAGGTCTGTTTGTAGGTCTGTCTATAGGTCTGTTTATAGGTCTGTTTATAGGTCTGTCTATAGGTCTGTTATTAGGTCTGTTATTAGGTCTGTTTATAGGTCTGTTTATAGGTCTGTCTATAGGTCTGTTTATAGGTCTGTTATTAGGTCTGTTATTAGGTCTGTCTATAGGTCTGTTATTGGGTCTGTCTATAGGTCTGTTATTAGGTCTGTTATTAGGTCTGTTATTAGGTCTGTTATTAGGTCTGTTATTAGGTCTGTTATTAGGTCTGTTTATAGGTCTGTTATTAGGTCTGTCTATAGGTCTGTTTATAGGTCTGTTATTAGGTCTGTTATTAGGTCTGTTATTAGGTCTGTCTATAGGTCTGTCTATAGGTCTGTTATTGGGTCTGTCTATAGGTCTGTCTATAGGTCTGTTATTGGGTCTGTCTATAGGTCTGTTATTGGGTCTGTCTATAGGTCTGTTATTGGGTCTGTCTATAGGTCTGTTATTGGGTCTGTCTATAGGTCTGTTATTGGGTCTGTCTATAGGTCTGTTATTGGGTCTGTCTATAGGTCTGTCTATAGGTCTGTTATTGGGTCTGTCTATAGGTCTGTCTATAGGTCTGTTATTGGGTCTGTCTATAGGTCTGTCTATAGGTCTGTTATTAGGTCTGTTTATAGGTCTGTTATTAGGTCTGTTTATAGGTCTGTCTATAGGTCTGTCTATAGGTCTGTCTATAGGTCTGTCTATAGGTCTGTCTATAGGTCTGTCTATAGGTCTGTCTATAGGTCTGTTATTGGGTCTGTCTATAGGTCTGTCTATAGGTCTGTTATTGGGTCTGTCTATAGGTCTGTCTATAGGTCTGTCTATAGGTCTGTTATTAGGTCTGTTTATAGGTCTGTCTATAGGTCTGTTTATAGGTCTGTTATTAGGTCTGTTTATAGGTCTGTCTATAGGTCTGTCTATAGGTCTGTTATTGGGTCTGTCTATAGGTCTGTTTATAGGTCTGTTATTAGGTCTGTTTATAGGTCTGTTTATAGGTCTGTTATTAGGTCTGTTTATAGGTCTGTCTATAGGTCTGTTATTAGGTCTGTTATTAGGTCTGTTTATAGGTCTGTTTATAGGTCTGTCTATAGGTCTGTTTATAGGTCTGTTATTAGGTCTGTTATTAGGTCTGTCTATAGGTCTGTTATTGGGTCTGTCTATAGGTCTGTCTATAGGTCTGTCTATAGGTCTGTCTATAGGTCTGTTATTAGGTCTGTTTATAGGTCTGTTATTAGGTCTGTTATTAGGTCTGTTATTAGGTCTGTTTATAGGTCTGTCTATAGGTCTGTCTATAGGTCTGTCTATAGGTCTGTTATTGGGTCTGTTATTGGGTCTGTTATTAGGTCTGTTTATAGGTCTGTCTATAGGTCTGTCTATAGGTCTGTCTATAGGTCTGTTATTGGGTCTGTTATTGGGTCTGTTTATAGGTCTGTTATTAGGTCTGTTTATAGGTCTGTCTATAGGTCTGTTTATAGGTCTGTCTATAGGTCTGTTTATAGGTCTGTTATTAGGTCTGTTATTAGGTCTGTCTATAGGTCTGTCTATAGGTCTGTCTATAGGTCTGTCTATAGGTCTGTCTATAGGTCTGTCTATAGGTCTGTTATTGGGTCTGTCTATAGGTCTGTCTATAGGTCTGTTATTGGGTCTGTTATTGGGTCTGTTTATAGGTCTGTTATTAGGTCTGTTTATAGGTCTGTCTATAGGTCTGTTTATAGGTCTGTTTATAGGTCTGTTATTAGGTCTGTTATTAGGTCTGTTATTAGGTCTGTCTATAGGTCTGTCTATAGGTCTGTTATTGGGTCTGTCTATAGGTCTGTCTATAGGTCTGTTATTGGGTCTGTCTATAGGTCTGTTATTGGGTCTGTCTATAGGTCTGTTATTGGGTCTGTCTATAGGTCTGTTATTGGGTCTGTCTATAGGTCTGTTATTGGGTCTGTCTATAGGTCTGTTATTGGGTCTGTCTATAGGTCTGTCTATAGGTCTGTTATTGGGTCTGTCTATAGGTCTGTCTATAGGTCTGTTATTGGGTCTGTCTATAGGTCTGTCTATAGGTCTGTTATTAGGTCTGTTTATAGGTCTGTTATTAGGTCTGTTTATAGGTCTGTCTATAGGTCTGTCTATAGGTCTGTCTATAGGTCTGTCTATAGGTCTGTCTATAGGTCTGTCTATAGGTCTGTTATTGGGTCTGTCTATAGGTCTGTCTATAGGTCTGTTATTGGGTCTGTCTATAGGTCTGTCTATAGGTCTGTCTATAGGTCTGTTATTAGGTCTGTTTATAGGTCTGTCTATAGGTCTGTTTATAGGTCTGTTATTAGGTCTGTTTATAGGTCTGTCTATAGGTCTGTCTATAGGTCTGTTATTGGGTCTGTCTATAGGTCTGTTTATAGGTCTGTTATTAGGTCTGTTTATAGGTCTGTTTATAGGTCTGTTATTAGGTCTGTTTATAGGTCTGTCTATAGGTCTGTTATTAGGTCTGTTATTAGGTCTGTTTATAGGTCTGTTTATAGGTCTGTCTATAGGTCTGTTTATAGGTCTGTTATTAGGTCTGTTATTAGGTCTGTCTATAGGTCTGTTATTGGGTCTGTCTATAGGTCTGTCTATAGGTCTGTCTATAGGTCTGTCTATAGGTCTGTTATTAGGTCTGTTTATAGGTCTGTTATTAGGTCTGTTATTAGGTCTGTTATTAGGTCTGTTTATAGGTCTGTCTATAGGTCTGTCTATAGGTCTGTCTATAGGTCTGTTATTGGGTCTGTTATTGGGTCTGTTATTAGGTCTGTTTATAGGTCTGTCTATAGGTCTGTCTATAGGTCTGTCTATAGGTCTGTTATTGGGTCTGTTATTGGGTCTGTTTATAGGTCTGTTATTAGGTCTGTTTATAGGTCTGTCTATAGGTCTGTTTATAGGTCTGTCTATAGGTCTGTTTATAGGTCTGTTATTAGGTCTGTTATTAGGTCTGTCTATAGGTCTGTCTATAGGTCTGTCTATAGGTCTGTCTATAGGTCTGTCTATAGGTCTGTCTATAGGTCTGTTATTGGGTCTGTCTATAGGTCTGTCTATAGGTCTGTTATTGGGTCTGTTATTGGGTCTGTTTATAGGTCTGTTATTAGGTCTGTTTATAGGTCTGTCTATAGGTCTGTTTATAGGTCTGTTTATAGGTCTGTTATTAGGTCTGTTATTAGGTCTGTTATTAGGTCTGTCTATAGGTCTGTCTATAGGTCTGTTATTGGGTCTGTCTATAGGTCTGTCTATAGGTCTGTTATTGGGTCTGTCTATAGGTCTGTTATTGGGTCTGTCTATAGGTCTGTTATTGGGTCTGTCTATAGGTCTGTTATTGGGTCTGTCTATAGGTCTGTTATTGGGTCTGTCTATAGGTCTGTTATTGGGTCTGTCTATAGGTCTGTCTATAGGTCTGTTATTGGGTCTGTCTATAGGTCTGTCTATAGGTCTGTTATTGGGTCTGTCTATAGGTCTGTCTATAGGTCTGTTATTAGGTCTGTTTATAGGTCTGTTATTAGGTCTGTTTATAGGTCTGTCTATAGGTCTGTCTATAGGTCTGTCTATAGGTCTGTCTATAGGTCTGTCTATAGGTCTGTCTATAGGTCTGTCTATAGGTCTGTCTATAGGTCTGTTATTGGGTCTGTCTATAGGTCTGTCTATAGGTCTGTTATTGGGTCTGTCTATAGGTCTGTCTATAGGTCTGTCTATAGGTCTGTTATTAGGTCTGTTTATAGGTCTGTCTATAGGTCTGTTTATAGGTCTGTTATTAGGTCTGTTTATAGGTCTGTCTATAGGTCTGTCTATAGGTCTGTTATTGGGTCTGTCTATAGGTCTGTTTATAGGTCTGTTATTAGGTCTGTTTATAGGTCTGTTTATAGGTCTGTTATTAGGTCTGTTTATAGGTCTGTCTATAGGTCTGTTATTAGGTCTGTTATTAGGTCTGTTTATAGGTCTGTCTATAGGTCTGTTATTAGGTCTGTCTATAGGTCTGTCTATAGGTCTGTTTATAGGTCTGTTATTAGGTCTGTCTATAGGTCTGTCTATAGGTCTGTTATTAGGTCTGTCTATAGGTCTGTCTATAGGTCTGTTTATAGGTCTGTTATTAGGTCTGTTATTAGGTCTGTCTATAGGTCTGTTATTGGGTCTGTCTATAGGTCTGTCTATAGGTCTGTCTATAGGTCTGTTATTAGGTCTGTTTATAGGTCTGTTATTAGGTCTGTTTATAGGTCTGTTATTGGGTCTGTTATTGGGTCTGTTTATAGGTCTGTCTATAGGTCTGTCTATAGGTCTGTCTATAGGTCTGTTTATAGGTCTGTCTATAGGTCTGTCTATAGGTCTGTCTATAGGTCTGTTTATAGGTCTGTCTATAGGTCTGTTTATAGGTCTGTTATTAGGTCTGTTATTAGGTCTGTTATTAGGTCTGTTTATAGGTCTGTCTATAGGTCTGTCTATAGGTCTGTTATTAGGTCTGTTATTAGGTCTGTTATTAGGTCTGTTTATAGGTCTGTCTATAGGTCTGTCTATAGGTCTGTTTATAGGTCTGTTATTAGGTCTGTTATTAGGTCTGTTATTAGGTCTGTTTATAGGTCTGTCTATAGGTCTGTCTATAGGTCTGTCTATAGGTCTGTTTATAGGTCTGTCTATAGGTCTGTTTATAGGTCTGTTATTAGGTCTGTTATTAGGTCTGTTATTAGGTCTGTTTATAGGTCTGTCTATAGGTCTGTCTATAGGTCTGTCTATAGGTCTGTTATTGGGTCTGTTATTGGGTCTGTTATTAGGTCTGTTTATAGGTCTGTCTATAGGTCTGTCTATAGGTCTGTCTATAGGTCTGTTATTGGGTCTGTTATTGGGTCTGTTTATAGGTCTGTTATTAGGTCTGTTTATAGGTCTGTCTATAGGTCTGTTTATAGGTCTGTCTATAGGTCTGTTTATAGGTCTGTCTATAGGTCTGTCTATAGGTCTGTCTATAGGTCTGTCTATAGGTCTGTCTATAGGTCTGTCTATAGGTCTGTTATTGGGTCTGTCTATAGGTCTGTCTATAGGTCTGTTATTGGGTCTGTTATTGGGTCTGTTTATAGGTCTGTTATTAGGTCTGTTTATAGGTCTGTCTATAGGTCTGTTTATAGGTCTGTCTATAGGTCTGTTATTAGGTCTGTCTATAGGTCTGTTTATAGGTCTGTTATTAGGTCTGTTATTAGGTCTGTTATTAGGTCTGTTATTAGGTCTGTCTATAGGTCTGTTATTAGGTCTGTCTATAGGTCTGTTATTAGGTCTGTCTATAGGTCTGTTATTAGGTCTGTCTATAGGTCTGTTATTAGGTCTGTTATTAGGTCTGTTTATAGGTCTGTTATTAGGTCTGTCTATAGGTCTGTTATTAGGTCTGTCTATAGGTCTGTTATTAGGTCTGTCTATAGGTCTGTTATTAGGTCTGTTATTAGGTCTGTTTATAGGTCTGTTATTAGGTCTGTCTATAGGTCTGTTATTAGGTCTGTCTATAGGTCTGTTATTAGGTCTGTCTATAGGTCTGTTATTAGGTCTGTCTATAGGTCTGTTATTAGGTCTGTTATTAGGTCTGTTATTAGGTCTGTTATTAGGTCTGTCTATAGGTCTGTTTATAGGTCTGTTATTAGGTCTGTCTATAGGTCTGTTTATAGGTCTGTTATTAGGTCTGTCTATAGGTCTGTTTATAGGTCTGTCTATAGGTCTGTTATTGGGTCTGTTATTGGGTCTGTTTATAGGTCTGTTATTAGGTCTGTTATTAGGTCTGTTTATAGGTCTGTTATTAGGTCTGTTTATAGGTCTGTCTATAGGTCTGTTTATAGGTCTGTTTATAGGTCTGTTTATAGGTCTGTCTATAGGTCTGTCTATAGGTCTGTCTATAGGTCTGTTTATAGGTCTGTCTATAGGTCTGTCTATAGGTCTGTCTATAGGTCTGTTATTAGGTCTGTTATTAGGTCTGTTTATAGGTCTGTCTATAGGTCTGTCTATAGGTCTGTCTATAGGTCTGTTATTGGGTCTGTTATTGGGTCTGTTTATAGGTCTGTTATTAGGTCTGTTTATAGGTCTGTCTATAGGTCTGTTTATAGGTCTGTCTATAGGTCTGTCTATAGGTCTGTCTATAGGTCTGTCTATAGGTCTGTTTATAGGTCTGTCTATAGGTCTGTTTATAGGTCTGTCTATAGGTCTGTTTATAGGTCTGTCTATAGGTCTGTTATTAGGTCTGTTTATAGGTCTGTTTATCGGTCTGTTATTAGGTCTGTCTATAGGTCTGTTATTAGGTCTGTCTATAGGTCTGTCTATAGGTCTGTTTATAGGTCTGTCTATAGGTCTGTTTATAGGTCTGTCTATAGGTCTGTTATTGGGTCTGTTTGTAAGTCTGTTTATCGGTCTGTTATTAGGTCTGTTTATCGGTCTGTTATTAGGTCTGTCTATAGGTCTGTTATTGGGTCTGTTTATAGGTCTGTCTATAGGTCTGTTATTGGGTCTGTTTGTAAGTCTGTTTATCGGTCTGTTATTAGGTCTGTTTATAGGTCTGTTATTAGGTCTGTTTGTAAGTCTGTTTATAGGTCTGTTATTAGGTCTGTTTATAGGTCTGTCTATAGGTCTGTTATTGGGTCTGTTTATCGGTCTGTTATTAGGTCTGTCTATAGGTCTGTCTATAGGTCTGTTTATAGGTCTGTTTATAGGTCTGTTATTAGGTCTGTTTGTAAGTCTGTCTATAGGTCTGTTATTAGGTCTGTTATTAGGTCTGTTTATAGGTCTGTCTATAGGTCTGTCTATAGGTCTGTTTATATTATATTATATATATTATATTATATATTATATTACTGTTATAGTAGTACTGCTGTAGTATTACTGCTATATACTTACTGCAATATTATTACTGTTATAGTATTACTGCTATATTATTACTGTTATAGTATTACTGCTATATTATTACTGTTATAGTAGTACTGCTGTAGTATTACTGCTATATTATTACTGTTATAGTAGTACTGCTGTAGTATTACTGCTATATTATTACTGTTATAGTAGTACTCTGTAGTATTACTGCTATATTATTACTTGTATAGTATTACTGCTATATTATTACTGTTATAGTAGTACTGCTGTAGTATTACTGCTATATTATTACTGTTATAGTAGTACTCTGTAGTATTACTGCTATATTATTACTTGTATAGTATTACTGCTATATTATTACTGTTATAGTAGTACTGCTGTAGTATTACTGCTATATTATTACTGTTATAGTAGTACTGCTGTAGTATTACTGCTATATTATTACTGTTATAGTAGTACTGCTGTAGTATTACTGCTATATTATTACTGTTATAGTAGTACTCTGTAGTATTACTGCTATATTATTACTTGTATAGTATTACTGCTATATTATTACTGTTATAGTAGTACTGCTGTATTATTACTGCTATATAATTACTGTTATAGTAGCACTGCTGTAGTATTACTGCTATATTATTACTGTTATAGTAGTACTGCTGTAGTATTACTGCT
>NC_060185.1:7620789-7625789 GCF_021184085.1 Oncorhynchus gorbuscha | reverse complement strand
TTCTATTTGGCAGACAGGACTGTTCTACAAAGTTATTGAAAGTGGTGTCGGGGGTAAAACATATGACATAATTAAATCAATGTTTATTGGCAATACGTGCAGCATTAAAATTGGCAAGAAAATAACAAAATTCTTTAACCAGGGGCGGGGCCTTTGCCAGGGATGCAATCTGAGCCCTGCACTCTTCAATATTTACATCAACATATTGGCCACTGTTCTAGAAAGATCCTCAGCCCCTGGTGTTAGTCTCCACAATTCAGAGGTTAAGTGCCTACTCTTCGCAGATGACCTAAGCCTGCTGTCACCCACAGCACAAGGCCTACAGCAGAACCTGGACCTGTTAGAGCAGTACTGTCAGACCTGGGCCTTGGCAGTAAACCCCCACAGCACAAGGCCTACAGCAGAACCTGGACCTGCTAGAGCAGTACTGTCAAACCTGGGCCTTGGCAGTAAACCCCCAAAAGACTAAAATAATGATTTTCCAGAGAAGATCCAGATCTCAGGGAATTAGACAAGAGGTCTCAATTGGTACAAAATATATAGTACTGAACACACTGCAATTACTTAGGTTTTAGGTTTTACTTAGGTTTTAAAATAAGCTCTGGATACCTTAATGAGGCAATGAATGAACTGAGAGAGAAAGCACAGAGGGCATTCTACGCCATTAAAAAACTAATTCAAATTGAAATACCTAAATTTGGCTAAAACTAATTGAATGTGTCATTGAACCAATTGCACTTTATGGCAGCGAGGTGTGTGATCCACTTGCAAAATAAGATTTCATCAAATGGGACAAACAACCCATTGAAAACCTGCATGCAGAGTTCTGTAAGATTCTCCTACATGTCCATAGGAAAACTACAAACAATGCATGAGGGCAGAATTAGGCCAATATCCACTAATTATGAAAACTCAAAAAAGAGCAATTCAGTTTTTGGAAACATCTCAAACACAGAGACCCCCTCTCATATCATTACCAAGCCCTGCAATGCCAAGAGCTGAGCAAAGAAAATAGTCCCCTCATCCAGCTGATCCTGGGGCTGAGTTCACAAACCTGTTCTACTAACACACTGAAGCCTCAGGACCAGAACATCCAATCAATTAGGATAAACCAAATTAAAACACAGTCAAAACAAAACTACGTGACTTATTGGGAAACACATGCACAAATCAAAATGCAGTGATATCTGGCCCTAAATTGACAGTACACCGTGGCTAAATATTTGACCATGTTTACTGATCAAAACCTTAGAAAAACAGGCTCAGTGAGAACAGCCTTGTCATTGAGAAGGGTAGACACAGGAAAACCTGGCTCCCTGTAAAGAAAAGGCAACCACTGCATCACAGCAGAACCTGAGATGGAGCTGCATTTCCTGACAAAAATATATAAAAAATATAAAACAATTAGAGTGTAATTTCCCCAAATTTGAAACCCTTATTCAAGGTTTCAAAGACCTTTCTAATGAGAATAGGCTACCCGTCCTGTTGGGGGAGGACGCAGAGAGCTGTGGGTAGGCAGCGCACTACATTGCTGCCTGCCATAACATTTACATTACATTTAAGTCATTTAGCAGACGCTCTTATCCAGAGCGACTTACAAATTGGTGCATTCACCTTATGACATCCAGTGGAACAGTCACTTTACAATAGTGCATCTAAATCTTAAAGGGTTGGGGGGGTGAGAAGGATTACTTATCCTATCCTAGGTATTCCTTAAAGAGGTGGGGTTTCAGGTGTCTCCGGAAGGTGGTGATTGACTCCGCTGTCCTGGCGTCGTGAGGGAGTTTGTTCCAACATTGGGGGGCCAGAGCAGCGAACAGTTTAGACTGGGTTGAGCGGGAACTGTACTTCCTCAGTGGTAGGGAGGCGAGCAGGCCAGAGGTGGATGAACGCAGTGCCCTTGTTTGGGTGTAGGGCCTGATCAGAGCCTGGAGGTACTGAGGTGCCGTTCCCCTCACAGCTCCGTAGGCAAGCACCATGGTCTTGTAGCGGATGCGAGCTTCAACTGGAAGCCAGTGGAGAGAGCGGAGGAGCGGGGTGACGTGAGAGAACTTGGGAAGGTTGAACACCAGACGGGCTGCGGCGTTCTGGATGAGTTGTAGGGGTTTAATGGCACAGGCAGGGAGCCCAGCCAACAGCGAGTTGCAGTAATCCAGACGGGAGATGACAAGTGCCTGGATTAGGACCTGCGCCGCTTCCTGTGTGAGGCAGGGTCGTACTCTGCGGATGTTGTAGAGCATGAACCTACAGGAACGGGCCACCGCCTTGATGTTAGTTGAGAACGACAGGGTGTTGTCCAGGATCACGCCAAGGTTCTTAGCGCTCTGGGAGGAGGACACAATGGAGTTGTCAACCGTGATGGCGAGATCATGGAACGGGCAGTCCTTCCCCGGGAGGAAGAGCAGCTCCGTCTTGCCGAGGTTCAGCTTGAGGTGGTGATCCGTCATCCACACTGATATGTCTGCCAGACATGCAGAGATGCGATTCGCCACCTGGTCATCAGAAGGGGGAAAGGAGAAGATTAATTGTGTGTCGTCTGCATAGCAATGATAGGAGAGACCATGTGAGGTTATGACAGAGCCAAGATGAGGGACAGTGTCTGACAGACCAATCAACCTGCACATGTCCTCTACTGTATGCTTATTGTTATTGTTCAATGTATGGTTATTTTAACCCTTGGTTATTGTTGTTACTGTGACAATTTTGATATGTATATATAAGTACATTGTTACGTCATGCCAATAAAGCAAATTTAATTGAATTGAGAGAGACAGAATGAGAGAGAGAGAGATAAAGAGAAATATGTCTCAGTCTCAGTCCTAGTGTTTCGTTTACATCCCTGGTGGCTGGCTGGGGTTATGACTGGCTGGGGTTAGGGTGTGTTTATATCCCTGGTGGGTCAGGATAATGCATTGCTAGGGTGAGGGTTAAGGATTAGGGTTATGAAGGGTTAGGGTTAGAGGTTAGGGTTAAGTGTTAGGGTTTAGGATTTAGAGATTAGAGGTTAGGGTTAAGGTTCAGGGTTTAGGATACAGAGATTAGAGGTTAGGGTTAGGGTTATGGAGGCTGCTGCCCTTGACTAGCCTGCTGTCTTCTTACTGCTGAATAAAATATTTATACTTTTAAGGATAGCTCGGCTGCTGTAGAGAGGGTGTAGTTTCCTGGATTCTATTTCTATGGTGTAACCAGCCTAATGGTGTATTACGATTACGCTCGTTTCACTGTTATACACTCTGTAATTTCCCTTATTACCCACGTGCATCTTCAACGGTTCTCTTGTCTTTACTTGCTATGCACCATATGTATCGTCAACGGTTCTCTTGTCGCTACTTGCTATGCACCATATTGTCACGCCTTGGTCATTGTATCTTGTGTTTTTGTTATATGTTTGGGTAGGCCAGGGTGTGATATGGGTTTATATGTTCTATTTCGTATTGGGGATTGTATTAATTGGGAGTGTGTATTATTAGGGGTGTGTCTAGTTAGGCTTGGCTGCCTGAGGCGATTCCTAATTGGAGTCAGCTGATTCTCGTTGTCTCAGATTGGGAACCGTATTTAGGCAGCCTGAGTGCGCGTTGTATTTCGTGGGTGATTGTACCTGTCTCTGTGTTGTTCACCAGATAGGCTGTAATTAGTTTCACTCGTTTGTTGTTTTTGTATTTTCAGTTATTTCATGTACATCATTTTCTTCATTAAAAGTCATGAGTAACCTATACGCTGCATTTCGGTCTGACTCTCTACAAACAACAGACGAACGACATTACACCTATGTATCGTCAACGGTTCTCTTGTCGCTACTTGCTATACACCATATATATTGTCAACGGTTCTCTTGTCGCTACTTGCGATGCACCATATATATCGTCAACGGTTCTCTTGTCTCTACTTGCTATACATATAAATAACACCCCAGATTCCAATTTAAAATGTGTTATTTTGTAGTGGCTGCAAACCACGTAGACGTTTCTTATAAATGCCTACAGACAGCTGTCAGCGGGGCTTTCCATGGTACCGTTACACCCTCACTCTAGTCTTCTCATAAAACTAGAGAATTATCTTCTCCCTATAAGACTATGGGTACCTTTTTATGCGTTGCTCACTAAAGATGAATTGAAATTGACTTACTGTAATCAGTTGCTGTCCCTCAATTGTTTGCGGATGATGTGTCTCCTCCTGGGCAGCTCACAGTAAGAGTCTGTTCTGGGCGCGTCTCGTTGTCTTTTGGTCAGACGGGAATTTCCATCACACTTCATAAAATGCGCCACCGGTTTTCCTTGCAAACACCCGTTAGCTAGCTCGTGACTCCAAATTGTTGAAATTCTTACACAGGTACACTCAAAGTCAATCTTTAATTGAATAATTGTTTATTGTCAGAGCGCTGGAGAGGTTCCAACAGACTTAATGCACCATAGTGAATGTCTGTCAGGAACTCTTAACGGGACAGTCCCGTTTAGTTCTCTTTAATACTGCAGACAAGTCATATTTGCATGATTTAGCTTATTCATCATTTATTGAGAATTAACATTTGCTTCCTTCATGTGACTGACCAATACCAATACTGACCAATACTGACCAATACTGACCAATACTGACCAATACTGACCAATACCAATACTGACCAATACTGACCAATACTGACCAATAACAATACTGACCAATACTGACCAATACCAATACTGACCAATACCAATACTGACCAATACCAATACTGACCAATACTGACCAATACTGACCAATACTGACCAATACCAATACTGACCAATACCAATACTGACCAATACTGACCAATACTGACCAATACTGACCAATACTGACCAATACCAATACTGACCAATACCAATACTGACCAATACTGACCAATACTGACCAATACTGACCAATACCAATACTGACCAATACTGACCAATACTGACCAATACTGACCAATACTGACCAATACCAATACTGACCAATACTGACCAATACTGACCAATACTGACCAATACCAATACTGACCAATA
>NC_060185.1:7545789-7615789 GCF_021184085.1 Oncorhynchus gorbuscha | reverse complement strand
TAAACATTAACAATAAACAATAGTAAACATTAACAGTAAACATTAACAATAACAACAGTAAACATTAACAATAAACAACAGTAAACATTAACAGTAAACATTAACAGTAAACACTAACAGTAAACATTAACAATAAAAAACAGTAAACACTAACAGTAAACATTAACAACAAACAACAATAAACATTAACAGTAAACACTAACAGTAAACATTAACAGTAAACACTAACAATAAACATTAACAGTAAACACTAACAATAAACATTAACAGTAAACATTAACAGAAAACACTAACAGTAAACATTAACAATAAACAACAGTAAACACTAACAGTAAACATTAACAGTAAACATTAACAATAAACAACAGTAAACACTAACAGTAAACATTAACAGTAAACAACAACAATAAACAACAGTAAACACTAACAGTAAACATTAACAGTAAACATTAACAATAAACAACAGTAAACACTAACAGTAAACATTAACAGTAAACAATAACAATAAACAACAGTAAACATTAACAATATACAACAGTAAACACTAACAGTAAACATTAACAGTAAACACTAACAGTAAACATTAACAGTAAACACTAACAGTAAACATTATCAGTAAACACTAACAGTAAACATTAACAGTAAACACTAACAGTGAACATTAACAATAAACAACAGTAAACACTGACAGTAAACATTAACAGTAAACATTAACAGTAAACAACAATAAACACTGACAGTAAACATTAACAGTAAACATTAACAGTAAACAACAATAAACACTAACAGTAAACATTAACAGTAAACATTAACAATAACAACAGTAAACATTAACAATAAACAACAATAAACACTAACAGTAAACATTAACAGTAAACATTACCAGTAAACATTAACAATAAACATTAACAATAAACAACAGTAAACATTAACAATATACAACAGTAAACACTAACAGTAAACATTAACAGTAAACACTAACAGTAAACATTAACAGTAAACACTAACAGTAAACATTATCAGTAAACACTAACAGTAAACATTAACAGTAAACACTAACAGTGAACATTAACAATAAACAACAGTAAACACTGACAGTAAACATTAACAGTAAACATTAACAGTAAACAACAATAAACACTAACAGTAAACATTAACAGTAAACATTAACAATAACAACAGTAAACATTAACAATAAACAACAATAAACACTAACAGTAAACATTAACAGTAAACATTACCAGTAAACATTAACAATAAACATTAACAACAAACAACAGTAAACATTAACAGTAAACATTAACAATAACAACAGTAAACATTAACAATAAACAACAATAAACATTAACAGTAAACATTAACAACAAACAACAGTAAACATTAACAATAAACAACAGTAAACACTAACAGTAAACATTAACAACAAACAACAGTAAACATTAACAGTAAACATTAACAATAAACAACAGTAAACATTAACAGTAAACATTAACAATAAACATTAACAGTAAACATTAACAATAAACAACAGTAAACACTAACAGTAAACATTAACAGTAAACATTAACAGTAAACAACAGTAAACACTAACAGTAAACACTAACAATAAACAACAGTAAACATTAACAGTAAACATTAACAGTAAACAACAGTAAACATTAACAATAAACATTAACAGTAAACATTAACAGTAAACATTAACAATAAACATTAACAGTAAACATTAACAACAAACACTAACAGTAAACATTAACAATAAACATTATCAGTAAACATTAACAATAAACATTAACAGTAAACATTAACAATAAACACTAACAGTAAACATTAACAATAAACATTAACAGTAAACATTAACAATAAACAACAGTAAACACTAACAGTAAACATTAACAGTAAACATTAACAGTAAACATTAACAGTAAACAACAGTAAACACTAACAGTAAACATTAACAGTAAACATTAACAGTAAACATTAACAATAAACAACAGTAAACACTAACAGTAAACATTAACAGTAAACATTAACAATAAACAACAGTAAACACTAACAGTAAACATTAACAGTAAACAATAACAATAAACAACAGTAAACAACAGTAAACATTAACAATATACAACAGTAAACATTAACAATAAACAACAGTAAACATTAACAATATACAACAGTAAACACTAACAGTAAACATTAACAGTAAACACTAACAGTAAACATTAACAGTAAACACTAACAGTAAACATTATCAGTAAACACTAACAGTAAACATTAACAGTAAACACTAACAGTGAACATTAACAATAAACAACAGTAAACACTGACAGTAAACATTAACAGTAAACATTAACAGTAAACAACAATAAACACTAACAGTAAACATTAACAGTAAACATTAACAATAACAACAGTAAACATTAACAATAAACAACAATAAACACTAACAGTAAACATTAACAGTAAACATTACCAGTAAACATTAACAATAAACATTAACAACAAACAACAGTAAACATTAACAGTAAACATTAACAATAACAACAGTAAACATTAACAATAAACAACAGTAAACATTAACAGTAAACATTAACAACAAACAACAGTAAACATTAACAATAAACAACAGTAAACACTAACAGTAAACATTAACAACAAACAACAGTAAACATTAACAGTAAACATTAACAATAAACAACAGTAAACATTAACAGTAAACATTAACAATAAACATTAACAGTAAACATTAACAATAAACAACAGTAAACACTAACAGTAAACATTAACAGTAAACATTAACAGTAAACAACAGTAAACACTAACAGTAAACACTAACAATAAACAACAGTAAACATTAACAGTAAACATTAACAGTAAACAACAGTAAACATTAACAATAAACATTAACAGTAAACATTAACAGTAAACATTAACAATAAACATTAACAGTAAACATTAACAACAAACACTAACAGTAAACATTAACAATAAACATTATCAGTAAACATTAACAATAAACATTAACAGTAAACATTAACAATAAACACTAACAGTAAACATTAACAATAAACATTAACAGTAAACATTAACAATAAACAACAGTAAACACTAACAGTAAACATTAACAGTAAACATTAACAGTAAACATTAACAGTAAACAACAGTAAACACTAACAGTAAACATTAACAGTAAACATTAACAGTAAACATTAACAATAAACAACAGTAAACACTAACAGTAAACATTAACAGTAAACATTAACAATAAATGTAACAGAATTACTTTTAAACCGTCCCATCGCCCATACCCGGGCGCGAACCAGGGACCTTCTGCACACATCAACAACAGTCACCCACGAAGCATCGTTACCCATCGCTCCACAAAAGCCGCGGCCCTTGCAGAGCAAGGGGAACTACTACTTCAAGGTCTCAGAGCAAATGACGTAACCGATTGAAACGCTATTTAGAGCGCACCGCTAACTAAGCTAGCCGTTTCACATCCGTTACATAAACATGAACAATAAACAACAGTAAACATTAACAGTAAACACTAACAGTAAACATTAACAATAAACAACAGTAAACACTAACAATAAACACTAACAGTAAACATTAACAGTAAACATTAACAATAAACAACAGTAAACACTAACAGTAAACATTAACAGTAAACAATAACAATAAACAACAGTAAACACTAACAGTAAACATTAACAATAAACAACAGTAAACATTAACAATATACAACAGTAAACACTAACAGTAAACATTAACAGTAAACACTAACAGTAAACATTATCAGTAAACACTAACAGTAAACATTAACAGTAAACACTAACAGTGAACATTAACAATAAACAACAGTAAACACTGACAGTAAACATTAACAGTAAACATTAACAGTAAACATTAACAATAACAACAGTAAACATTAACAATAAACAACAGTAAACATGAACAGTAAACATTAACAATAACAAAAGTAAACATTAACAATAAACAACAGTAAACATTAACAATAAACAACAGTAAACATTAACAGTAAACATTAACAATAACAAAAGTAAACATTAACAATAAACAATAGTAAACATTAACAGTAAACATTAACAATAACAACAGTAAACATTAACAATAAACAACAGTAAACATTAACAGTAAACATTAACAGTAAACACTAACAGTAAACATTAACAATAAAAAACAGTAAACACTAACAGTAAACATTAACAGTAAACACTAACAATAAACATTAACAGTAAACATTAACAGTAAACATTAACAGTAAACATTAACAATAAACAACAGTAAACACTAACAGTAAACATTAACAGTAAACATTAACAATAAACAACAGTAAACACTAACAGTAAACATTAACAGTAAACATTAACAATAAACAACAGTAAACACTAACAGTAAACATTAACAGTAAACATTAACAATAAACAACAGTAAACACTAACAGTAAACATTAACAGTAAACAATAACAATAAACAACAGTAAACAACAGTAAACATTAACAATATACAACAGTAAACATTAACAATAAACAACAGTAAACATTAACAATATACAACAGTAAACACTAACAGTAAACATTAACAGTAAACACTAACAGTAAACATTAACAGTAAACACTAACAGTAAACATTATCAGTAAACACTAACAGTAAACATTAACAGTAAACACTAACAGTGAACATTAACAATAAACAACAGTAAACACTGACAGTAAACATTAACAGTAAACATTAACAGTAAACAACAATAAACACTAACAGTAAACATTAACAGTAAACATTAACAATAACAACAGTAAACATTAACAATAAAGAACAATAAACACTAACAGTAAACATTAACAGTAAACATTAACAGTAAACATTAACAATAAACATTAACAACAAACAACAGTAAACATTAACAGTAAACATTAACAATAACAACAGTAAACATTAACAATAAACAACAATAAACATTAACAGTAAACATTAACAACAAACAACAGTAAACATTAACAATAAACAACAGTAAACACTAACAGTAAACATTAACAACAAACAACAGTAAACATTAACAGTAAACATTAACAATAAACAACAGTAAACATTAACAGTAAACATTAACAATAAACATTAACAGTAAACATTAACAATAAACAACAGTAAACACTAACAGTAAACATTAACAGTAAACATTAACAGTAAACAACAGTAAACACTAACAGTAAACACTAACAATAAACAACAGTAAACATTAACAGTAAACAACAGTAAACATTAACAGTAAACATTAACAGTAAACATTAACAGTAAACATTAACAATAAACATTAACAGTAAACATTAACAACAAACACTAACAGTAAACATTAACAATAAACATTAACAGTAAACATTAACAATAAACATTAACAGTAAACATTAACAATAAACACTAACAGTAAACATTAACAATAAACATTAACAGTAAACATTAACAATAAACAACAGTAAACACTAACAGTAAACATTAACAGTAAACATTAACAGTAAACACTAACAGTAAACATTAACAGTAAACATTAACAGTAAACATTAACAATAAACAACAGTAAACACTAACAGTAAACATTAACAGTAAACATTAACAATAAATGTAACAGAATTACTTTTAAACCGTCCCCTCGCCCATACCCGGGCGCGAACCAGGGACCTTCTGCACACATCAACAACAGTCACCCACGAAGCATCGTTACCCATCGCTCCACAAAAGCCGCGGCCCTTGCAGAGCAAGGGGAACTACTACTTCAAGGTCTCAGAGCAAATGACGTAACCGATTGAAACGCTATTTAGAGCGCACCGCTAACTAAGCTAGCCGTTTCACATCCGTTACATAAACATGAACAATAAACAACAGTAAACATTAACAGTAAACATTAACAGTAAACATTAACAATAAACAACAGTAAACACTAACAATAAACCCTAACAGTAAACATTAACAGTAAACATTAACAATAAACAACAGTAAACACTAACAATAAACATTAACAGTAAACACTAATAGTAAACATGAACAATAAACATTAAAAGTAAACACTAACAGTAAACATTAACAGTAAACATTAACAATAAACATTAAAAGTAAACACTAACAGTAAACATTAACAGTAAACATTAACAATAAACATTAAAAGTAAACACTAACAGTAAACATTAACAGTAAACATTAACAATAAACATTAAAAGTAAACACTAACAGTAAACATTAACAGTAAACATTAACAGTAAACATGCACAATAAACAACAGTAAACGCTAACAGTAACCATTCCACTGACAAGAAGTTTCAAGAGAATAGCAACTATTACAATATCCTATTTTACTATTAAGCAAAGTACTGTATCGTGACAATGTGAAAATAGTAGAATGTAGGAATGACAGGTGGGGGGTTCTGTTAGAATTCTTTGTGGGTCTGTTTAATCTGAGAGAAACATGTGTCTCTGAAATGGTCATACATTTGACAGGAGGTTAGGAAGTGCAGCTCAGTTTCCACCTCATTTTGTGGGCAGTGTGCACATAGCCTGTCTTCTCTTGAGAGCCAGGTCTGCCTACGGCGGCCTTTCTCAATATCAAGGCTATGCTCACTGAGTCTGTACATAGTCAAAGCTTTCCTTAATTTTGGGTCACAGTGGTCAGGTATTCTGCCACTGTGTACTCTCTGTTTAGAGCCAGGTAGCATTCTGGTTTTCTCTGTTTTTTTGATTGATTATTTCCAATGTGTCAAATATTTCTCAAATAGTGTGTCAAAGAGTGATGCTGTCCCCCTCTCTCTCTCTCTCTCTCTCTCTCTCTCTCTCTCTCTCTCTCTCTCTCTCTCTCTCTCTCGCTCTCTCGCTCTCTCGCTCTCTCTCTCTCTTCCTCTGCTATGCCTGAGTGAGTTCTCAGACAAGCTCCCAGACACTCTTCAGCGAACAGGCAGGGTCTGAGGTGGTGATTCCTTCAGAAGTCTGGGTAGAGGTGAGGACAGGAGAGTGTTTCCAGGACAGGAGAGGAGTGGAGAGGAGGTAGGGGTCTCTCCAGCCCTCCTCAGCCTTCCCCATTTCTCCCCTCCAGCACCAGTCGACAACAGCACTTCACCCAACCCTGTGTCCCAAATGGCACACTATTCCCTTTCGTCCTGGTATATAGGGAACAAGGCTCTGGTCTATAGTAGTACCACTATATAGGGAATAGGGCTCTGGTCTATATTAGTGCACTATATAGGGAATAGGGCTCTGGTCTATAGTAGTGCACTATATAGGGAATAGGCCTCTGGTCTAAAGTAGTGCACAAAATAGGGAATAGGGCTCTGGTCTAAAGTAGTGCACTATATAGGGAATAGGGTTCAGGTCTAAAGTAGTGCACTATATAGGGAATAGGGCTCTGGTCTAAAGTAGTGCACTATATAGGGAATAGGGCTCAGGTCTAAAGTAGTGCACTATATAGGGAATAGGCCTCTGGTCTAAAGTAGTGCACAAAATAGGGAATAGGGCTCTGGTCTAAAGTAGTGCACTATATAGGGAATAGGGTTCAGGTCTAAAGTAGTGCACTATATAGGGAATAGGGATCTGGTCTAAAGTAGTGCACTATATAGGGAATAGGGCTCAGGTCTAAAGTAGTGCACTATATAGGAAATAGGGCTCTGGTCTAAAGTAGTGCACTATATAGGGAATAGGGCACTGGTCTATAGTAGTGCACTATATAGGGAATAGGGTGCCATTTGGGACGCCGGCAACCACCACTCATTATCTCCTCTGAACAGTGGTTGAGACTCTGGATAATAATAATTGCCCATATTTATATGGCCATATGGAAGGGAAGACGGGGAACTATTATAAGATACATAAAGCCTCATCTGCTCTACCTCTGCCCTCCTCCTCCTCTCCCCCACTCTCCCCTTCCCTCCGCCAACCTCTGCCCTCTTTCCTCCTTTCCTCCTCTCCATACACCCCTCCCTCCCCCTCTCTCCTCTTCCCTCCCCTCTCCTCCCTCCCCCTCCTTTCCCCCTTCCTCCCCTCTCCTCCCCCACCCTCTGCCCTCTTCCTCCCTTTCTCTCTCTCTCTCTCTCTCTCTCTCCCCTTCCCTCCCCTCGCCTCCCCCCCCTCTGCCCTCTTCCTCCCCCTTTCTTTCTAACTCCCTCCCTCCCCCAACCTCTGCCTTCTTCCTCCCTCCCTCTCTCTCTCCCCTTCCCTCCCCTCTCATCCCCCCTCTGCCCTCTTCCTGCCTCTTCCTTGAAGAGCTCAGTGACTTTCAACGTGGCACTCTTCTTCCCAGCAGTGTTCCAACATCTAGTGGAAAGCCTTCCCAGAAGAGTGGAGGCTGTTATAGCAGCAATGTTCCAACATCTAGTGGAAAGACGTCCCAGAAGAGTGGAGGCTGTTATAGCAGCAATGTTCCAACATCTAGTGGAAAGCCTTCCCAGAAGAGTGGAGGATGTTATAGCAGCAATGTTCCAACATCTAGTGGAAAGCCTTCCCAGAAGAGTGGAGGCTGTTATAGCAGCAATGTTCCAACATCTAGTGGAAAGCCTTCCCAGAAGAGTGGAGGATGTTATAGCAGCAATGTTCCAACATCTAGTGGAAAGCCTTCCCAGAAGAGTGGAGGCTGTTATAGCAGCAATGTTCCAACATCTAGTGGAAAGCCTTCCCAGGAGAGTGGAGGCTGTTATAGCAGCAATGTTCCAACATCTAGTGGAAAGCCTTCCCAGAAGAGTGGAGGCTGTTATAGCAGCAATGTTCCAACATCTAGTGGAAAGCCTTCCCAGAAGAGTGGAGTCTGTTATAGCAGTAAAGGGGGACCAACTCCATTTTAATGCCCATGATTTTGGAATGAGATGTTGGACAGCCGGTGTCCACATACACATGAACTGGTATGGTTCTAGAAATAATGAATATGATTGTAATGAACACGAGGGGAGACAGAGAGCTGGTTTCAAGCGCAGGGCACAGCTGGTGTTTATTTGTAAAGGACCACAGGAGGCAGGTAGCTGGGTCCAGGGGCAGGCAGAAGGTCATACACAGGAGGAGGCAGGTAGCTGGGTCCAGAGGCAGGCAGAAGGTCACACACAGGAGGAGGCAGGTAGCTGGGTCCAGGGGCAGGCAGAAGGTCATACACAGGAGGAGGCAGGTAGCTGGGTCCAGGGGCAGGCAGAAGGTCATACACAGGAGGAGGCAGGTAGCTGGGTCCAGGGGCAGGCAGAAGGTCATACACAGGAGGATGCAGGTAGCTGGGTCCAGGGGCAGGCAGAAGGTCATACACAGGAGGAGGCAGGTAGCTGGGTCCAGGGGCAGGCAGAAGGTCATACACAGGAGGAGGCAGGTTGCTGGGTCCAGGGGCAGGCAGAAGGTCATACACAGGAGGAGGCAGGTAGCTGGGTCCAGGGGCAGGCAGAAGGTCATACACAGGAGGAGGCAGGTAGCTGGGTCAGGCAGAAGGTCATACACAGGAGGAGGCAGGTAGCTGGGTCCAGGGGCAGGCAGAAGGTCATACACAGGAGGAGGCAGGTAGCTGGGTCCAGGGGCAGGCAGAAGGTCATACACAGGGGGTCTAAAATGCAACAGTACAGGCAGGGAAAAGGATAGTAACGTCGTCTGGGAGATCAGGCAAGAGGTTGATAACAGGACATCCGATAGGCTAAAGTACAGGCAGGGAATAGGTTGATAACAGGACATCCGATAGGCTAAAGTACAGGCAGGGAATAGGCTAAAGTACAGGCAGGCAATAGGTTGATAACAGGACATCCGAAAGGCTAAAATACAGGCAGGGAATAGGCTAAAGTACAGGCAGGGAATAGGTTAAAGTACAGGCAGGCAATAGGCTAAAGTACAGGCAGGCAATAGGTTGATAACAGGACATCCGATAGGCTAAAGTACAGGTAGGGAATAGGTTGATAACAGGACATCCAATAGGCTAAAGTACAGGCAGGGAATAGGTTGATAACAGGACATCCAATAGGCTAAAGTACAGGCAGGGAATAGGTTGATAACAGGACATCCGATAGGCTAAAGTACAGGCAGGGAATAGGTTGATAACAGGACATCCGATAGGCTAAAGTACAGGCAGGGAATAGGTTGATAACAGGACATCCGATAGGCTAAAGTACAGGCAGGGAATAGGTTGATAACAGGACATCAGGGAATAGGTTGATAGGCTAGGCTAAAGTACAGGCAGGGAATAGGTTGATAACAGGACAGGGAATAGGAATAGGTTGATAACAGGACATCCGATAGGCTAAAGTACAGGCAGGGAATAGGTTGATAACAGGACATCCGATAGGCTAAAGTACAGGCAGGGAATAGGCAAAAGGCGTCATTAGTGAGGCAGTCAAAGCTATCAACACAGGAGGAGTAAATCACGGGACAAACAGAGCTCTGAATAGAAGTGTCTCAAAACAAACAAAACCTCACAGTGACGGGGTGCAAAGAACTGAACTAAACAGTGCGTGATAATGACATACAGGTGTGTGAACAGGTGATCAGAAAATTGGGTGATTGGGGATCTGGAGAGTGAGCTGCTTGTTCATGGGACTGAGGTGTTTGAGGTTGTTAGTTGGAAGCAGATGTGACAACAATGTTTAAAATGTGATGAAGCCTTTAAACATGAACTATTCTATCTCCCAACAGGGCTATATACCCCACCTCCTCTGGCCTTATTTCAGAAATATATTCCCTATCCACCTCGTTTTCAACATTGCTTTAGGCACAGCCAAACAATGGAAGTGATGGATCCTACTTCCTCTTTACTTCCCTACTACAGCACGCTGGTAGATCCTACTTCCTCTTTACTTCCCTACTGTAGCACGCTGGTAGATCCTACTTCCTCTTTACTTCCCTACTGCAGCACGCTGGTAGATCTGACTTCCTCTTTACTTCCCTACTGTAGCACGCTGGTAGATTCTACTTCCTCTTTACTTCCCTACTGCAACACGCTGGTAGATCTGACTTCCTCTTTACTTTCCTACTGCAGCATGCTGGTAGATCTGACTTCCTCTTTACTTCCCTACTGCAACACGCTGGTAGATCTGACTTCCTCTTTACTTCCCTAATGCAGCACGCTGGTAGATCTGACTTCCTCTTTACTTCCCTACTGCAACACGCTGGTAGATCTGACTTCCTCTTTACTTCCCTACTGCAACACGCTGGTAGATCTGACTTCCTCTTTACTTCCCTACTGCAACACGCTGGTAGATCTGACTTCCTCTTTACTTCCCTACTGCAACACGCTGGTAGATCTGACTTCCTCTTTACTTCCCTACTGCAACACGCTGGTAGATCTGACTTCCTCTTTACTTCCCTACTGCAACACGCTGGTAGATCTGACTTCCTCTTTACTTCCCTACTGCAACACACTGGTAGATCTGACTTCCTCTTTACTTCCCTACTGCAACACACTGGTGGCATACTTGCAGTAGTCAATTATTCGAAGCAGTCAATTTATAGAGCATAAAAGTAAACAAGTATATGAATGAATGAATGAAATATTATTTTCGTGTCAAATCGCCAACAGCTATAATGATAAACTATGGGAACTGTTAGAAAATAAGGTGGATACAGTAAAATGATTTTGACCAGCGCTGTATGGGCTCTGGTTAAAAGTAGTGTCCTACATAGGGAAAAGGGCTCTGGTTAAAAGTAGTGCCCTACATAGGGAAAAGGGCTCTGGTTAAAAGTACTGCCCTACATAGGGAAAAGGGCTCTGGTTAAAAGTACTGCCCTACATAGGGAAAAGGGCTCTGGTTAAAAGTAGTGCCCTACATAGGGAAAAGGGCTCTGGTTAAAAGTAGTGCCCTACATAGGGAAAAGGGCTCTGGTTAAAAGTACTGCCCTACATAGGGAAAAGGGCTCTGGTTAAAAGTACTGCCCTACATAGGGAAAAGGGCTCTGGTTAAAAATAGTGCGCTACATAGGGAAAAGGGCTCTGGTTAAAAGTAGTGCCCTACATAGGGAAAAGGGCTCTTGTTAAAAGTACTGCCCTACATAGGGAAAAGGGCTCTGGTTAAAAGTACTGCCCTACATAGGGAAAAGGGCTCTGGTTAAAAGTTGTGCCCTACATAGGGAAAAGGGCTCTGGTTAAAAGTAGTGCCCTACATAGGGAAAAGGGCTCTGGTTAAAAGTAGTGCCCTACATAGGGAAAAGGGTTCTGGTTAAAAGTAATGCCCTACATAGGGAAAAGGGCTCTGGTTAAAAGTAGTGCCCTACATAGGGAAAAGGGCTCTGGTTAAAAGTAGTGCCCTACATAGGGAAAAGGGCTCTGGTTAAAAGTACTGCCCTACATAGGGAAAAGGGCTCTGGTTAAAAGTAGTGCCCTACATAGGGAAAAGGGCTCTGGTTAAAAGTAGTGCCCTACATAGGGAAAAGGGCTCTGGTTAAAAGTAGTGCCCTACATAGGGAAAAGGGCTCTGGTTAAAAGTTGTGCCCTACATAGGGAAAAGGGTTCTGGTTAAAAGTAGTGCCCTACATAGGGAAAAGGGTTCTGGTTAAAAGTAGTGCCCTACATAGGGAAAAGGGCTCTGGTTAAAAGTAGTGCCCTACATAGGGAAAAGGGTTCTGGTTAAAAGTACTGCCCTACATAGGGAAAAGGGCTCTGGTTAAAAGTACTGCCCTACATAGGGAAAAGGGCTCTGGTTAAAAGTACTGCCCTACATAGGGAAAAGGGCTCTGGTTAAAAGTAGTGCCCTACATAGGGAAAAGGGTGTCATTCGGGATGCCTGCTTCTAGTCATCATTCAAACTAACAGAACCATGGAGGTGAATCTCCCTCAGTCAGACAGAACCATGGAGGTGAATCTCCCTCAGTCAGACTAACAGAACCATGGAGGTGAATCTCCCTCAGTCAGACTAACAGAACCATGGAGGTGAATCTCCCTCAGACTAACAGAACCATGGAGGTGAATCTCCCTCAGTCAGACTAACAGAACCATGGAGGTGAATCTCCCTCAGACTAACAGAACCATGGAGGTGAATCTCCCTCAGACTAACAGAACCATGGAGGTGAATCTCCCTCAGTCAGACTAACAGAACCATGGAGGTGAATCTCCCTCAGACTAACAGAACCATGGAGGTGAATCTCCCTCAGACTAACAGAACCATGGAGGTGAATCTCCCTCAGTCAGACTAACAGAACCATGGAGGTGAATCTCCCTCAGACTAACAGAACCATGGAGGTGAATCTCCCTCAGTCAGACTAACAGAACCATGGAGGTGAATCTCCCTCAGACTAACAGAACCATGGAGGTGAATCTCCCTCAGTCAGACTAACAGAACCATGGAGGTGAATCTCCCTCAGTCAGACTAACAGAACCATGGAGGTGAATCTCCCTCAGACTAACAGAACCATGGAGGTGAATCTCCCTCAGTCAGACTAACAGAACCATGGAGGTGAATCTCCCTCAGTCAGACTAACAGAACCATGGAGGTGAATCTCCCTCAGACTAACAGAACCATGGAGGTGAATCTCCCTCAGTCAGACTAACAGAACCATGGAGGTGAATCTCCCTCAGTCAGACTAACAGAACCATGGAGGTGAATCTCCCTCAGTCAGACTAACAGAACCATGGAGGTGAATCTCCCTCAGTCAGACTAACAGAACCATGGAGGTGAATCTCCCTCAGACTAACAGAACCATGGAGGGCAATCTCCCTCAGTCAGACTAACAGAACCATGGAGGTGAATCTCCCTCAGTCAGACTAACAGAACCATGGAGGTGAATCTCCCTCAGTCAGACTAACAGAACCATGGAGGTGAATCTCCCTCAGACTAACAGAACCATGGAGGGGAATCTCCCTCAGACTAACAGAACCATGGAGGTGAATCTCCCTCAGTCAGACAGAACCATGGAGGTGAATCTCCCTCAGACTAACAGAACCATGGAGGTGAATCTCCCTCAGTCAGACAGAACCATGGAGGTGAATCTCCCTCAGTCAGACTAACAGAACCATGGAGGTGAATCTCCCTCAGACTAACAGAACCATGGAGGTGAATCTCCCTCAGTCAGACTAACAGAACCATGGAGGTGAATCTCCCTCAGACTAACAGAACCATGGAGGGCAATCTCCCTCAGTCAGACTAACAGAACCATGGAGGTGAATCTCCCTCAGTCAGACTAACAGAACCATGGAGGTGAATCTCCCTCAGTCAGACTAACAGAACCATGGAGGTGAATCTCCCTCAGACTAACAGAACCATGGAGGTGAATCTCCCTCAGTCAGACAGAACCATGGAGGTGAATCTCCCTCAGTCAGACAGAACCATGGAGGTGAATCTCCCTCAGACTAACAGAACCATGGAGGTGAATCTCCCTCAGTCAGACTAACAGAACCATGGAGGTGAATCTCCCTCAGTCAGACAGAACCATGGAGGTGAATCTCCCTCAGTCAGACTAACAGAACCATGGAGGTGAATCTCCCTCAGTCAGACTAACAGAACCATGGAGGTGAATCTAGGCAGGCAGTAGGCAGGCATTAGGCAGGCAGGCAGCATGCAGTGGGCAGGCAGTATGCAGGCATTAGGCAGGCAGGCAGCATGCAGTAGGCAGGCAGTAGGCAGGCAGGCATTAGGCAGGCAGTAGGCAGGCATTAGGCAGGCATTAGGCAGGCAGGCAGCATGCAGTAGGCAGGCAGTAGGCAGGCATTAGGCAGGCAGGCAGCATGCAGTAGGCAGGCAGTAGGCAGGCAGGCATTAGGCAGGCAGGAGGCAGGCAGTAGGCAGGCAGCAGGCATTAGGCAGGCAGAATGCAGGCAGGCAGTAGGCAGGCATTAGGCAGGCAGGAGGCAGGCAGTAGGCAGGCAGCAGGCATTAGGCAGGCAGGCAGGCAGGCAGTAGGCAGGCAGCAGGCATTAGGCAGGCAGGCATTAGGCAGGCATTAGGCAGGCAGTAGGCAGGCATTAGGCAGGCAGAATGCAGGCAGGCAGTAGGCAGGCAGGCAGGCAGGCATTAGGCAGGCAGGCAGCATGCAGTAGGCAGGCAGTAGGCAGGCAGGCAGGAGGCAGGCAGCATGCAGGCAGGCAGTAGGCAGGCAGTAGGCAGGCAGTAGGCAGGCAGGCATTAGGCAGGCAGAATGCAGGCAGGCAGTAGGCAGGCATTAGGCAGGCAGCATGCAGGCAGGCAGTAGGCAGGCAGTAGGCAGGCAGCAGGCAGGCAGCAGGCAGGCAGTAGGCAGGCAGCAGGCAGGCAGTAGGCAGGCAGACAGTAGGCAGGCAGACAGTAGGTAGGCAGCAGGCAGGCAGCAGGCAGGCAGTAGTTGGGCAGTAGTTAGGCAGCAGGCAGGCAGACAGTAGGTAGGCAGCAGGCAGGCAGCAGTCAGGCAGTAGTTGGGCAGTAGTTAGGCAGCAGGCGGACAAGCAGCAGGGACACATCAGGCAGCAGGGAGACCACAGGCAGCAGGGAGACAGGCAGCAGGGAGACCACAGGCAGCAGGGAGACAGGCAGCAAGCGGACATGCAGCAGGGAGACAGGCAGCAGGGAGACCACAGGCAGGCAGCAGGGAGACCACAGGCAGGCAGCAGGGAGACCACAGGCAGGCAGCAGGGAGACAGGCAGCAGGCGGACAGGCAGGAGGGAGACAGGCAGCAGGGAGACCACAGGCAGCAGGGAGACAGGCAGGAGGGAGACAGGCAGCAGGGAGACAGGCAGCAGGCGGACATGCAGCAGGGAGACAGGCAGCAGGGAGACCACAGGCAGCAGGCGGACATGCAGCAGGGAGGCAGGAAGCAGGGAGACCACATGCAGCAGGGAGACATGCAGCAGGGAGACAGGCAGGAAGGAGACAGGCAGGCAGTAGGCAGGCAGCAGGGAGACAACAGGCAGCAGTTAGACTTGCAGCAGGGAGACAGGCAGCAGTTAGACATGCAGCAGGGAAACAGACAGCAGGGAGACAGGCAGGAAGGAGACAGGCAGGAGGGAGACAGGCAGCAGGGAGACAGGCAGGAAGGAGACAGGCAGGAGGGAGACAGACAGGGAGGAGACAGGCAGCAGGGAGACAGGCAGGAGGGAGACAGGCAGGAGGGAGACAGACAGCAGGGAGACAGGCAGGAAGGAGACAGGCAGGAGGGAGACAGACAGCAGGGAGCAGGGAGACAACAGGCAGCAGTTAGACATGCAGCAGGGAGACAGGCAGCAGGGAGCAGGGAGACAGTAGGCAGACAGCAGGCAGACAGCTTCCTCCCTGCTTCAGTGTTAGAAGACTGGCTGCAGACAGCTCCCTCCCTGCTCCTGCTGTGTGTGTGTCAGTCTGCAGGGCTGAGCAGGCAGCATTTGGTGTAGACCCACACTGAGGATATATGTCCTGCCTCCATTATTATTACAGAGGAGACCTTTTCTGCATGTCTCCTCTCCTCTCCTCTCCTCTCCTCTCCTCTCCTCTCCTCTCCTCTCCTCTCCTCTCCTCTCCTCTCCTCTCCTCTCCTCTCCTCTCCTCTCCTCTCCTCTCCTCTCCTCTCCTCTCCCTGCCCTCTCCTCTCCTCTCATCTCCCGAATCTCCATGAGCTGTAGATAATGGGTTCTCTCTGCCTGTTTTATAACAAGCAAAACTGTTCTGATAAAATGGAGAAACAGTTTTGTGTTGGACACGTGATGGAGTTGTCATTATCTTCCTCTGGGCTGATCCTCTGTGTGTTCCAAATAATGGTCTCTGCCTGGAGTGTGTGTGTGTGTGTGTGTGTGTGTGTGTGTGTGTGTGTGTGTGTGTGTGTGTGTGTGTGTGTGTGTGTGTGTGTGTGTGTGTGTGTGTGTGTGTGTGTGTGTGTGTGTGTGTGTGTGTGTGTGTGTGTGTGTGTGTGTTTTACATCATAATTGCGGTAATATGACGCATTGAGCCCAGTTCTTCCACTAACATGTATGACAATGTACGATATTTCAAACATGTAGGTTACTGTTGATTCATTGCATAACTGCTGCTCATCAGACCCCATGCAGTAGCCGTAGTCAGGTACTAATGAATGAATTATTGTTATTGGGAGTTGATCACAGAGTATTAGATTACATCCCATATGTATATTTAGATATCAACATGTTAATGTGTTTTGATCTTATTTTTAACTGGGCAAGTCAGTTAAGAGTAAAATCTTATTTACAATGACGGCCACTCACACCAAGCCCCTCCCCCTGCCGCTCACACCAAGCCCCTCCCCCTGCCGCTCACACAAAGCCCCTCCCCTGCCACTCACACCAAGTCCCTCCCCCTGCCACTCACATCAAGCCCCTCCCCTGCCACTCACATCAAGCCCCTCCCCCTCACACCAAGCCCCTCCCCTGCCACTCACACCAAGCCCCTCCCCCTGCCACTCACATCAAGCCCCTCCCCTGCCACTCACATCAAGCCCCTCCCCCTCACACCAAGCCCCTCCCCCTGCCACTCACACCAAGCCCCTCCACTCTGCCACTCACACCAAGCCCCTCCCCCTGCCGCTCACACGAAGTCCCTCCCCTCTGCAACTCACACCAAGCCCCTCCCCTCTGCAACTCACACCAGCCCCTCCCCACTGCCACTCAAACCAAGTCCTTCCTCCTGTCACTCACACCAAGCCCCTCCCCACTGCCACTCAAACCAAGTCCTTCCTCCTGTCACTCACACCAAGCCCCTCCCCACTGCCACTCACACCAAGTCCTTCCTCCTGTCACTCACACCAAGCCCCTCCCCACTGCCACTCCCACCAAGCCCTTCCTCCTGTCACTCACACCAAGCCCCTCCCCCTGCCACTCAAACCAAAACCCTCCCCACTGCCACTCAAACCAAAACCCTCCCCTGCCACTCACACCAAGTCCCTCCTTCTTCCACTCACACCAAGCCCCTCCCCCTGCCACTCACACCAAGCTCCTCCCCTGCCACTCACACCAAGCCCCTCCCCCTCACAACAAGCCTCTCCCCCTGCCACTCACACCAAGCCCTTCCCCTCTGCCACTCACACCAAGTCCCTCCTTCTTCCACTCACACCAAGCCCCTCCCCCTGCCACTCACACCAAGCCCCTCCCCCTGCCACTCACACCAAGCCCTTCCCCTCTTCCACTCACACCAAGCCCCTCCCCCTGCCACTCACACCAAGCCCCTCCCCTGTCACTCACACCAAGCTCCTCCCCCTGCCACTCACACCAAGCCCCTCCCCCTGCCACTTACAACGGAGATGAAAGATCACTTCTTCCTCTCTGACAAGCGGTTTCAACTCGCTATTTACATTTGAGGTTTGGTCCAACAGAATCTGTCATATGGACACTGAAACACATTGAGACCAGTGGTGGTCAGTGCAGTTTAAGGTGAGGGAGGACAAATTTTGTTTTAAGAGAATGGCATTATTTCTACTACAGCATATTGGATGACTGTCATTCATTCAGTAACATTGATAGGTTTAGGCTACTACATGATACTAAAATGTTCCCTATCCCCATCATGAGGTTGTGTTATGCAGGTGAATGAGGACCCAAAAGCGACTTGGCGAAAACAGAGTCTTTATTCCAGTAAAGGAAATAGGCAATACTCCTAGACAAATCGGAGCAGAAAACAAAACATAAAAACTAATTCCACTCGTAGTGACGAGGACAGACTGGAGACTCGACCATAAACTGTAGGTTGCCTCGGGAAGGCACCGACCGTAGCAGACTCAGACACCTGCTCACACGCAGCATCTGAGGGAAACAAGACACGACAGGGCGAGACAAAGACACAGCACGGCGAACAATATACAAGGATCCGACAGGACAGAAACGGAAGACAAGGGGAGAAATAGGGACTCTAATCAGAGGGCAAGATACGGAACAGGTGTGAAAAGATTAGATGATTGATTAGGGGAATAGGAACAGCTGGGAGCAGGAACGGAACGATAGAGAGAAGAGAGAGAGGGAGGGAGAGAGAAAAAAGGGAACGAACCTAATAAGACCAGCAGGGGGAAAACGAACAGAAGGGAAAGCAAAATGACAAGACAATATAAGACAAAACATGACAGTACCCCCCCACTCACCGAGCGCCTCCTGGCGCACTCGAGGAGGAATCCTGGCGGCAACGGAGGAAATCATCAATCAGCGAACGGTCCAGCACGTCCCGAGACGGAACCCAACTCCTCTCCTCAGGACCGTAACCCTCCCAATCCACTAAGTATTGGTGACCCCGTCCCCGAGAACGCATGTCCATGATCCTACGTACCTTGTAAATAGGTGCGCTCGACAAGGACGGGGGGAGGGAAGACGAACGGGGTGCGAAGAAAGGGCTTGACACAGGAGACATGGAAGACAGGATGGACGCGACGAAGATGTCGCGGAAGAAGCAGTCGCACAGCGACAGGATTGACGACCTGGGAGACACGGAACGGACCAATGAACCGCGGAGTCAACTTACGAGAAGCTGTCGTAAGGGGAAGGTTACGAGTGGAAAGCCACACTCTCTGGCCGCAACAATACCTAGGACTCTTAATCCTACGTTTATTGGCGGCTCTCACAGTCTGTGCCCTGTAACGGCAAAGTGCAGACCTCACCCTCCTCCAGGTGCGCTCACAACGTTGGACAAACGCTTGAGCGGAGGGAACGCTGGACTCGGCAAGCTGGGATGAGAACAGAGGAGGCTGGTAACCCAGACTACTCTGAAACGGAGATAACCCGGTAGCAGACGAAGGAAGCGAGTTGTGAGCGTATTCTGCCCAGGGGAGCTGTTCTGCCCAAGACGCAGGGTTTCTAAAAGAAAGGCTGCGTAGTATGCGACCAATCGTCTGATTGGCCCTTTCTGCTTGACCGTTAGACTGGGGATGAAACCCGGAAGAGAGACTGACGGACGCACCAATCAAACGACAGAACTCCCTCCAAAACTGTGACGTGAATTGCGGACCTCTGTCTGAAACGGCGTCTAACGGGAGGCCATGAATTCTGAACACATTCTCGATGATGATTTGTGCCGTCTCCTTAGCGGAAGGAAGCTTAGCGAGGGGAATGAAATGTGCCGCCTTAGAGAACCTATCGACAACCGTAAGAATCACAGTCTTCCCCGCAGACAAAGGCAGACCGGTAATAAAGTCTAAGGCGATGTGAGACCATGGTCGAGAAGGAATGGGAAGCGGTCTGAGATGACCGGCAGGAGGAGAGTTACCTGACTTAGTCTGCGCGCAGTCCGAACAAGCAGCCACGAAACGGCGCGTGTCACGCTCCTGAGTAGGCCACCAAAAGCGCTGGCGAATAGAAGCAAGAGTACCTCGAACGCCGGGATGACCAGCTAACTTGGCAGAGTGAGCTCACTGAAGAACAGCCAGACGAGTAGAAACAGGAACGAAAAGAAGGTTACTAGGACAAGCGCGCGGCGACGCAGTGTGCGTGAGTGCTTGCTTAACCTGTCTTTCAATTCCCCAGACTGTCAACCCGACAACACGCCCATAAGGAAGAATCCCCTCGGGATCAGTAGAAGCCACAGAAGAACTAAAGAGACGGGATAAGGCATCAGGCTTGGTGTTCTTACTACCCGGACGGTAAGAAATCACAAACTCGAAACGAGCGAAAAACAACGCCCAACGAGCTTGACGTGCATTAAGTCGTTTGGCAGAACGGATGTACTCAAGGTTCTTATGGTCTGTCCAAACGACAAAAGGAACGGTCGCCCCCTCCAACCACTGTCGCCATTCGCCTAGGGCTAAGCGGATGGCGAGCAGTTCGCGGTTACCCACATCATAGTTGCGTTCCGATGGCGACAGGCGATGAGAAAAATAAGCGCAAGGATGAACCTTATCGTCAGACTGGAAGCGCTGGGATAGAATGGCTCCCACGCCTACCTCTGAAGCGTCAACCTCGACAATGAATTGTTTAGTGACGTCAGGAGTAACGAGGATAGGAGCGGACGTAAAACGTTCTTTGAGAAGATCAAAAGCTCCCTGGGCGGAACCGGACCACTTAAAACACGTCTTGACAGAAGTAAGAGCTGTGAGAGGGGCAGCAACTTGACCGAAATTACGAATGAAACGCCGATAGAAATTAGCGAAACCTAGAAAGCGCTGCAACTCGACACGTGACCTTGGAACGGGCCACTCACTGACAGCTTGGACCTTAGCGGGATCCATCTGAATACCTTCAGCGGAAATAACAGAACCGAGAAAAGTGACGGAGGAGACATGAAAAGAGCACTTCTCAGCCTTCACGTAGAGACAATTCTCTAAAAGGCGCTGGAGTACACGTCGAACGTGCTGAACATGAATCTCGAGTGACGGTGAAAAAATCAGGATATCGTCAAGGTAGACAAAAACAAAGATGTTCAGCATGTCTCTCAGAACATCATTAACTAATGCCTGAAAAACAGCTGGCGCATTGGCGAGACCAAACGGCAGAACCCGGTACTCAAAATGCCCTAACGGAGTATTAAACGCCGTTTTCCACTCGTCCCCCTCTCTGATGTGCACGAGATGGTAAGCGTTACGAAGGTTCAACTTAGTAAAGAACCTGGCTCCCTGCAGAATCTCGAAGGCTGATGACATAAGGGGTAGCGGATAACGATTCTTAACTGTTATGTCATTCAGCCCTCGATAATCCACGCAGGGGCGCAGAGTACCGTCCTTCTTCTTAACAAAAAAAACCCCCGCCCCGGCAGGAGAGGAAGAAGGCACTACGGTGCCGGCGTCAAGAGACACAGACAAATAATCCTCGAGAGCCTTACGTTCGGGAGCCGACAGAGAGTATAGTCTACCCCGAGGAGGAGTGGTCCCCGGAAGGAGATCAAAACTACAATCATACGACCGGTGAGGAGGAAGGGAGTTGGCTCTGGACCGACTGAAGACCGTGCGCAGATCATGATATTCCTCCGGCACTCCTGTCAAATCGCCAGGTTCCTCCTGAGAAGTGGGGACAGAAGAAACGGGAGGGATAGCAGACATTAAACACTTCACATGACAAGAAACGTTCCAGGATAGGATAGAATTACTAGACCAATTAATAGAAGGATTATGACATACTAGCCAGGGATGACCCAAAACAACAGGTGTAAAAGGTGAACGAAAAATCAAAAAGGAAATAGTCTCACTGTGGTTACCAGATACTGTGAGGGTTAAAGGTAGTGTCTCATATCTGATACTGGGGAGATGACTACCATCTAAGGCGAACATGGGCGTAGGCTTCTCTAACTGTCTGAAAGGAATGTCATGTTTCCGAGCCCATGCTTCATCCATAAAACAACCCTCAGCCCCAGAGTCTATCAAGGCACTGCATGTAGCACCCGAACCGGTCCAGCGTAGATGGACCGACATAGTAGTACAGGATCTTGATGGAGAGACCTGAGTAGTAGCGCTCACCAGTAGCCCTCCGCTTACTGATGAGCTCTGGCTTTTACTGGACATGAATTGACAAAATGTCCAGCAAGTCCGCAATAGAGGCACAGGCGGTTGGTGATCCTCCGTTCCCTCTCCTTAGTCGAGATGCGAATACCTCCCAGCTGCATGGGCTCAGTCTCTGAGCCAGAGGAGGGAGATGGTTGCGATGCGGAGCGGGAAACACCGTTAACGCGAGCTCTCTTCCACGAGCTTGGTGACGAAGATCTACCCGTCGTTCTATGCGGATGGCGAGAGCAATCAAAGAGTCCACACTGGAAGGAACCTCCCGGGAGAGAATCTCATCTTTAACCTCTGCGTGGAGTCCCTCCAGAAAACGAGCGAGCAGCGCCGGCTCGTTCCAGTCACTAGAGGCAGCAAGAGTGCGAAACTCTATAGAGTAATCCGTTATGGATCGATCACCTTGACATAGGGAAGCCAGGGCCCTAGAAGCCTCCCTACCAAAAACTGAACGATCAAAAACCCGAATCATCTCCTCTTTAAAGTTCTGGTAATTGTTAGAACAATCAGCCCTTGCCTCCCAGATAGCTGTGCCCCACTCTCGAGCCCGGCCAGTAAGGAGTGATATGACGTAAGCAACCCGAGCTCTCTCTAGAGTATGTGTTGGGTTGGAGAGAGAACACAATATCACACTGGGTGAGAAAGGAGCGGCACTCCGTGGGCTGCCCGGAGTAACAAGGTGGGTTATTAACCCTAGGTTCCGGAGGCTCGGCAGACCAGGAAGTAACAGGTGGCACGAGACGAAGACTCTGGAACTGTCCAGAGAGGTCGGAAACCTGAGCGGCCAGGTTCTCCACGGCATGACGAGCAGCAGACAATTCCTGCTCGTGTCTGCCGAGCATGGCTCCTTGGATCTCGACGGCAGTGTTACGAGCATCTGTAGTCGCTGGGTCCATTCTTTGGTCGGATCCTTCTGTTATGCAGGTGAATGAGGACCCAAAAGCGACTTGGCGAAAACAGAGTCTTTATTCCAGTAAAGGAAATAGGCAATACTCCTAGACAAATCGGAGCAGAAAACAAAACATAAAAACTAATTCCACTCGTAGTGACGAGGACAGACTGGAGACTCGACCATAAACTGTAGGTTGCCTCGGGAAGGCACCGACCGTAGCAGACTCAGACACCTGCTCACACGCAGCATCTGAGGGAAACAAGACACGACAGGGCGAGACAAAGACACAGCACGGCGAACAATATACAAGGATCCGACAGGACAGAAACGGAAGACAAGGGGAGAAATAGGGACTCTAATCAGAGGGCAAGATACGGAACAGGTGTGAAAAGATTAGATGATTGATTAGGGGAATAGGAACAGCTGGGAGCAGGAACGGAACGATAGAGAGAAGAGAGAGGGAGGGAGAGAGAAAAAAGGGAACGAACCTAATAAGACCAGCAGGGGGAAAACGAACAGAAGGGAAAGCAAAATGACAAGACAATATAAGACAAAACATGACAGGTTGCTACAACCTAGCCTATGAATGGAAGTTTACAACGTAGGTGCACACAGGTCGAGAGAAATTAGCGTAATCAAGGTGGCAGAAATTGACACATTCAATACCTCCTAGGGGGCACCATTTTTATGTTTGGAAAAATAACGTTCCCAAAGTAAACGGCCTATTTCTCAGGACCAGATGCTAGAATATGCATGTAATTGACAGATTAGGATGGAAAACACGCTAAAGTTTCCAAAACTGTCAAAATATTGTCTGTGAGTATAACAGAACTGATATTGCAGGCGAAACCCTGAGAAAAATCAAACCAGGAAGTGGCTTCTATTTTGAAAACTCCATGTTCCATAGCCTCCCATTGCTCCATTTAAAGGAATAGTAACCCGATTCCTTTTCCTATCGCTTCCTCAAGGTGTCAACAGTCTTCAGACATAGTTTCAGGCTTTTATTTAGAAAAATGAGCCAGAAAGATAACATCGCGTCAGGTGGTCACATGAGTTTTGCTCACGCAACAGAGTTCGGACAGCCATTTCCTTTCCCTCTCCTACTGAACAAGACCGTTGCGGTTGATATATTATTGATTATATATTTTTAAAACAACCTGAGGATTGATTATAAAAAATGTTTGACTAGTTTCTGTGGACATTACGGATATTATTTGGAATTTTCGTCTGCGTTGTCGTGACTGCTCTTTCCTGTGGATTTCTGTACATAACGCCACAAAAAATGAAGGTATTTTGGATATAAAAGTAATCTTTATGGAACAAAAGGAACATTTGCATTTGTTGTGTAACTGGGAGTCTCGTGAGTGAAGACATCCGAAGATCATCAAAGGTAAACAATTAATTTGATTTATTTTCTGATTTTCATGACCAAGCTACCTGATGCTAAGTGTATTTAATGTTTTGTCATGCGATCGATACATTTACACAAACGCTTGGATTGCTTTCGCTGTAAAGCATAATTTCTAAATCTGAGACGACAGCTGGATTAACAAAAGGCTAAACTGTGTTTTGCAATATTGCACTTGTGATTTCATGAATATGAATATTTTTAGTAATATTATTTGACCGGGGGCGCTATGCTATTCAGCGGTTGCTGATGACAATTATCCCGCTTAAGGGATGGCTAGCGTCAAGAAGTTAACAAAATCAGCTGAATGAATACACCCCTGATCACACGCAAACTCAGTTCACTTTCATAGCAGGCACATACAAACAGCATGATCACTTTGCTCGTTGTATAATTCCTTCTGGCATCTACGAGCTCTCCTAACTACTACACACTGCCTACATTGTTGTTAACATATTAAAATCATAGTTCTAGTAGTAATCTCGCTACATGTGCAGTCAGCAGCAAGCAGTTTAGCAGTTACACCGGCACCGGCGGGACCCTGTGGCAATACATGTTTGACTGTTTCAGTCGGAGAGGACTTTACTTTATCCACGTGAATGCACGGAGCCTGCTGCCCGAAACTAGAGGAATTAAAAATGCCTCGCTTCTAACACACGGACTGCACTAGTTGCTGTGACTGAGACATGGCTCAATGGGTCAATTGAGAACGATGAGGTTGAGCTACTGGCTTATAACGTTTATGGAATTGGCCCGAAACCAAAACGGTGGTGATGTGTTTTTTTTTAATATTTGGAATGATGTGCATTTTAACTCTCGTTCAGATCTGAAAATGGTCTTGAGGTCACATGGGTAGAAACACCGCTTCCTGAATGTCGTCCTTGTTGGTGTCAGCTATTGGCCTCCTAAGCAGAATCATTTCTATGATTTACTTGAATTGAATTGCTCACAATGAATTTGGCTGATAGGGAATGTATTCTGCTTGGCCAGTTCAATAGACATGTGCAGTTATCACCCAGAGAAGTACACTAGTAAATGCCCTGTCCAACTTTAATCAGTTATTTGGACTAAAACAAATGATTTTTTAGCCATGTATTGACAGTAAATCAATTTTGGATTTGATTTTTGTGTCAGACCAAGAGAACGTCTGTCAGTTAGGTTTTAGTGATCATATGGTAACCTGCTGTACCCGTAAGAGATTTTTAAAAAAATGCTACGTGAGCCAAGTAATAACTACATGAAGATACGGTTTATGAAACAATACTAAAGGAACGTTTCGTAGAAGTACTTGGTATTTTGGATTGGTCTCATGCACTAAACTGTGATGATGTTGATTAAGCTTGAATTCTTTTTAAAGACCTGTTTCTGTCTGCACTTGATTCTCAGCTCCCATGAAACAAATTTGAATCGAACAGCGGTCAGGGATATGAATCACTTCTGAGATCTTAGACCTCATAAGGAAAAGGGAATAGCTACCTGGCCAGATTCAGAAGGACAAATCTACAACAAGATTGTGATGGTAATATTAACTGTAGAAACCAGGGAAGATACAAAATGGAAAAGGCCAAATCCCAACATTACATAGATGCTGTTAATGACTACTTCGAAAACTGCCTCAAAAACTGTGGAACATTTTAATTAAAGGACAATGGCTCAAAAACTCCCCATAAGTTAAAGTCCTGTAGTATTGACTTGGATATTAAAGTCCTGTAGTATTGACCTGGATATTAAAGTCCTGTAGTATTGACCTGGATATTAAAGTCCTGTAGTATTGACCTGGATATTAAAGTCCTGTAGTATTGACCTGGATATTAATGTCCTGTAGTATTGACCTGGATGTTAAAGTCCTGTAGTATTGACCTGGATGTTAAAGTCATGTAGTATTGACCTGGATATTAAAGTCCTGTAGTATTGACCTGGATATTAAAGTCCTGTAGTATTGACCTGGATGTTAAAGTCCTGTAGTATTGACCTGGATATTAATGTTCAGTAGTATTGACCTGGATATTAAAGTCCTGTAGTATTGACCTGGATATTAAAGTCCTGTAGTATTGACCTGGATGTTAAAGTCCTGTAGTATTGACCTGGATGTTAAAGTCCTGTAGTATTGACCTGGATGTTAAAGTCATGTAGTATTGACATGGATATTAATGTTCTGTAGTATTGACCTGGATGTTAAAGTCCTGTAGTATTGACCTGGATATTAATGTTCTGTAGTATTGACCTGGATATTAATGTCCTGTAGTATTGACCTGGATATTAAAGTCCTGTAGTATTGACCTGGATGTTAAAGTCCTGTAGTATTGACCTGGATGTTAAAGTCCTGTAGTATTGACCTGGATGTTAAAGTCCTGTAGTATTGACCTGGATATTAAAGTCCTGTAGTATTGACCTGGATATTAAAGTCCTGTAGTATTGACCTGGATATTAAGTATTGACCTGGATATTAAAATCCTGTAGTATTGACCTGGATATTAATGTCCTGTAGTATTGACCTGGATATTAAAGTCCTGTAGTATTGACCTGGATATTAAAATCCTGTAGTATTGACCTGGATATTAATGTCCTGTAGTATTGACCTGGATATTAAAGTCCTGTAGTATTGACCTGGATGTTAAAGTCCTGTAGTATTGACCTGGATATTAAAATCCTGTAGTATTGACCTGGATATTAATGTCCTGTAGTATTGACCTGGATATTAAAGTCCTGTAGTATTGACCTGGATGTTAAAGTCCTGTAGTATTGACCTGGATATTAAAATCCTGTAGTATTGACCTGGATATTAATGTCCTGTAGTATTGACCTGGATATTAAAATCCTGTAGTATTGACCTGGATATTAATGTCCTGTAGTATTGACCTGGATATTGATGATATCTTATCCCAAGACCAGGAAAAAGTTACACATTATTTGAACACATTTTTTTACCACTATAGCCTCATCTCTGGTTAAGAAGTTACCCACCTTCTCTGGACACTATGGCCAGTCTTTCATTAACAACTTTTACCATAGTAAAGGTATTACAAATGATTTGTTTGAGCTGTGCATGGCAACAGAGGACTACTATGCTTAATGAGCACAAACAAAGCAACTGGTCTGGATAACCTTACTGCAAGATTTGTAAAGGATAGTGCTCGTGTCACCGCTAAAATGATAACGCATATTGTAAACTTTTCTATTTGTACATTTCCCAAGAATCTCAAAACAGCCGGTGGTTCCACTCTCCACAAGAAGAGCAGTAAAACAACTCGATCCTCAGCACCTTATCCAAAGTTGTTGAGAGATTCTTTTTTTTATCAACTTGATAGATACCTTCTCGAGAACAAACTTCTTTCAGAACTCCAATCTGGCTTTAGAACAGCTCATTCTACTGCTACTTACCTTATCCACCTTTTTGACCAAGCAAGAAAGTGAGAAGGAGAAACTGTACAGGTATGATCATGATAGATTTGAAGAAAACTTTTGACATTGTGGACCATGATATTCTCCTGATGAAACTGAAATGAATGTGTCTAAATGATGTAGCACGTAAATTGGTCTAGGTATTATTTGACCAACAGAACAAAAGTATATAATGTTGGTGATGTTCTGTCAGAGGCTAAAGAAATATCCTGTGGAGTACTGCAGGGATCCATTTTAGGGCCTCTCTTATTTGTTATATACACTGTCGTTCAAAAGTTTGGCTTCACTTAGAAATGTCCTTGTTTTTGAAAGAAAAACACTTTTTTGTCCGTTACAATAACATCAAATTGATCAGAAATACAGTATAGACATTGTTAATGTTGTAAATGACTGTTATAGCTAGAAACGGCAGATTTTTTATGGAATATCTACGTAGGCGTACAGAGGCCCATTATCAGCAACCATCACTCCTGCGTTCCAATGGCACGTTGTGTTAGCTATTCCAAGTTTATAATTTTAAAAGGCTAATTGATCATTAGAAAACCCTTTTGAAATTATGTTAGAACAGATTAAAACTGTTGTTCTGATTAAAGAAGCAATAAAACTGGCCTTCTTTAGACTAGTTGAGTATCTGGAGCATCAGCATTTCTGGGTTTAATTACAGGCTACAAAATGACCAGAAACAAATAACTTTCTTCTGAAACTCGTCAGTCTATTCTTGTTCTGAGAAATGAAGGAGAAAGAAACTGAAGATCTCGTACAAGGCCGTGTACTACTCCCTTCACAGAACAGCGCAAACTGCCTCTAACCAGAATAGAAAGAGGAGTGGGAGGCCCCGGTGCACAACTGAGCAAGAGGACAAGTACATTAGAGTGTCTAGTTTGAGAAACAGACACCTCACAAGTCCTCAACTGTCATGTTTGTCATTTATTATCATGTCTTGTCCCTGTGCTCCCCATGCTATTCGTTTCCCTCTGCTGGTCTTATTTGGTTCTTTCCCTCCTTCTATCCCTCTCTCTCCCCCTCCCTCTCTCACTCTCTCGCTCTCTCTTCTCTCTATCGTTCCGTTCCTGCTCCCAGCTGTTCCTATTCCCCTAATCATCATTTAGTCTTCCCACACCTGTTCCCGATCCTTTCCCCTGATTAGAGTCCCTATTTATTCCTTTGTGATCCGTTCCTGTCCCGTCGGTTCCTTGTATTGTATTCACCATGCTGTGATTGCGTTTCGCCCTGTCCTGTCGTGTTTTTGCTGTGATTGTGTATCGCCCTGTCCTGTCGTGTTTTTTGCCTTCATCAGATGCTGCGTGTGAGCAGGTGTCTCTGTCGACTACGGCCTGCGCCTACCCGAAGCGACCTGCAGTCTGTGGCCGCTTCTCCAGTTGTTTCCCCTCTACAAGTCTAGAGGATTTCTGTTATTCCGTTTTGGACTTAAATAAACTCTGTTTCTGTTAAGTCGCTTTTGGGTCCTCTTTCACCTGCATGACAGAAGGAACCGACCAAGGAATGGACCCAGCGACTTCAGACGCTCGTTACACTGCCGTCGAGATCCAAGGAGCCATGCTCGGCAGACACGAGCAGGAATTGTCCGCTGCTCGCCATGCCGTGGAGAACCTGGCCGCTCAGGTTTCCGACCTCTCTGGACAGTTCCAGAGTCTACGTCTCGTGCCACCTGTTACTTCCTGGCCTGCCGAGCCTCCAGAACCTAGGGTTAATAACCCACCTTGCTACTCCGGGCAGCCCACTGAGTGCCGCTCCTTTCTCACGCAGTGTGAGATTGTGTTCTCTCTCCAACCCAACACATACTCTAGAGAGAGAGCTCGGGTTGCTTACGTCATTTCACTCCTTACTGGCCGGGCTCGAGAATGGGGCACAGCTATCTGGGAGGCAAGGGCTGATTGCTCTAACAAATTCCAGAACTTTAAAGAGGAGATGATTCGGGTTTTTGACCGTTCAGTTTTTGGTGGGGAGGCTTCTAGGGCCCTGGCTTCCTTATGCCAAGGTGAACGGTCCATAACGGATTATTCCATTGAGTTTCGCACTCTTGCTGCCTCTAGTGAGTGGAACGAGCCGGCGCTGCTCGCTCGTTTTCTGGAGGGACTCCACGCAGTGGTTAAGGATGAGATTCTCTCCCGGGAGGTTCCTTCAGATGTGGACTCTTTGATTGCTCTCGCCATCCGCATAGAACGACGGGTAGATCTTCGTCACCGGGCTCGTGGAAGAGAGCTCGCATCAACGGTGTTTCCCTGCTCCGCATCGCAACCATCTCCCTCCTCTGGCTTTGAGACTGAGCCCATGCAGCTGGGAGGGATTCGCATCTCGAATAAGGAGAGGGAACGGAGGATCACCAACCGCCTGTGCCTCTATTGCGGAGTTGCTGGACATTTTGTTAATTCATGTCCAGTAAAAGCCAGAGCTCATCTGTAAGCGGAGGGCTACAGGTGAGCGCAACTACTCAAGTCTCTCCATCAAGGTCCTGTACGTCGGTCCACCTACGCTGGACCGGTTCGGGTGCTACATGTAGTGCCTTGATAGACTCTGGGGCTGAGGGTTGTTTCATGGACGAAGCATGGGTTCGGAAACATGACATTCCTTTCAGAGAGTTAGATAAGCCTACGCCCATGTTCGCCTTAGATGGTAGTCATCTTCCCAGTATCAGATTTGAGACACTACCTTTAACCCTCACAGTATCTGGTAACCACAGTGAGACTATTTCTTTTTTGATTTTCCGTTCACCGTTTACACCTGTTGTTTTGGGTCATCCCTGGCTAGTATGTCATAATCCTTCTATTAATTGGTCTAGTAATTCTATCCTATCCTGGAACGTTTCTTGTCATGTGAAGTGTTTAATGTCTGCCATCCCTCCCGTTTCTTCTGTCCCTACTTCTCAGGAGGAACCTGGCGATTTGACAGGAGTGCCGGAGGAATATCATGATCTGCGCACGGTCTTCAGTCGGTCCCGAGCCAACTCCCTTCCTCCTCACCGGTCGTATGATTGTAGTATTGATCTCCTTCCGGGGACCACTCCTCCTCGAGGTAGACTATACTCTCTGTCGGCTCCCGAACGTAAGGCTCTCGAGGATTATTTGTCTGTGTCTCTTGACGCCGGTACCATAGTGCCTTCTTCTTCTCCGGCCGGGGCGGGGTTCTTTTTTGTTAAGAAGAAGGACGGTACTCTGCGCCCCTGCGTGGATTATCGAGGGCTGAATGACATAACGGTTAAGAATCGTTATCCGCTTCCCCTTATGTCATCAGCCTTCGAGATTCTGCAGGGAGCCAGGTGCTTTACTAAGTTGGACCTTCGTAACGCTTACCATCTCGTGCGCATCAGAGAGGGGGACGAGTGGAAAACGGCGTTTAACACTCCGTTAGGGCATTTTGAGTACCGGGTTCTGCCGTTCGGTCTCGCCAATGCGCCAGCTGTTTTTCAGGCATTAGTTAATGATGTTCTGAGAGACATGCTGAACATTTTTGTTTTTGTCTATCTTGACGATATCCTGATTTTTTCTCCGTCACTCGAGATTCATGTTCAGCACGTTCGACGTGTTCTACAGCGCCTTTTAGAGAATTGTCTCTACGTAAAGGCTGAGAAGTGCTCTTTTCATGTCTCCTCCGTTACTTTTCTCGGTTCCGTTATTTCCGCTGAAGGCATTCAGATGGATTCCGCTAAGGTCCAAGCTGTCAGTGATTGGCCCGTTCCAAGGTCACGTGTCGAGTTGCAGCGCTTTTTAGGTTTCGCTAATTTCTATCGGCGTTTCATTCGTAATTTCGGTCAAGTTGCTGCCCCTCTCACAGCTCTTACTTCTGTCAAGACGTGTTTTAAGTGGTCCGGTTCCGCCCAGGGAGCTTTTGATCTTCTAAAAGAACGTTTTACGTCCGCTCCTATCCTCGTTACTCCTGACGTCACTAGACAATTCATTGTCGAGGTTGACGCTTCAGAGGTAGGCGTGGGAGCCATTCTATCCCAGCGCTTCCAGTCTGACGATAAGGTTCATCCTTGCGCTTATTTTTCTCATCGCCTGTCGCCATCTGAGCGCAACTATGATGTGGGTAACCGTGAACTGCTCGCCATCCGCTTAGCCCTAGGCGAATGGCGACAGTGGTTGGAGGGGGCGACCGTTCCTTTTGTCGTTTGGACAGACCATAAGAACCTTGAGTACATCCGTTCTGCCAAACGACTTAATGCCCGTCAAGCTCGTTGGGCGTTGTTTTTCGCTCGTTTCGAGTTTGTGATTTCTTACCGTCCGGGTAGCAAGAACACCAAGCCTGATGCCTTATCCCGTCTGTTTAGTTCTTCTGTGGCTTCTACTGATCCCGAGGGATTCTTCCTTATGGGCGTGTTGTCGGGTTAACAGTCTGGGGAATTGAAAGACAGGTTAAGCAAGCACTCACGCACACTGCGTCGCCGCGCGCTTGTCCTAGTAACCTCCTTTTCGTTCCTGTTTCCACTCGTCTGGCTGTTCTTCAGTGGGCTCACTCTGCCAAGTTAGCTGGTCATCCCGGTGTTCGAGGCACTCTTGCGTCTATTCGCCAGCGCTTTTGGTGGCCGACTCAGGAGCGTGACACGCGCCGTTTCGTGGCTGCTTGTTCGGACTGCGCGCAGACTAAGTCGGGTAACTCTCCTCCTGCCGGTCGTCTCAGACCGCTCCCCATTCCTTCTCGACCATGGTCTCACATTGCCTTAGACTTCATTACCGGTCTGCCTTTGTCTGCGGGGAAGACTGTGATTCTGACGGTTGTCGATAGGTTCTCTAAGGCGGCACATTTCATTCCCCTCGCTAAACTTCCTTCCGCTAAGGAGACGGCACAAATCATTATTGAGAATGTATTCAGAATTCATGGCCTCCCGTTAGACGCCGTTTCAGACAGAGGCCCGCAATTCACGTCACAGTTTTGGAGGGAGTTCTGTCGTTTGATTGGTGCGTCCGTCAGTCTCTCTTCCGGGTTTCATCCCCAGTCTAACGGTCAAGCAGAGAGGGCCAATCAGACGATTGGTCGCATACTACGCAGCCTTTCTTTCAGAAACCCTGCGTCTTGGGCAGAACAGCTCCCCTGGGCAGAATACGCTCACAATTCGCTTCCTTCGTCTGCTACCGGGTTATCTCCGTTTCAGAGTAGTCTGGGTTACCAGCCTCCTCTGTTCTCATCCCAGCTTGCCGAGTCCAGCGTTCCCTCCGCTCAGCGTTTGTCCAACGTTGTGAGCGCACCTGGAGGAGGGTGAGGTCTGCACTTTGCCGTTACAGGGCACAGACGGTGAGAGCCGCCAATAAACGCAGGATTAAGAGTCCAAGGTATTGTTGCGGCCAGAGAGTGTGGCTTTCCACTCGCAACCTTCCTCTTACGACAGCTTCTCGTAAGTTGACTCCGCGGTTCATTGGTCCGTTCCGTGTCTCCCAGGTCGTCAATCCTGTCGCTGTGCGACTGCTTCTTCCGCGACATCTTCGTCGCGTCCATCCTGTCTTCCATGTCTCCTGTGTTAAGCCCTTTCTTCGCACCCCCGTTCGTCTTCCCTCCCCCTCCCGTCCTTGTCGAGAGCGCACCTATTTACAAGGTACATAAGATCATGGACATGCGTTCTCGGGGACGGGGTCACCAATACCTAGTGGATTGGGAGGGTTACGGTCCTGAGGAGAGGAGTTGGGTTCCGTCTCGGGACGTGCTGGACCGTTCACTCATCGATGATTTCCTCCGTTGCCGCCAGGATTCCTCCTCGAGTGCGCCAGGAGGCGCTCGGTGAGTGGGGGGTACTGTCATGTTTGTCATTTATTATCATGTCTTGTCCCTGTGCTCCCCATGCTATTCGTTTCCCTCTGCTGGTCTTATTTGGTTCTTTCCCTCCTTCTATCCTCTCTCTCCCCTCCCTCTCTCACTCTCTCGCTCTCTCTTCTCTCTATCGTTCCGTTCCTGCTCCCAGCTGTTCCTATTCCCCTAATCATCATTTAGTCTTCCCACACCTGTTCCCGATCCTTTCCCCTGATTAGAGTCCCTATTTATTCCTTTGTGATCCGTTCCTGTCCCGTCGGTTCCTTGTATTGTATTCACCATGCTGTGATTGCGTTTCGCCCTGTCCTGTCGTGTTTTTGCTGTGATTGTGTATCGCCCTGTCCTGTCGTGTTTTTTGCCTTCATCAGATGCTGCGTGTGAGCAGGTGTCTCTGTCGACTACGGCCTGCGCCTACCCGAAGCGACCTGCAGTCTGTGGCCGCTTCTCCAGTTGTTTCCCCTCTACAAGTCTAGAGGATTTCTGTTATTCCGTTTTGGACTTAAATAAACTCTGTTTCTGTTAAGTCGCTTTTGGGTCCTCTTTCACCTGCATGACATCAACTGGCAGCTTTATTAAATAGTACCTGCAAAACACCAGTCTCAACGTCAACAGTGAAGGCGACTCCAGGATGCTGGCCTTCTAGGCAGAGTTCCTCTGTCCAGTCTCAACGTCAACAGTGAAGAGGTGACTCCATGATGCTGACCTTCTAGGCAGAGTTCCTCTGTCCAGTCTCAACGTCAACAGTGAAGAGGTGATTCCAGGATACTGGCCTTCTAGGCAGAGTTCCTCTGTCCAGTCTCAACGTCAACAGTGAAGAGGTGACTCCGGGATACTGGCCTTCTAGGCAGAGTTCCTCTGTCCAGTCTCAACGTCAACAGTGAAGAGGTGACTCAGGGATGCTGGCCTTCTAGGCAGAGTTCCTCTGTCCAGTCTCAACATCAACAGTGAAGAGGTGACTCATGGATGCTGGCCTTCTAGGCAGAGTTCCTCTGTCCAGTCTCAATGTCAACAGTGAAGAGGTGACTCCGGGATAATGGACTTCTACTTTTTAACGCTTGTGGTCGTTAATGATATACCAGATACAGTAAAGTGTAAACTCTTTCTTTATGCTGATGACTCAGCCATACTGGTATAAGGGAAGGATACAGTTTACATACAGGAGATCCTGAGTGAGGAATTGCATTTTGTTAGAGATTGGTTGACTGACAACCAATTGTTGCTTCGTTTGGGAAAAACTGAATTGATTTAGTTTGGAACAAAACGTAGTTTGCTTAGGGCTGATAAGATAAAGGTAAACTGTGCAGGCAAGGAGATTGAATCTCAAGCCAGTGTAACTGATCTTGCTGTGTCCCTAGATCAATCCCTTTCTGGAGACCCGATTGCTGCTAAAATACTTTCTAAAATGGCAAACAAATTGAATTTTTATATTTTGTATATCGTAACACTAAATATTTTAACATCAAAGTTAAAGAAGCTGCTTGTCTCAAGCTTGATTCAGTGTCATTTCGATTATGCCTACTCTGCTTGGTATAGTGGGCTATCGAAAAAGCTGAAAAAGCGAATGCAGGTCACGCAAAATAATGTTATCGGGTATATACCTAGTTAAATAAAGGTTGAATTACAACAACAAAAAATGTATGTTTTAAATATGCCGGTACAAGAGTTCTGGGAGGTGGGCTTGTTGCCTTTGGAGTCCAGAGTGGACCAACTTAAGCGTAATCGTATGTTTGACATCTTAAAGGATCGTGCCGGAGGTTATATGAAAAAACACATTTATATAATCTATAACCAACACAGTTACAATACCAGAGCCGGTGTTATGTCTGGTAAAATCCCAAGAGTAAACAGTAATGACAGGAGCATGTTTTTCTATTCAAACATTTGTCTATGGAATAGCCTCCCCCTGGTGATCAGGCAAAGAAAAAGGTTTTCATTTGGACAAGGTTGTCTAAGTAAGGGAAACCACTCCAGATTCCTCAAAGTAGCCACCCTTTCTTCGTCTTGATGACAGCTTTGCACACTCTAGCATTCTCTCAACCAGCTTCATGAGGTAGTCACCTGGACTGCCTTTCAATTGACAGGTGTGCCATTTTAAAAGTTAATTTGTTGAATTTCTTTCCTTCTTAATGCGTTTGAGCCAATCAGTTGTTTTGTGACAAGGTAGAGGTGGTATACCATATTTGGTAAAAGTCCATATTATGGCAAGAACAGCTCAAATAAGCAAAGAGAAATTACAGTCTATCATTACTTTAAGACATGAAGGTCAGTCAATCTGTAAAATTTCAAGAACTTTGGAAGTTTCTTCCAGGGTAAAGCCAGTAGTCCCACTGTCTGTTAGTATCTCTGCCAGGGAGGAGCCAGTAGTCCCACTGTCTGTTAGTATCTCTGCCAGGGAGGAGCCAGTAGTCCCACTGTCTGTTAATATCTCTGCCAGGGAGGAGCCAGTAGTCCCACTGTCTGTTAGTATCTCTGCCAGGGAGGAGCCAGTAGACCCACTGTCTGTTAGTATCTCTGCCAGGGAGGAGCCAGTAGTCCCACTGTCTGTTAGTATCTCTGCCAGGGAGGAGCCAGTAGTCCCACTGTCTGTTAGTATCTCTGCCAGGGAGGAGCCAGTAGTCCCACTGTCTGTTGGTATGTCTGCCAGGGAGGAGCCAGTCATCTGGAGTGATGGAGGTAGATACTGGAGTGATGGAGGTAGATACTGTATGTACAGGGATACTGGGGTGATGGAGGTAGATACTGGAGTGATGGAGGTAGATACTGTATGTACAGGGATACTGGAGTGATGGAGGTAGATACTGTAGTGATGGAGGTAGATACTGTATGTAGAGGGATACTGGAGTGATGGAGGTAGATACTGGGGTGATGGAGGTAGATACTGTATGTAGAGGGATACTGGAGTGATGGAGGTAGATACTGGGGTGATGGAGGTAGATACTGTATGTAGAGGGATACTGGAGTGATGGAGGTAGATACTGGAGTGATGGAGGTAGATACTGGAGTGATGGAGGTAGATACTGGAGTGATGGAGGTAGATACTGGAGTGATGGAGGTAGATACTGTATGTACAGGGATACTGGAGTGATGGAGGTAGATACTGGAGTGATGGAGGTAGATACTGATGGAGGTAGATACTGTAGTGATGGAGGTAGATACTGTATGTACAGGGATACTGGAGTGATGGAGGTAGATACTGGAGTGATGGAGGTAGATACTGGAGTGATGGAGGTAGATACTGGAGTGATGGAGGTAGATACTGGAGTGATGGAGGTAGATACTGGAGTGATGGAGGTAGATACTGGAGTGATGGAGGTAGATACTGGAGTGATGGAGGTAGATACTGGAGTGATGGAGGTAGATACTGGAGTGATGGAGGTAGATACTGGGGTGATGGAGGTAGATACTGTATGTAGAGGGATACTGGAGTGATGGAGGTAGATACTGGGGTGATGGAGGTAGATACTGTATGTAGAGGGATACTGGAGTGATGGAGGTAGATACTGGGGTGATGGAGGTAGATACTGTATGTAGAGGGATACTGGAGTGATGGAGGTAGATACTGGGGTGATGGAGGTAGATACTGGAGTGATGGAGGTAGATACTGGAGTGATGGAGGTAGATACTGGAGTGATGGAGGTAGATACTGTAGTGATGGAGGTAGATACTGTATGTACAGGGATACTGGAGTGATGGAGGTAGATACTGGAGTGATGGAGGTAGATACTGGAGTGATGGAGGTAGATACTGTAGTGATGGAGGTAGATACTGGAGTGATGGAGGTAGATACTGGAGTGATGGAGGTAGATACTGTAGTGATGGAGGTAGATACTGTAGTGATGGAGGTAGATACTGGAGTGATGGAGGTAGATACTGGAGTGATGGAGGTAGATACTGGAGTGATGGAGGTAGATACTGGGGTGATGGAGGTAGATACTGTATGTAGAGGGATACTGGAGTGATGGAGGTAGATACTGGGGTGATGGAGGTAGATACTGTATGTAGAGGGATACTGGAGTGATGGAGGTAGATACTGGGGTGATGGAGGTAGATACTGGAGTGATGGAGGTAGATACTGGAGTGATGGAGGTAGATACTGGAGTGATGGAGGTAGATACTGTAGTGATGGAGGTAGATACTGTATGTACAGGGATACTGGAGTGATGGAGGTAGATACTGGAGTGATGGAGGTAGATACTGGAGTGATGGAGGTAGATACTGTAGTGATGGAGGTAGATACTGGAGTGATGGAGGTAGATACTGGAGTGATGGAGGTAGATACTGTAGTGATGGAGGTAGATACTGTAGTGATGGAGGTAGATACTGGAGTGATGGAGGTAGATACTGGAGTGATGGAGGTAGATACTGGAGTGATGGAGGTAGATACTGGGGTGATGGAGGTAGATACTGTATGTACAGGGATACTGGAGTGATGGAGGTAGATACTGGGGTGATGGAGGTAGATACTGTATGTAGAGATACTGGAGTGATGGAGGTAGATACTGGGGTGATGGAGGTAGATACTGGAGTGATGGAGGTAGATACTGGAGTGATGGAGGTAGATACTGGGGTGATGGAGGTAGATACTGTATGTAGAGGGATACTGGAGTGATGGAGGTAGATACTGGGGTGATGGAGGTAGATACTGGGGTGATGGAGGTAGATACTGTATGTAGAGGGATACTGGAGTGATGGAGGTAGATACTGGAGTGATGGAGGTAGATACTGTAGTGATGGAGGTAGATACTGGAGTGATGGAGGTAGATACTGTAGTGATGGAGGTAGATACTGGAGTGATGGAGGTAGATACTGTAGTGATGGAGGTAGATACTGTAGTGATGGAGGTAGATACTGTAGTGATGGAGGTAGATACTGTAGTGATGGAGGTAGATACTGTAGTGATGGAGGTAGATACTGGAGTGATGGAGGTAGATACTGTAGTGATGGAGGTAGATACTGGAGTGATGGAGGTAGATACTGGAGTGATGGAGGTAGATACTGTATGTAGAGGGATACTGGAGTGATGGAGGTAGATACTGTATGTACAGGGATACTGGAGTGATGGAGGTAGACACTGGAGTGATGGAGGTAGATACTGGAGTGATGGAGGTAGATACTGGAGTGATGGAGGTAGATACTGGAGTGATGGAGGTAGATACTGGGGTGATGGAGGTAGATACTGGAGTGATGGAGGTAGATACTGTATATACAGGGATACTGGAGTGATGGAGGTAGATACTGTATGTACAGGGATACTGGAGTGATGGAGGTAGATACTGGATGTACAGGGATACTGTAGTGATGGAGGTAGATACTGTAGTGATGGAGGTAGATACTGTAGTGATGGAGGTAGATACTGTAGTGATGGAGGTAGATACTGGAGTGATGGAGGTAGATACTGTATGTACAGGGATACTGTAGTGATGGAGGTAGATACTGTAGTGATGGAGGTAGATACTGGAGTGATGGAGGTAGATACTGGAGTGATGGAGGTAGATTGTCTCGTCAGTGTATAGAGTCCTGTATGTGTGTAGAGGCACATTAGTGTGTAGAGTCCTGTCAGTGTGTAGAGTCCTGTCAGTGTGTAGAGTCCTGTCAGTGTGTAGAGGCACATTAGTGTCTAGAGTCCTGTCAGTGTGTAGAGTCACATTAGTGTGTCGAGTCCTGTCAGTGTGTAGAGTCCTGTCAGTGTGTAGAGTCCTGTCAGTGTGTAGAGTCTTGTCAGTGTTTAGAGTCACATTAGTGTGTCGAGTCCTTTTAGTGTGTAGAGTCCTGTCAGTGTGTAGAGTCCTGTTAGTGTGTAGAGTCTTGTCAATGTGTAGAGTCTTGTCAAAGTGTAGAGTCCTGTCAGTGTGTAGAGTCCTGTCAGTGTGTAGAGTCCTGTCAGTGTTTAGAGTCACATTAGTGTGTCGAGTCCTGTTAGTGTGTAGAGTCCTGTCAGTGTGTAGAGTCCTGTTAGTGTGTAGAGTCTTGTCAAAGTGTAGAGTCCTTTCAGTGTGTAGAGTCTTGTCAGTGTGTAGAGTCCTGTTAGTGTGTAGAGTCTTGTCAAAGTGTAGAGTCCTGTCAGTGTGTAGAGTCCTGTCAGTGTGTAGAGTCCTGTCAGTATGTAGAGTCCTGTCTGTGTGCGTGAGTGTGTAGAGTCCTGTCAGAGTGTAGAGTCCTGTTAATGTGTAGAGTGACATTAGTGTGTAGAGTCTTGTCAGTGTGTAGAGTCCTGTTAGTGTGTAGAGTCACATTAGTGTGTAGAGTCCTTTCAGTGTGTAGAGTCTTGTCAGTGTGTAGAGTCCTGTTAGTGTGTAGAGTCCTGTCAGTGTGTAGAGTCCTGTCAGTGTGTAGAGTCCTGTTAGTGTATAGAGTCCTGTCAGTGTGTAGAGTCCTGTCAGTGTGTAGAGTCCTGTTAGTGTATAGAGTCCTTTCAGTGTGTAGAGTCCTGTCAGAGTGTAGAGTCCTGTCAGAGTGTAGAGTCCTGTTAATGTGTAGAGTCCTGTTAGTGTGCCGAGTCCTGTCAGTGTGTAGAGTCCTGTTAGTGTGTAGAGTCTTGTCAAAGTGTAGAGTCCTGTCAGTGTGTAGAGTCCTGTCAGTGTGTAGAGTCCTGTCAGTGTTTAGAGTCACATTAGTGTGTCGAGTCCTGTTAGTGTGTAGAGTCTTGTCAGTGTGTAGAGTCCTGTTAGTGTGTAGAGTCTTGTCAAAGTGTAGAGTCCTGTCAGTGTGTAGAGTCCTGTCAGTGTGTAGAGTCCTGTCAGTGTGTAGAGTCCTGTTAATGTGTAGAGTCACATTAGTGTGTAGAGTCCTGTCAGTGTTAGGAGTCTTGTTAGTGTGTAGAGTCACATTAGTGTGGAGAGTCCTTTCAGTGTGTAGAGTCTTGTCAGTGTGTAGAGTCCTGTTAGTGTGTAGAGTCCTGTCAGTGTGTAGAGTCCTCTCAGTGTGTAGAGTCCTGTCAGTGTGTAGAGTCCTGTCAGTGTGTAGAGTCCTGTCAGTGTGTAGAGTCCTGTCAGTGTTTAGAGTCACATTAGTGTGTCGAGTCCTGTTAGTGTGTAGAGTCCTGTCAGTGTGTAGAGTCCTGTTAGTGTGTAGAGTCTTGTCAAAGTGTAGAGTCCTTTCAGTGTGTAGAGTCTTGTCAGTATGTAGAGTCCTGTCAGTGTGTAGAGTCCTGTCAGTGTTTAGAGTCACATTAGTGTGTCGAGTCCTGTTAGTGTGTAGAGTCTTGTCAGTGTGTAGAGTCCTGTCAGTGTGTAGAGTCCTGTTAGTGTATAGAGTCCTGTCAGTGTGTAGAGTCCTGTCAGTGTGTAGAGTCCTGTTAGTGTATAGAGTCCTTTCAGTGTGTAGAGTCCTGTCAGAGTGTAGAGTCCTGTCAGAGTGTAGAGTCCTGTTAATGTGTAGAGTCCTGTTAGTGTGCCGAGTCCTGTCAGTGTGTAGAGTCCTGTTAGTGTATAGAGTCCTGTCAGTGTGTAGAGTCCTGTCAGTGTGTAGAGTCCTGTCAGTGTTTAGAGTCACATTAGTGTGTCGAGTCCTGTTAGTGTGTAGAGTCTTGTCAGTGTGTAGAGTCCTGTTAGTGTGTAGAGTCTTGTCAAAGTGTAGAGTCCTGTCAGTGTGTAGAGTCCTGTCAGTGTGTAGAGTCCTGTCAGTGTGTAGAGTCCTGTTAATGTGTAGAGTCACATTAGTGTGTAGAGTCCTGTCAGTGTTAGGAGTCTTGTTAGTGTGTAGAGTCACATTAGTGTGGAGAGTCCTTTCAGTGTGTAGAGTCTTGTCAGTGTGTAGAGTCCTGTTAGTGTGTAGAGTCCTGTCAGTGTGTAGAGTCCTCTCAGTGTGTAGAGTCCTGTCAGTGTGTAGAGTCCTGTCAGTGTGTAGAGTCCTGTCAGTGTGTAGAGTCCTGTCAGTGTTTAGAGTCACATTAGTGTGTCGAGTCCTGTTAGTGTGTAGAGTCCTGTCAGTGTGTAGAGTCCTGTTAGTGTGTAGAGTCTTGTCAAAGTGTAGAGTCCTTTCAGTGTGTAGAGTCTTGTCAGTATGTAGAGTCCTGTTAGTGTGTAGAGTCTTGTCAAAGTGTAGAGTCCTGTCAGTGTGTAGAGTCCTGTCAGTGTGTAGAGTCCTGTCAGTATGTAGAGTCCTGTCTGTGTGCGTGAGTGTGTAGAGTCCTGTCAGAGTGTAGAGTCCTGTTAATGTGTAGAGTGACATTAGTGTGTAGAGTCTTGTCAGTGTGTAGAGTCCTGTTAGTGTGTAGAGTCACATTAGTGTGTAGAGTCCTTTCAGTGTGTAGAGTCTTGTCAGTGTGTAGAGTCCTGTTAGTGTGTAGAGTCCTGTCAGTGTGTAGAGTCCTGTCAGTGTGTAGAGTCCTGTTAGTGTATAGAGTCCTGTCAGTGTGTAGAGTCCTGTCAGTGTGTAGAGTCCTGTTAGTGTATAGAGTCCTTTCAGTGTGTAGAGTCCTGTCAGAGTGTAGAGTCCTGTCAGAGTGTAGAGTCCTGTTAATGTGTAGAGTCCTGTTAGTGTGCCGAGTCCTGTCAGTGTGTAGAGTCCTGTTAGTGTGTAGAGTCTTGTCAGTGTTTAGAGTCACATTAGTGTGTCGAGTCCTGTTAGTGTGTAGAGTCTTGTCAGTGTGTAGAGTCCTGTTAGTGTGTAGAGTCTTGTCAAAGTGTAGAGTCCTGTCAGTGTTTAGAGTCACATTAGTGTGTCGAGTCCTGTCAGTGTGTAGAGTCCTGTCAGTGTGTAGAGTCCTGTCAGTGTTTAGAGTCACATTAGTGTGTCGAGTCCTGTTAGTGTGTAGAGTCTTGTCAGTGTGTAGAGTCCTGTTAGTGTGTAGAGTCTTGTCAAAGTGTAGAGTCCTGTCAGTGTGTAGAGTCCTGTCAGTGTGTAGAGTCCTGTCAGTGTGTAGAGTCCTGTTAATGTGTAGAGTCACATTAGTGTGTAGAGTCCTGTCAGTGTTAGGAGTCTTGTTAGTGTGTAGAGTCACATTAGTGTGGAGAGTCCTTTCAGTGTGTAGAGTCTTGTCAGTGTGTAGAGTCCTGTTAGTGTGTAGAGTCCTGTCAGTGTGTAGAGTCCTCTCAGTGTGTAGAGTCCTGTCAGTGTGTAGAGTCCTGTCAGTGTGTAGAGTCTTGTTATTGTGTAGAGTCCTGTTAGTGTGTAGAGTCCTGTTAGTGTATAGTCTTGTGAGTGTTTAGAGTCCTGTTATTGTGTAGAGTCTTGTGAGTGTGTAGAGTACTGTCAGTGTGTGTGAGTGTGTAGAGTCACGTTAGTGTGTAGAGTCCTGTCAGTGTGTAGAGTCCTGTCAGTGTGTAGAGTCTTGTGACTGTGTAGATTCCTATTAGTGTGTAGAGTCCTGTTATTGTGTAGAGTCCTATTAGTGTGTAGAGACTGTGACTGTGCATAGAGATAGAGAAAAATAAAAACAAATTACAAGGGTCAACTCAGATAGACTGTGTAGACATTTTGTTTGCTATTTAGCAGTTTTATGGCTTGGGGATAGAAGCTGTTCATGGCCTGTTGGTGTCAGACTTGATGCACCTGTTCCTCTTATTTACGGAAGCTGAAAGAACAGTCTTTGGCTTGGATGGCTGGAGTTTTTAACAATTTTACAGGCTTTCCTTTCACACCGCCTGGTATAGATAGAGGTCCTGGATGGCAGGGGGCTTGGTCCCAGTGATGTACTGGGCTGTCCGTACGACTCTCTGATATAGAGGTCATGGATGGCAGGGACCTTGGTCCCGGTGATGTACTGGGCTGTCCTCACCACCCTCTGGTATAGAGTTCCTGGATGGCAGGGAGCTTGGTCCCAGTGATGTACTGGGCTGTCCTCACCACCCTCTGATATAGAGGTCCCTGGTTGGCAGGGAGCTGGGCCCCAGTGATGTACTGGGCTGTCCTCACCACCCTCTGATATAGAGGTCCTGGATGGCAGGGAGCTTGGTCCCAGTGATGTACTGGGCTGTCCTCACCACCCTCTGGTATAGAGTCCTGGATGGCAGGGAGCTTGGTCCCAGTGATGTACTGGGCTGTCCTCACCACCCTCTGGTATAGAGTCCTGGATGGCAGGGAGCTTGGTCCCGGTGATGTACTGGGCTGTCCTCACCACCCTCTGGTATAGAGTCCTGGATGGCAGGGTTCTTGGTCCCGGTGATGTACTGGGCTGTCCTCACCACCCTCTGGTATAGAGTCCTGGATGGCAGGGAGCTTGGTCCCAGTGATGTACTGGGCTGTACGTACAACTCTCTGTAGCGCCATGCGATCGAGGGCGGTGATGTTGCCATACCAAGCAGTACTACAGTCTGTCAAGATGCTCTCAGTGGGGCAGCTGTATAACTTTTTGAAGATTTGATGGCCCATGCCAGGCCTTTTTTAAGGGGAAAGAGGCGCTGTCGTGCCTTCTTCACAACTGTGCATGTGTGAGTGGACCATTTTAAATCCATAGTGATTTGGACACCGAGGAACTTCAAGCTCTCAACCTGCTCAACTGTCGATGTGGATAGGGGGGTGCTCGGTTTTCCCGTTTCCTGTTGTCCATGATCAGCTCCTTTGTCTTACTGAGGTAGACGGAGAGGTAGTTGTCCTGGCACCACACTGCCAGGTCAATGAACTCCTCCCTGTCTCATCCTCGCCAGTGATTTGTGGGTGAACAGGGAGTACAGGAGGGGACTAAGCACCCCCCACTGTGGGGACCCCATGTTGTGGGTCAGCGTAGCGGATGTGATGTTGCCTACCCTCACCACCTGTCGGCCTGTCAGGAAGTCCAGGATCCAGTTGTAGAAGGAAGGGTTTCAGTCCCAGGGTCCTTAGCTTGGTGATGAGCTTGGAGGGGACAATGGTGTTGAAATCTGAGCTGTAGCCAATGAGCAGCATTCTCACATGAGGGCAGTGTGGAGTTTATGGCTCTGTTGGGGCGGTATGCAAAGTGGATTGGTTCTAGGGTGTCTGGGATGATGGAGTTGATGTGTGCCATAACCAGCCTCTCAAACCACTTCATGACTACAGATGTGAGTGCTACAGGGTGCTAGTCATTGTGGCATAAAACCTCAAAGTTCTTGGGAACAGGAATGATGGTGGCTATCGTAAAACATATGTGGATTATAGACTGGTACAAGGACAAGTGGAAAATTACAGTAAAGATGCCTGCCAGCTGATCTGCGCATGGTCTGATAACCTGGCCTGGAATACCATTGGCTTAGCACCAACCTATAAGAGATATGGACGAGTCATGAGGGTCAGATAGATACTACAGACTAGAGCTGATATGGAGGAGTCACTCTCTCTTGGTAGTCCTTCAGCTTTCATGGCCCGATAACGACCCGTGCACATTACCTCTCGGGTTTATAGTGGTTTTTAGTGGCTGGGTGGGGATTCTTGAGTTATGAAAGACAGACACGTTCTTCCCTTTTTGTTGTTGCTCTGGGTAGTCTGTTTGAATGACACTTTGTCTGCACTCCTTCCACATTCGCTATTTGTCTAGTTGTCGATACTTAGATAACAGTTAAAGTGTCCTCTGGCTCGAGCTATTGCCTCTTCTGCATTTCCAACGGCCAGTTAAAGTACACTATTCCCAAACTCTACCATTATCAGCAGCAGTTAGGACAATAGCTACAATACTTCAGCTCTACTGCAGTCATCAAACCCTTTCCGTCAACTAAACTGCAGGAAAAACGCCTCATATCTTGTTCGATACAGGAACAACTCGTAACAGGTTAATAAGTTACCGTTTTCTTCTACTCTTGAACAAAAAGAAGATTTCATCAGCCGCAGCAGACAGAAGATCAACAGGGTTAGGAATTGAGGAAGCATTTCTGCAGGGAGGCACTCAGAACACATCTAAGTGGTACTGCTAGGCTCAGAGAGAGAGAGAGAGAGAGAGAGAGAGAGAGAGAGAGAGAGAGAGAGAGAGAGAGAGAGAGAGAGAGAGAGAGAGAGAGAGAGAGAGAGAGAGAGAGAGAGAGAGAGAGAGAGAGAGAGAGAGAGAGAGAGAGAGAGAGAGAGAGAGAGAGAGAGAGAGAGAGAGAGAGAGAGAGAGAGAGAGAGAGAGAGAGAGAGAGAGAGAGAGAGAGAGAGAGAGAGAGAGAGAGAGAGAGAGAGAGAGAGAGAGAGAGAGAGAGAGAGAGAGAGAGAGAGAGAGAGAGAGAGAGAGAGAGAGAGAGAGAAAGAGAGAGAGAGAGAAAGAGAGAGAGAGAGAGAGAGAGAGAGAGAGAGAGAGAGAGAGAGAGAGAGAGAGAGAGAGAGAAAGAGAGAGAGAGAGAGAGAGAGAGAGAGAGAGAGAGAGAGAGAGAGAGAGAGAGAAGAGAGAGAGAGAGAGAAAGAGAAAGAGAAAGAGAGAGAAAGAGAGAGAGAGAGGAGAGAGAGAGGAGAGAGATGAGAGAGAGAGAGAAAGAGAGAGAGAGAGAGAGAAAGAGAGAGAGAATGAGAGAGAGAGAGAGAGAGAGAGAGAGAGAGAGAGAGAGAGAGAGAGAGAGAGAGAGAGAGAGAGAGAGAATGGGCCGGGGGGTGAGACAGGGATGCAGCTTAAGCCCCACCCTCTTCAACATATATAGTTGGAAGTTTACATACATTCAAACTCAGTTTTTCACAATTCCTGACATTTAATCAGAGGAAAGATCTCTGTCTTAGGTCAGTTAGGATCACCAGTTTATTTTAAGAATGTGAAATGTCAGAATAATAGTAGAGATAATGATTTATTTCAGCTTTTATTTCTTTCATCACATACCCAGTGCGTCAGAAGTTTACATACACTCAATTAGTATTTGGTAGCATTGCCTTTAAATTGTTGGGTCAAACGTTTCGGGTAGCCTTCCACAAGCCTCCCACAATAAAATGGGTGAATTTTGGCCCATTCCTCGTGACAGAACTGGTGGAACTGAATCAGGTTTGTAGGACTCCTTGCTAGCACACACTTTTTCAGTTCTGCCCACACATTTTCTATAGGATTGAGCTCAGGGCTTTGTGATGGCCAATCCAATACCTTGACTTTGTTGTCCTTAAGCCATTTTGCCACAACTATGGAAGTATGCTTGATGTCATTGTCCATTTGGAAGACCCATTTGCAGCCAAGCTTTAACTTCCTGACTGATGTCTTGAGATGTTGCTTGAATAAAACCACACAATTTACTCCCTCATGATGCCATCTATGCACCAGTCCCCCCTGCAGCAAAGCACAAAGACCCCCACACCATGATGCTACCACCTCCGTGCTTCACGGTTGGGATGGGGTTCTTCGACTTACAATACTCCCCCCTTTTCCTTCAAATTTAACGATGGTCATTATTGCCAAGCAGTTCTATTTTTGTTTCATCAGACCAGAGGACATTTCTCCATAAAGTATGATCTTTGTTCCCATGTGCAGTTGCAAACCGTAGTCTGGCTTTTTTATGGCGGTTTTGTAACAGTGGCTTCTTCCTTGCTGAAGGGCCTTTCAGGTTCTGTCGATATAGGACTCGTTGTACTGTGGATATAGATACTTTTGCACCTGTTTCCTCCAGCATCTTTCCTCCAGGTCCTTTGCTGTTGTTCTGGGATTGATTTGCACTTTTCGCACCAAAGTATGTTCTTCTCTAGGAGACAGAACGGGTCTCCTTCCTGAGCGGTATGACTGGTGGTTATCTTCTAAAGCCATGACATAATTTTCTGGTATTTTCCATGCAGTTTAAAGGCACAGTTAACTTAGTGTATGTATGTAAACTTCTGACCCACTGGAATTGTGATACAGTGAAATAATCTGTCTGTAAACAATTGTTGGAAAAATGACTTGTGTCATGAACAAAGTAGATGTCCTAACAGACTTGACAAAAGTTGCCAAAAGTAAGATTTGTTAACAATACATTTGTGGAGTGGTTGAAAAACTAGTTTTAATGACTCCAACATAAGTGAACTTCCGACTTCAACTGCATATCAACGAATTGGGGAGGGCACTAGAACAGTCTGCAGCACCCGGCCTCACCCTACTAGAATCATGTCTGGTGCTTCTGTCCCCAGCCAAGGAGAGCCTACAGCAGCATCTAGATCTTCTGCAAAGCTTAAAATCTTAGAATCTCAGTAAGACAAAAAAAATGGGGTTTCACAAATGCAAATTCCATCTAGACACTGTTGCCCTAGAGCACACAAAAAAACATATACACACCTCGGCCTTAACATCTGCGCCACAGGTCATTTCCACTTAGCTGTGAACGATCTGAGAGACAACAGAAGAAGGGACTTCTATGCCATCAAAAGGAATACTTGAATCAGTTATAATCAGTTATAGAACCCATTGCCCTTTTTAAAACACATATTAAACCTTTAGTTAACTTTATGGTTGGGAGGACTGGGGTCTCTGGGGTCCGCTCACCAACCAAGAATTCACAAAATGGGACAAACACCAAATTGAGACTCTGCATGCAGAATTCTGCTAAAATATCCTCACTGTACAACGTGAAATACCAAATAATGCATGCAGAGCAGAATTAGGCCGATACCCACTAATGATACAATTCCAGAAATGAGCAGTTAAATTCAACAACCACCTAAAAGGAAGTGATTCCCAAACATTCCATAATAAAGCCATCACTTCCAGACACATTTACCTGGAGAACAGTCCCATAAACAAGCTGGTCCTGGTCTGATATAATAGAGACAGTATATATATCTCCAGAGTATGTCCTGGTCTGTTATAATATAATAGAGACAGTATATATATCTCCAGAGTATGTCCTGATCTGTTATAATAGAGACAGTATTTATATCTCCAGAGTATGTCCTGGTCTGTTATAATATAATAGAGACAGTATATATATCTCCAGAGTATGTCCTGGTCCGTTATAATAGAGACAGTATTTATATCTCCAGAGTATGTCCTGGTCTGTTATAATATAATAGAGACAGTATATATATCTCCAGAGTATGTCCTGGTCTGTTATAATATAATAGAGACAGTATATATATCTCCAGAGTATGTCCTGGTCTGTTATAATAGAGACAGTATATATATCTCCAGAGTATGTCCTGGTCTGTTATAATATAATAGAGACAGTATATATATCTCCAGAGTATGTCCTGGTCTGTTATAATATAATAGAGACAGTATATATATATCTCCAGAGTATGTCCTGGTCTGTTATAATATAATAGAGACAGTATATATATAACCAGAGTATGTCCTGGTCTGTTATAATATAATAGAGACAGTATATATATCTCCAGAGTATGTCCTGGTCTGTTATAATAGAGACAGTATATATATCTCCAGAGTATGTCCTGGTCTGTTATAATATAATAGAGACAGTATATATATATCTCCAGAGTATGTCCTGGTCTGTTATAATAGAGACAGTATATATATCTCCATAGTATGTCCTGGTCTGTTATAATAGAGACAGTATATATATCTCCATAGTATGTCCTGGTCTGTTATAATAGAGACAGTATATATATCTCCAGCGTATGTCCTGGTCTGTTATAATATAATAGAGACATTCATGAAAATGTATAGTAATGTATTATCACAGCTCATCATTTCCCCCTTAAGTGGTAGCACCCTATTCACTATGTAGTGCACTACTACTACTTGATCAGGGCCCATAGGGCTCTGGTAAGAAGTAGTGCACTATATATGGATAGGGTGCTGTTTGGGACAAGTCCATAGACTCCAAAGTAGAGTGGATTAAGAGATGGAGAGGAAAGAAGAAGAGAAACATCAGGATCCTTAGCTGTCTAGTAGCAAAATCAGGATCATCAGCTGTCTAGCTGCATTCAGTAGCAACATCAGGATCCTCAGCTGTCTAGCAGCATTCAGTAGCAACATCAGGATCCTCAGCTGTCTAGTAGCAACATCAGGATCATCAGCTGTCTAGTAGCAACATCAGGATCCTCAGCTGTCTAGTAGCAACATCAGGATCCTCAGCTGTCTAGTAGCAACATCAGGATCCTTAGCTGTCTAGTAGCAACATCAGGATCCTCAGCTGTCTAGTAGCAACATCAGGATCCTCAGCTGTCTAGTAGCAACATCAGGATCCTCAGGTGTCTAGTAGCAAAATCAGGATCCTCAGCTGTCTAGCTGCATTCAGTAGCAACATCAGGATCCTCAGCTGTCTAGTAGCAACATCAGGATCCTCAGCTGTCTAGCTGCATTCAGTAGCAACATCAGGATCCTCAGCTGTCTAGCTGCATTCAGTAGCAACATCAGGATCCTCAGCTGTCTAGTAGCAACATCAGGATCCTCAGCTGTCTAGTAGCAACATCAGGATCATCAGCTGTCTAGCTGCATTCAGTAGCAACATCAGGATCCTCAGCTGTCTAACAGCATTCAGTAGCAACATCAGGATCCTCAGCTGTCTAGTAGCAACATCAGGATCCTCAGCTGTCTAGTAGCAACATCAGGATCATCAGCTGTCTAGTAGCAACATCAGGATCCTCAGCTGTCTAGTAGCAACATCAGGATCATCAGCTATCTAGTAGCAACATCAGGATCCTCAGCTGTCTAGTAGCAACATCAGGATCATCAGCTGTCTAGTAGCAACATCAGGATCCTCAGCTGTCTAGTAGCAACATCAGGATCCTCAGCTGTCTAGTAGCAACATCAGGATCCTCAGCTGTCTAGTAGCAACATCAGGATCCTCAGGTGTCTAGTAGCAAAATCAGGATCCTCAGCTGTCTAGCTGCATTCAGTAGCAACATCAGGATCCTCAGCTGTCTAGTAGCAACATCAGGATCCTCAGCTGTCTAGCTGCATTCAGTAGCAACATCAGGATCCTCAGCTGTCTAGTAGCAACATCAGGATCCTCAGCTGTCTAGTAGCAACATCAGGATCATCAGCTGTCTAGCTGCATTCAGTAGCAACATCAGGATCCTCAGCTGTCTAGTAGCAACATCAGGATCCTCAGCTGTCTAGTAGCAACATCAGGATCATCAGCTGTCTAGTAGCAACATCAGGATCCTCAGCTGTCTAGTAGCAACATCAGGATCATCAGCTATCTAGTAGCAACATCAGGATCCTCAGCTGTCTAGTAGCAACATCAGGATCATCAGCTGTCTAGTAGCAACATCAGGATCCTCAGCTGTCTAGTAGCAACATCAGGATCCTCAGCTGTCTAGTAGCAACATCAGGATCATCAGCTGTCTAGTAGCAACATCAGGATCCTCAGCTGTCTAGTAGCAGTCAGTAGCAACATCAGGATCATCAGCTGTCTAGTAGCATTCAGTAGCAACATCAGGATCATCAGCTGTCTAGTAGCATTCAGTAGCAACATCAGGATCCTCAGCTGTCTAGTAGCAACATCAGGATCCTCAGCTGTCTAGTAGCAGTCAGTAGCAACATCAGGATCCTCAGCTGTCTAGTAGCATTCAGTAGCAACATCAGGATCCTCAGCTGTCTAGTAGCAACATCAGGATCCTCAGCTGTCTAGCTGCATTCAGTAGCAACATCAGGATCCTCAGCTGTCTAGTAGCATTCAGTAGCAACATCAGGATCCTCAGCTGTCTAGTAGCAACATCAGGATCCTCAGCTGTCTAGCTGCATTCAGTAGCAACATCAGGATCCTCAGCTGTCTAGTAGCAACATCAGGATCCTCAGCTGTCTAGCTGCATTCAGTAGCAACATCAGGATCCTCAGCTGTCTAGTAGCAACATCAGGATCCTCAGCTGTCTAGTAGCAACATCAGGATCCTTAGCTGTCTAGTAGCAACATCAGGATCCTCAGCTGTCTAGTAGCAGTCAGTAGCAACATCAGGATCCTCAGCTGTCTAGTAGCAACATCAGGATCCTCAGCTGTCTAGTAGCAGTCAGTAGCAACATCAGGATCCTCAGCTGTCTAGTAGCAACATCAGGATCATCAGCTGTCTAGCTGCATTCAGTAGCAACATCAGGATCCTCAGCTGTCTAGTAGCAACATCAGGATCATCAGCTGTCTAGCTGCATTCAGTAGCTATGGAGATTATTATGGCTTTAGATCATTCCTTAATATGTGTGAAATCCCATTTCAAAAGGTCTGCATCCAACACCACTGTATTCAGATGAGTAGCCTGCATGGTGCTGATGGGCATTATCGGCTTACTGAAGGCTTGCATCTTATTAGGACATTTTATGAGTATCGATATAAACTCAGCAGAAAAATAAACATCCCTTTTCAGGATCCTGTCTTTCAAAGATAATTTGTAAAAATCCAAATGACATCACAGATCTTCGTTGTAAAGGGTTTTTAACATTGTTTCCCACGCTTGTTCAATGAACCATAAACAATTAATGAACATGCACCTGTGGAATGGTCGTTAACATACTAACAGCTTACAGACGATAGGTAATTAAGGTCACAGTTATGAAAACGTAGGACACTAAAGAGGCCTTTCTACTGACTCTGAAAAACACCAAAATAAAGATGCCCAGGGTCCCTGCTCATCTGCGTGAACGTACCTTAGGCATGCTGCAAGGAGGCATGAGGACTGCAGATGTGGCCAGGGCAATACATTGCAATGTCTGTACTGTGAGACGCCTAAGATGGTGCTACAGGGAGACAGGATGGACAGCTGATCGTCTTCGTAGTGGCAGACCACGTGTAACAACACCTGCACGGGATCGGTACATCCGAACATCACACCTGCGGGACAGGTACAGGATGGCAACAACAACTGCCTGAGTTACACCAGGAACGCACAATCCCCTCCATCAGTGCTCAGACTGTCCGCAATAGGCTGAGAAGCTGGACAGAGGGCTTGTAGGTCTGTTGTAAGGCAGGTCCTCAATAGGCTGAGAAGCTGGACAGAGGGCTTGTAGGTCTGTTGTAAGGCAGGTCCTCAATAGGCTGAGAAGCTGGACAGAGGGCTTGTAGGTCTGTTGTAAGGCAGGTCCTCAATAGGCTGAGAAGCTGGACAGAGGGCTTGTAGGTCTGTTGTAAGGCAGGTCCTCAATAGGCTGAGAAGCTGGACAGAGGGCTTGTAGGTCTGTTGTAAGGCAGGTCCTCAATAGGCTGAGAAGCTGGACAGAGGGCTTGTAGGCCTGTTGTAAGGCAGGTCCTCAATAGGCTGAGAAGCTGGACAGAGGGCTTGTAGGTCTGTTGTAAGGCAGGTCCTCAATAGGCTGAGAAGCTGGACAGAGGGCTTGTAGGTCTGTTGTAAGGCAGGTCCTCAATAGGCTGAGAAGCTGGACAGAGGGCTTGTAGGTCTGTTGTAAGGCAGGTCCTCAATAGGCTGAGAAGCTGGACAGAGGGCTTGTAGGTCTGTTGTAAGGCAGGTCCTCAATAGGCTGAGAAGCTGGACAGAGGGCTTGTAGGTCTGTTGTAAGGCAGGTCCTCAATAGGCTGAGAAGCTGGACAGAGGGCTTGTAGGCCTGTTGTAAGGCAGGTCCTCAATAGGCTGAGAAGCTGGACAGAGGGCTTGTAGGTCTGTTGTAAGGCAGGTCCTCAATAGGCTGAGAAGCTGGACAGAGGGCTTGTAGGTCTGTTGTAAGGCAGGTCCTCAATAGGCTGAGAAGCTGGACAGAGGGCTTGTAGGTCTGTTGTAAGGCAGGTCCTCAATAGGCTGAGAAGCTGGACAGAGGGCTTGTAGGTCTGTTGTAAGGCAGGTCCTCAATAGGCTGAGAAGCTGGACAGAGGGCTTGTAGGTCTGTTGTAAGGCAGGTCCTCAATAGGCTGAGAAGCTGGACAGAGGGCTTGTAGGTCTGTTGTAAGGCAGGTCCTCACCAGACGTCATAGGCAACAACATCGCCTATGGGCACAAACCCACCGTCGCTGGATCAGACAGGACTGGCAAAAAGTGCTCTTCATTGACGAGTTGCGGTTTTGTCTCACCAGGGGTGATGGTTGGATTCGCGTTCATCGTTGAAGGAATGAGCGTTACCCCGAGGCCTGTACTCTGGAGCGGGATCGATTTGGAGGTGGAGGGTCCGTCATGGTCTGGGGCGGTGTGTCACAGCATCATCGGACTGAGCTTGTTGTCATTGCAGGCAATCTCAATGCTGTGTGTTACAGGGAAGACATCCTCTTCCCTCATGTGGTACCCTTCCTGCAGGCTCATCCTGACGTGACCCTCCAGCAAGACAATGCCACTCGCCATACTGCTCGTTCTGTGCGTGGTTTCCTGCAAGTCAGGAATGTCAGTGTTCTGCCATGGTCAGCAAATGCCCCGGATCTCAATCCCATTGAGCACGTCAGGGACCTGTTGGATTGGAGGGTGAGGGCTACGGCCATTCCCCCCAGAAATGTCTGGGATTTTGCAGGTGCCTTGGTGGAAGAGTGGGGTAACATCTCACAGCAAGAACTGGCAAATCTGGTGCAGTCCATGAGGAGGAGATGCACTGCAGTACCTAATGCAGCTGGTGGCCACACCAGATACTGACTGTTACTATTGATTTGGACCCCCACTTTGTTCAGGGACACATTATTACATTTCTGTTCGTCACATGTCTGTGGAACTTGTTAGGTTTATGTCTCAGTTGTTGAATCTTGTTGTTCATACAAATATTTACACATGTTAAGTTTGCTGAAAATGAACGCAGTTGCCAATGAGAGGACATTTCTTTTTTTTGCTGAGTTCATATACATTTTCAGAAATTGTGGTAAATTAGCTTTTATTGTAAAGAATTCATGAAAAAGATTGGTGTGTTTTTTTCTCTATCTAATTATGGAATGGGGTTGTTCAAAGACAGACATGTATTTGTTTAAAATTATATCACTTGATGGTTTAATTTCAGAGAGACAAATATCCACCTCGCAAGCTGGGTTTCCATCCAATTTGCGACAGATTTTCATGTACTATATACAGCTATGCTGCTGGGTTGTTGCCCTCCTACGGCCTCCTTCACGTCTCCTGATGTACTGGCCTGTCTCCTGGTAGCGCCTCCATGCTCTGGATACTACGCTGACAGACACAGCAAACCTTCTTGCCACAGCTCGCATTGATGTGCCATCCTGGATGAGCTGCACTACCTGAGCCTCTTGCGTGGGTTGTAGACTCCGTCTCATGCTACCACTAGAGTGAAAGCACCGCCACATTCAAAAGTGACCAAAACATCAGCCAGGAATCATAGGAACTGAGAAGTGGTCTGTGGTCACCACCTGCAGAACCACTCCTTTATTGGGGCTGTCTTGCTAATTGCCTATAATTTTCGCCTGTTGTCTATTCCATTTGCACAACAGCATGTGAAATGTATTGTCAATCAATGTTGCTTCCTAAGTGGACAGTTTGATTTCACAGAAGTGTGATTGACTTGGAGTTACATTGTGTTGTTTAAGTGTTCCCTTTATTTTTTTGAGCTGTGTATCTAAAATGAATCAATAGAGTTATATGAGCTCTGTATGTATAATATTTACGTTTTTGTGATATAAAGAGGGATTTACATTTAGTGCATTCATCTAAAGTTAGCTAGGTGAGACAATCACATATCACAGTGAGACGACCACATATCACAGTGAGACAATCACATATCACAGTGAGACAACCACATATCACAGTGAGACAACCACATATCACAGTGAGACGACCACATATCACAGTGAGACGACCTCATATCACAGTGAGACGACCACATATCACAGTGAGACGATCACATATCACAGTGAGACGACCACATATCACAGTGAGACGATCACATATCACAGTGAGACGACCACATATCACAGTGAGACGACCACATATCACAGTGAGACGACCACATATCACAGTGAGACGACCACATATCACAGTGAGACAACCACATACCACAGTGAGACAAGTACATATCACAGTGAGACGACCACATATCACAGTGAGACGACCACATATCACAGTGAGACAACCACATACCACAGTGAGACAATCACATATCACAGTGAGACGACCACATATCACAGTGAGACAATCACATATCACAGTGAGACAACCACATATCACAGTGAGACAACCACATATCACAGTGAGACGACCACATATCACAGTGAGACGACCACATATCACAGTGAGACGACCACATATCACAGTGAGACGACCACATATCACAGTGAGACAACCACATATCACAGTGAGATTTCGACCACATATCACAGTGAGACGACCACATATCACAGTGAGACGACCACATATCACAGTGAGACAACCACATATCACAGTGAGACGACCACATATCACAGTGAGACGACCTCATATCACAGTGAGACGACCACATATCACAGTGAGACGACCACATATCACAGTGAGACGACCACATATCACAGTGAGACGACCACATATCACAGTGAGACGACCACATATCACAGTGAGACGACCACATATCACAGTGAGACGACCACATATCACAGTGAGACGACCACATATCACAGTGAGACGACCACATATCACAGTGAGACGACCACATATCACAGTGAGACGACCACATATCACAGTGAGACGACCACATATCACAGTGAGACAACCTCATATCACAGTGAGACAACCACATATCACAGTGAGACGACCACATATCACAGTGAGACGACCACATATCACAGTGAGACGACCACATATCACAGTGAGACGACCACATATCACAGTGAGACGACCACATATCACAGTGAGACGACCACATATCACAGTGAGACGACCACATATCACAGTGAGACGACCACATATCACAGTGAGACGACCACATATCACAGTGAGACGACCACATATCACAGTGAGACGACCACATATCACAGTGAGACGACCACATATCACAGTGAGACGACCACATATCACAGTGAGACGACCACATATCACAGTGAGACGACCACATATCACAGTGAGACGACCACATATCACAGTGAGACGACCACATATCACAGTGAGACGACCACATATCACAGTGAGACAACCACATATCACAGTGAGACGACCACATATCACAGTGAGACAACCACATATCACAGTGAGACGACCACATATCACAGTGAGAAAACCACATATCACAGTGAGACAATCACATATCACAGTGAGACAACCACATATCACAGTGAGACGACCTCATATCACAGTGAATATTCCATTCCAGCTAAACAGTGACTATAGCCCTTTGCATTCAAAGGAATTTTGGGGAAATGTCAAAACCCATATTAGTAACACATCTAAAACATCTATGAATTAAAAATCAGAAAACAGTACCTTTTTTGACCCACACACGAAGGTACCCATACGCAAGATCTCAACTCTTAATTTCTGTTCAGATGTCATTTTTGCAACAAAGAGAATTGCTGAATACATTTATAAAACAATAAAAGGCGGGGAATGGGATGCAGACTCTAGATTACATCATCGGATAAATAGATTGGAAAATGTGTGTGTGTGCGTGCGTGTGCGCGTGCGTGTGTGTGTTATTTTCTTTCCAAACGAACTTTCCCAAGCCGTCTCCTAGAACCAGGGGGTACAGGAATTAAGTGGCTGTCTGTCAAGCACAACCAAATGGACTGGAGAGGTTGAAAGGTGAAGAGTAGAGTGGAAAGTGCCCCGTCTGTGCCTTTTTAAAGACTTATGAAGTGTCAAGTCCAATGTATATCAATGTGGCAGCCAAACCTTTTACTAGTGAAATATGTTAACCACATCAAACATTTACAGTGCATTCAGAAAGAATTTATACCTTGACTTATAACACATTTTGTTGTGTTACGGCCTGAATTTAAAAAATGTATTAAATACATATATTTGTCTCACTCATCTACAAAAAATACCCCCATAATGACATATTTTTTTCGCAAATGTATTGATAATGTAATACAGAAATATCTCATTTACATAATTATTCACACCCTTGTGTCAATACTTTGTAGAAGCACCTTTGGCATAGATTACAACTGAGTGTCTTTTGGGGTAAGTGCTTTGCACACCTGGATTGTACAATATTTGCCGATTTATATATATATATTTAATTCAAGCTCTGTCAAGAAGATTGTTGATCATTGATAGACAGCCGTTTTCAAGTCTGGCAATTATAACGTTTCTCTTGTGGTGAAGGAGAGTCGGACCAAAATGCAGCGTGTAGATTGCGATCCATGTTTAATAAACAAACGTAAAACATGAATCAATTATAAACAAAACAAAGAATGTAATGAACGTAACGAAAACCGAAACGGCCTATACTTGTGTAAACTAACACAATAAACTTCGACCAGGGCGAGACAGAACCCCCCTAAGGTGCGGACTCCCGGACGCACATCAAAACAATAGGGAGGGTCCGGGTGGGCGTCTGTCCATGGTGGCGGCTCCGGCGCGGGACTTGGACTCCACTCAATCAATGTTTAAGTCCCTCCTCCTCGCGTCCGAGGATAGTCCACCCTCGCCGCCGACCATGGCCTAGTAGTCCTCACCCAAAACCCCACTGGACTGAGGGGCAGCTCAGGACTGAAGCAGCTCGGGACTGAGGGGTAGCTCAGCACTGAGAGGAATCTCGACACTGAGAGGAAGCTCAGCACTGAGAGGAAGCTCAGCACTGAGAGGAAGCTCAGGCAGGTAGTTGGATCTGGCAGATCCTGGCTGGCTGGCAATTCTGGAAGAGTCTGGCTGACTGGCGGATCTGGAAGAGTCTGGCTGACTGGCGGATCTGAAAGAGTCTGGCTGACTGGCGGATCTGGAAGAGTCTGGCTGACTGGCGGATCTGGAAGAGTCTGGCTGACTGGCGGATCTGGAAGCGTCTGGCTGACTGGCGGATCTGGAAGAGTCTGGCTGACTGGTTGCTCCATGCTGACTGGCGGCTCTGGCTGCTCCATGTAGGCTGACAGCTCTGGCGGCTCCTTGCAGACTGGCAGCTCCTTGCAGACTGGCAGCTCCTTGCAGACTGGCAGCTCTGGCTGCTTCATGCAGACTGGCAGCTCTGGCTGCACTGAACAGGCATGAGACTCCAGCAGCGCAGGAGAGGAGGAAAGCGCTGGCTGCGCTGAACAGGCAGGAGGCTCCAGCAGCGCTGTAGAGGAGGAAGGCTCTGGCTGCGCTGAACAGGCAGGAGGCTCCGGCAGCGCTGTAGAGGAGGAAGGCTCTGGCTGCGCTGAACAGGCAGGAGGCTCCGGCAGCGCTGTAGAGGAGGAAGGCTCTGGCTGCGCTGAACAGGCGGGAGGCTCCGGCAGCGCTGGAGATGAGGAAGGCTCTGGCAGGATTTTTCCTGTGCTTCATTCAGTTTCTATTAATTACAACTCCAAAGTCCTTGCTGATGACAGACATAACCATAACATGATACAGCCACCACCATGCTTGAAAATATAAAGAGTGGTACACAGTGTATGTCGTGTTTGATTTACTCCAAACTTAATAATAACGCATGGTATTCAGGACAAAAAGCATATTTCTTTGCCACATTTTTTGCAATATGACTTCTTATGGAATATTTTTTATTATATACAGGCTTTCTGCTTTTCACTTTGTCATTTAGGTTGGTATTGTGGAGTAACTACAATGTAGATCCATCCTCAGTTTTTTCCTATCACAGCCATTACACTCTATAACTGTTTTAAAGTCACCATTGGCCTCATGGTGAAATCCCTGAGCGGTTTCCTTCCTCTCCGGCAACTAGGATGCCTAGTTCTATAGTTATAGAACTATACACCCTGTAATAACAATATAACTATACACCCTGTAGTAACTATAGAACTATAGAACTATACACCCTGTAATAACTATAGAACTATACACCCTGTAATAACTATAGAACTATAGAACTATACACCCTGTAATAACAATATAACTATACACCCTGTAATAACTATAGAACTATACACCCTGTAATAACTATAGAACTATACACCCTCTAATAACTATAGAACTATACACCCTGTAATAACTATAGAACTATACACCCTGTAATAACTATAGAACTATAGAACTATACACCCTGTAATAACAATATAACTATACACCCTGTAATAACTATAGAACTATACACCCTGTAATAACTATAGAACTATACACCCTCTAATAACTATAGAACTATACACCCTGTAATAACTATAGAACTATACACCCTCTAATAACTATAGAACTATACACCCTCTAATAACTATAGAACTATACACCCTCTAATAACTATAGAACTATACACCCTCTAATAACTATAGAACTATACACCCTCTAATAACTATAGAACTATATAACTATACACCCTCTAATAACTATAGAACTATAGAACTATACACCCTCTAATAACTATAGAACTATACACCCTCTAATAACTATAGAACTATACACCCTCTAATAACTATAGAACTAGAACTATACACCCTCTAATAACTATAGAACTATAGAACTATACACCCTCTAATAACTATAGAACTATAGAACTATACACCCTCTAATAACTATAGAACTATACACCCTCTAATAACTATAGAACTATACACCCTCTAATAACTATAGAACTAGAACTATACACCCTCTAATAACTATAGAACTATACACCCTCTAATAACTATAGAACTAGAACTATACACCCTCTAATAACTATAGAACTATACACCCTCTAATAACTATAGAACTAGAACTATACACCCTCTAATAACTATAGAACTATAGAACTATACACCCTCTAATAACTATAGAACTATAACTATACACCCTCTAATAACTATAGAACTATACACCCTGTAATAACTATAGAACTATACACCCTCTAATAACTATAGAACTAGAACTATACACCCTCTAATAACTATAGAACTAGAACTATACACCCTCTAATAACTATAGAACTATACACCCTCTAATAACTATAGAACTATACACCCTCTAATAACTACAGAACTAGAACTATACACCCTCTAACAACTATAGAACTAGAACTATACACCCTCTAATAACTATAGAACAAGAACTATACACCCTCTAATAACTACAGAACTAGAACTATACACCCTCTAATAACTACAGAACTAGAACTATACACCCTCTAATAACTATAGAACTAGAACTATACACCCTCTAATAACTATAGAACTATACACCCTCTAATAACTATAGAACTAGAACTATACACCCTCTAATAACTATAGAACAAGAACTATACACCCTCTAATAACTACAGAACTAGAACTATACACCCTCTAATAACTATAGAACTAGACCTATACACCCTCTAATAACTATAGAACTATACACCCTCTAATAACTATAGAACTATACACCCTCTAATAACTACAGAACTAGAACTATACACCCTCTAATAACTACAGAACTAGAACTATACACCCTCTAATAACTATAGAACTAGAACTATACACCCTCTAATAACTATAGAACTAGAACTATACACCCTCTAATAACTATAGAACTAGAACTATACACCCTCTAATAACTATAGAACTATACACCCTCTAATAACTACAGAACTAGAACTATACACCCTCTAATAACTACAGAACTAGAACTATACACCCTCTAATAACTATAGAACTAGAACTATACACCCTCTAATAACTATAGAACTATACACCCTCTAATAACTACAGAACTAGAACTATACACCCTCTAATAACTATAGAACTAGAACTATACACCCTCTAATAACTATAGAACTATACACCCTCTAATAACTATAGAACTAGAACTATACACCCTCTAATAACTATAGAACTATACACCCTCTAATAACTATAGAACTAGAACTATACACCCTCTAATAACTATAGAACTAGAACTATACACCCTCTAATAACTATAGAACTAGAACTATACACCCTCTAATAACTATAGAACTATACACCCTCTAATAACTACAGAACTAGAACTATACACCCTCTAATAACTATAGAACAAGAACTATACACCCTCTAATAACTATAGAACTATACACCCTCTAATAACTACAGAACTAGAACTATACACCCTCTAATAACTATAGAACTAGAACTATACACCCTCTAATAACTACAGAACTAGAACTATACACCCTCTAATAACTACAGAACTAGAACTATACACCCTCTAATAACTATATAACTATACACTCTGTAATAACTATAGAACTATACACCCTGTAATAACTATAGAACTATACACCCTCTAATAACTATAGAACTAGAACTATACACCCTCTAATAACTATAGAACTAGAACTATACACCCTCTAATAACTACAGAACTAGAACTATACACCCTCTAATAACTATAGAACTAGAACTATACACCCTATAATAACTATAGAACTATACACCCTCTAATAACTATAGAACTAGAACTATACACCCTCTAATAACTATAGAACTATACACCCTCTAATAACTATAGAACTAGAACTATACACCCTCTAATAACTATAGAACTAGAACTATACACCCTCTAATAACTATAGAACTATACACCCTCTAATAACTACAGAACTAGAACTATACACCCTCTAATAACTATAGAACTAGAACTATACACCCTCTAATAACTATAGAACTAGAACTATACACCCTCTAATAACTATAGAACTATACACCCTCTAATAACTATAGAACTAGAACTATACACCCTCTAATAACTATAGAACTAGAACTATACACCCTCTAATAACTATAGAACTAGAACTATACACCCTCTAATAACTATAGAACTAGAACTATACACCCTCTAATAACTATAGAACTAGAACTATACACCCTCTAATAACTACAGAACTAGAACTATACACCCTCTAATAACTACAGAACTAGAACTATACACCCTCTAATAACTATAGAACTAGAACTATACACCCTCTAATAACTATAGAACTAGAACTATACACCCTCTAATAACTATAGAACTAGAACTATACACCCTCTAATAACTATAGAACTAGAACTATACACCCTCTAATAACTATAGAACTAGAACTATACACCCTCTAATAACTATAGAACTATACACCCTCTAATAACTATAGAACTAGAACTATACACCCTCTAATAACTACAGAACTAGAACTATACACCCTCTAATAACTATAGAACTAGAACTATACACCCTCTAATAACTATAGAACTAGAACTATACACCCTCTAATAACTACAGAACTAGAACTATACACCCTCTAATAACTATAGAACTAGAACTATACACCCTCTAATAACTACAGAACTAGAACTATACACCCTCTAATAACTATAGAACTAGAACTATACACCCTCTAATAACTACAGAACTAGAACTATACACCCTCTAATAACTATAGAACTAGAACTATACACCCTCTAATAACTATAGAACTATAGAACTATACACCCTCTAATAACTATAGAACTATAGAACTATACACCCTCTAATAACTATAGAACTATACACCCTCTAATAACTATAGAACTATACACCCTCTAATAACTATAGAACTAGAACTATACACCCTCTAATAACTATAGAACTATACACCCTCTAATAACTATAGAACTAGAACTATACACCCTCTAATAACTATAGAACTATACACCCTCTAATAACTATAGAACTAGAACTATACACCCTCTAATAACTATAGAACTATAGAACTATACACCCTCTAATAACTATAGAACTATAACTATACACCCTCTAATAACTATATAACTATACACCCTGTAATAACTATAGAACTATACACCCTCTAATAACTATAGAACTAGAACTATACACCCTCTAATAACTATAGAACTAGAACTATACACCCTCTAATAACTATAGAACTATACACCCTCTAATAACTATAGAACTATACACCCTCTAATAACTACAGAACTAGAACTATACACCCTCTAATAACTATAGAACTAGAACTATACACCCTCTAATAACTATAGAACTATAGAACTATACACCCTCTAATAACTATAGAACTAGAACTATACACCCTCTAATAACTATAGAACTATAGAACTATACACCCTCTAATAACTATAGAACTATAACTATACACCCTCTAATAACTATATAACTATACACCCTGTAATAACTATAGAACTATACACCCTCTAATAACTATAGAACTAGAACTATACACCCTCTAATAACTATAGAACTAGAACTATACACCCTCTAATAACTATAGAACTATACACCCTCTAATAACTATAGAACTATACACCCTCTAATAACTACAGAACTAGAACTATACACCCTCTAATAACTATAGAACTAGAACTATACACCCTCTAATAACTATAGAACAAGAACTATACACCCTCTAATAACTACAGAACTAGAACTATACACCCTCTAATAACTACAGAACTAGAACTATACACCCTCTAATAACTATAGAACTAGAACTATACACCCTCTAATAACTATAGAACTATACACCCTCTAATAACTATAGAACTAGAACTATACACCCTCTAATAACTATAGAACAAGAACTATACACCCTCTAATAACTACAGAACTAGAACTATACACCCTCTAATAACTATAGAACTAGAACTATACACCCTCTAATAACTATAGAACTATACACCCTCTAATAACTATAGAACTATACACCCTCTAATAACTACAGAACTAGAACTATACACCCTCTAATAACTACAGAACTAGAACTATACACCCTCTAATAACTATAGAACTAGAACTATACACCCTCTAATAACTATAGAACTAGAACTATACACCCTCTAATAACTATAGAACTAGAACTATACACCCTCTAATAACTATAGAACTATACACCCTCTAATAACTACAGAACTAGAACTATACACCCTCTAATAACTACAGAACTAGAACTATACACCCTCTAATAACTATAGAACTAGAACTATACACCCTCTAATAACTATAGAACTATACACCCTCTAATAACTACAGAACTAGAACTATACACCCTCTAATAACTATAGAACTAGAACTATACACCCTCTAATAACTATAGAACTATACACCCTCTAATAACTATAGAACTAGAACTATACACCCTCTAATAACTATAGAACTATACACCCTCTAATAACTATAGAACTAGAACTATACACCCTCTAATAACTATAGAACTAGAACTATACACCCTCTAATAACTATAGAACTAGAACTATACACCCTCTAATAACTATAGAACTATACACCCTCTAATAACTACAGAACTAGAACTATACACCCTCTAATAACTATAGAACAAGAACTATACACCCTCTAATAACTATAGAACTATACACCCTCTAATAACTACAGAACTAGAACTATACACCCTCTAATAACTATAGAACTAGAACTATACACCCTCTAATAACTACAGAACTAGAACTATACACCCTCTAATAACTACAGAACTAGAACTATACACCCTCTAATAACTATATAACTATACACCCTGTAATAACTATAGAACTATACACCCTGTAATAACTATAGAACTATACACCCTCTAATAACTATAGAACTAGAACTATACACCCTCTAATAACTATAGAACTAGAACTATACACCCTCTAATAACTACAGAACTAGAACTATACACCCTCTAATAACTATAGAACTAGAACTATACACCCTATAATAACTATAGAACTATACACCCTCTAATAACTATAGAACTAGAACTATACACCCTCTAATAACTATAGAACTATACACCCTCTAATAACTATAGAACTAGAACTATACACCCTCTAATAACTATAGAACTATACACCCTCTAATAACTATAGAACTAGAACTATACACCCTCTAATAACTATAGAACTAGAACTATACACCCTCTAATAACTATAGAACTATACACCCTCTAATAACTACAAAACTAGAACTATACACCCTCTAATAACTATAGAACTAGAACTATACACCCTCTAATAACTATAGAACTAGAACTATACACCCTCTAATAACTATAGAACTATACACCCTCTAATAACTATAGAACTAGAACTATACACCCTCTAATAACTATAGAACTAGAACTATACACCCTCTAATAACTATAGAACTAGAACTATACACCCTCTAATAACTATAGAACTAGAACTATACACCCTCTAATAACTATAGAACTAGAACTATACACCCTCTAATAACTACAGAACTAGAACTATACACCCTCTAATAACTACAGAACTAGAACTATACACCCTCTAATAACTATAGAACTAGAACTATACACCCTCTAATAACTATAGAACTAGAACTATACACCCTCTAATAACTATAGAACTAGAACTATACACCCTCTCATAACTATAGAACTAGAACTATACACCCTCTAATAACTATAGAACTAGAACTATACACCCTCTAATAACTATAGAACTATACACCCTCTAATAACTATAGAACTAGAACTATACACCCTCTAATAACTATAGAACTATACACCCTCTAATAACTATAGAACTATACACCCTCTAATAACTATAGAACTAGAACTATACACCCTCTAATAACTACAGAACTAGAACTATACACCCTCTAATAACTATAGAACTAGAACTATACACCCTCTAATAACTATATAACTATACACCCTGTAATAACTATAGAACTATACACCCTCTAATAACTATAGAACTAGAACTATACACCCTCTAATAACTATAGAACTAGAACTATACACCCTGTAATAACTATAGAACTATACACCCTCTAATAACTATAGAACTATACACCCTCTAATAACTATAGAACTAGAACTATACACCCTCTAATAACTACAGAACTAGAACTATACACCCTCTAATAACTACAGAACTAGAACTATACACCCTCTAATAACTATAGAACTAGAACTATACACCCTCTAATAACTATAGAACTAGAACTATACACCCTCTAATAACTACAGAACTAGAACTATACACCCTCTAATAACTATAGAACTATACACCCTCTAATAACTATAGAACTAGAACTATACACCCTCTAATAACTATAGAACTAGAACTATACACCCTCTAATAACTATAGAACTAGAACTATACACCCTCTAATAACTATAGAACTATACACCCTCTAATAACTATAGAACTAGAACTATACACCCTCTAATAACTATAGAACTATACACCCTCTAATAACTATAGAACTAGAACTATACACCCTCTAATAACTATAGAACTATACACCCTCTAATAACTATAGAACTATACACCCTCTAATAACTATAGAACTATACACCCTCTAATAACTATAGAACTAGAACTATACACTGTTATGCAGGTGAAGGAGGACCCAAACGCGACTTAACAGAAACAGAGTTTATTAATGCTCAAAACCGAATAACTGAAATCCTCTAGATAGTAGAGGGGAAAACAACTGGAGAAGCGGCCACAGACTGCAGGTCGCTTCGGGTAGGCGCAGGCCGTAGTCAGCTGAGACACCTGCTCACACGCAGCGTCTGAAGAAGGCACAAAACACGACAGGACAGGGTGATACACAATCACGGCAAAAAACACGACAGGACAGGGCGAAACGCAATTACAGCATGGAATACAAAACAAGGAACCGATGGCACAGGAACGGATCACAAAGGAATAAATAGGGACTCTAATCAGGGGAAAGGATCGGGAACAGGTGTGGGAAGACTAAATGATGATTAGGGGAATAGGAACAGCTGGGAGCAGGAACGGAACGATAGAGAGAAGAGAGAGCGAGAGAGTGAGAGAGGGAGGGGAGAGAGAGGGATAGGAGGGAAAGAACCAAATAAGACCAGCAGAGGGAAACGAATAGCATGGGGAGCACAGGGACAAGACATGATAATAAATGACAAACATGACAGTACCCCCCACTCACCGAGCGCCTCCTGGCGCTCTCGAGGAGGAACACTGGCAGCAACGGAGGAAATCATAGATCAAACGGTCCAGCACGTCCCGAGAAAGAACCCAACTCCTCTCCTCAGGACCGTAACGAAAAACGATAAAAAGGGAAACTAGGGTACTACTCTAAAAAAAAAATGAGAACTAGGGACAGACTGAGACACAGCAAGGGCAGGGACAAGAACAGGAGAGATGCGATGGCAGGGAACAGACTGAGACCCAGCAAGACCAGGAGCAGAAGCAGAAAAAAATTACCAGACTTCTTCTGCGCGCAGTCTGAACACGCAGCCACGAAACGGCGCGTGTCACGCTCCTGAGTCGGCCACCAAAAGCGCTGGCGAATAGACGCAAGAGTGCCTCGAACACCGGGATGACCAGCTAACTTGGCAGAGTGAGCCCACTGAAGAACAGCCAGACGAGTGGAAACAGGAACGAAAAGGAGGTTACTAGGACAAGCGCGCGGCGACGCAGTGTGCGTGAGTGCTTGCTTAACCTGTCTTTCAATTCCCCAGACTGTCAACCCGACAACACGCCCATAAGGAAGAATCCCTCGAGATCAGTAGAAGCCACAGAAGAACTAAACAGACGGGATAAGGCATCAGGCTTGGTGTTCTTGCTACCCGGACGGTAAGAAATCACAAACTCGAAACGAGCGAAAAACAACGCCCAACGAGCTTGACGGGCATTAAGTCGTTTGGCAGAACGGATGTACTCAAGGTTCTTATGGTCTGTCCAAACGACAAAGGAACGGTCGCCCCCTCCAACCACTGTCGCCATTCGCCTAGGGCTAAGCGGATGGCGAGCAGTTCACGGTTACCCACATCATAGTTGCGCTCAGATGGCGACAGGCGATGAGAAAAATAAGCGCAAGGATGAACCTTATCGTCAGACTGGAAGCGCTGGGATAGAATGGCTCCCACGCCTACCTCTGAAGCGTCAACCTCGACAATGAATTGTCTAGTGACGTCAGGAGTAACGAGGATAGGAGCGGACGTAAACGTTCTTTTAGAAGATCAAAAGCTCCCTGGGCGGAACCGGACCACTTAAAACACGTCTTGACAGAAGTAAGAGCTGTGAGAGGGGCAGCAACTTGACCGAAATTACGAATGAAACGCCGATAGAAATTAGCGAAACCTAAAAAGCGCTGCAACTCGACACGTGACCTTGGAACGGGCCAATCACTGACAGCTTGGACCTTAGCGGAATCCATCTGAATGCCTTCAGCGGAAATAACGGAACCGAGAAAAGTAACGGAGGAGACATGAAAAGAGCACTTCTCAGCCTTTACGTAGAGACAATTCTCTAAAAGGCGCTGTAGAACACGTCGAACGTGCTGAACATGAATCTCGAGTGACGGAGAAAAAATCAGGATATCGTCAAGATAGACAAAAACAAAAATGTTCAGCATGTCTCTCAGAACATCATTAACTAATGCCTGAAAAACAGCTGGCGCATTGGCGAGACCGAACGGCAGAACCCGGTACTCAAAATGCCCTAACGGAGTGTTAAACGCCGTTTTCCACTCGTCCCCCTCTCTGATGCGCACGAGATGGTAAGCGTTACGAAGGTCCAACTTAGTAAAGCACCTGGCTCCCTGCAGAATCTCGAAGGCTGATGACATAAGGGGAAGCGGATAACGATTCTTAACCGTTATGTCATTCAGCCCTCGATAATCCACGCAGGGGCGCAGAGTACCGTCCTTCTTCTTAACAAAAAAGAACCCCGCCCCGGCCGGAGAAGAAGAAGGCACTATGGTACCGGCGTCAAGAGACACAGACAAATAATCCTCGAGAGCCTTACGTTCGGGAGCCGACAGAGAGTATAGTCTACCTCGAGGAGGCGTGGTCCCTGGAAGGAGATCAATACTACAATCATACGACCGGTGAGGAGGAAGGGAGTTGGCTCGGGACCGACTGAAGACCGTGCGCAGATCATGATATTCCTCCGGCACTCCTGTCAAATCGCCAGGTTCCTCCTGAGAAGTAGGGAGAGAAGAAACGGGAGGGATGGCAGACATTAAACACTTCACATGACAAGAAACGTTCCAGGATAGGATAGAATTACTAGACCAATTAATAGAAGGATTATGACATACTAGCCAGGGATGACCCAAAACAACAGGTGTAAACGGTGAACGGAAAATCAAAAAAGAAATAGTCTCACTGTGGTTACCAGATACTGTGAGAGTTAAAGGTAGTGTCTCAAATTTGATACTGGGAAGATGACTACCATCTAAGGCAAACATGGGCGTAGGCTTGTCTAATGGTCTGAAAGGAATGTTATGTTTCCGAACCCATGCTTCGTCCATGAAACAACCCTCAGCCCCAGAGTCAATCAAGGCACTGCATGTAGCACCCGAACCGGTCCAGCGTAGATGGACCGACATAGTAGTACAAGATCTAGATGAAGGGACCTGAGTAGTAGCGCTCACCAGTAGCCCTCCGCTTACTGATGGGCTCTGGCCTCTTACTGGACATGAAATAACAAAATGTCCAGCAACTCCGCAATAGAGGCACAGGCGGTTGGTGATCCTCTGTTCCCTCTCCTTATTCGAGATGCGAATCCCTCCCAGCTGTATGGGCTCAGTCTCAAAGCCAGAGGAGGGAGATGGTTGCGATGCGGAGCAGGGAAACACCGTTGATGCGAGCTCTCTTCCACGAGCCCGGTGACGAA
>NC_060185.1:7433289-7538289 GCF_021184085.1 Oncorhynchus gorbuscha | reverse complement strand
GCCTCATTCTGCTCCTCTCCCGCCTGTTTGTCTCCAGCCTAAATGGCCAATGTGTTGTAAGAGAATCTCGAAACTGTTGAGCGATATGTAAAAAAAAAAATAACTGAATGAGCACTATCCATAATTTATGTATTACAATAATTCACGAAGAAAGAATTGGGGCTCTTATATTCTCTGTTGATATTATGTCCAAAACCTTCTGTTTGGCCTATTTCTGAAACCTCTCCTGTCTGTCTGTCTGTCTGTCTGTCTGTCTGTCTGTCTGTCTGTCTGTCTGTCTGTCTGTCTGTCTGTCTGTCTGTCTGTCTGTCTGTCTGTCTGTCTGTCTGTCTGTCTGTCTGTCTGTCTGCCTGCCTGCCTGCCTGCCTGCCTGCCTGCCTGCCTGCCTGCCTGCCTGCCTGCCTGCCTGCCTGCCTGCCTGCCTGCCTGCCTGCCTGCCTGTCTGTCTGCCACCTACCCGTAATGTCCTTCCTACCTGAGTATGATGTCATAATGTCAAATAGTTGACTGGTGCCAGGTGGTGAGTCGGAGAGATTACGGCAAGTCGGGAGGATGCTCCTTTAGCTGTCAGACCACCATGGAACAGAGGGCTGTGGGCTGTCACTATCCCACCCCAGCCCTCCAAACAGCTGATCCTTAGTCCATCTGTCTCCAGATATCTCCCGTGTGTGGCCATTACCCTTTCCCCTGTGACACCACCTCCCTTCTGACACCACCTCCCCTCTGACACCACCTCCCCTCTGACACCACCTCCCCTCTGACACCAACTCCCCTCTGACATGGCTCTTGTAACACCAGGGTAGTGGACACCATCCCCTGACACCACCCATCGTAGAATGTATGACACCATGACTGTACACCATCTCCCCTCTGGACAAAACGTCCCTAAATGGCACCATCTTATTATTATTATTATTATATTATTATTACACCACCTCCCCTCTGACACCATCTCCCCTGTGACACCATCTCCCCTCTGACACCATCTCCCCTCTGACACCACCTCCCCTCTGACACCACCTCCCCTCTGACACCACCTCCCCTCTGACACCATCTCCCCTGTGACACCACCTCTCCTCTGACACCATCTCCCCTCTGACACCATCTCCCCTGTGACACCAACTCCCCTGGTAGACTAGATTATAGACTATATGGTAGACTAGATGATAGACTAGATGGTAGAATAGATTATAGACTAGATGGTAGACTAGATTATAGAGTAGATGGTAGACTAGATTATAGAGTAGATGGTAGACTATATTATAGACTAGATGGTATACTAGATTATAGAGTAGATGGTAGACTAGATTATAGAGTAGATGGTATACTATATTATAGACTAGATGGTATACTAGATGGTAGAATAGATTATAGACTAGATGGTAGACTAGATTATAGAGTAGATGGTAGACTAGATTATAGAGTAGATGGTATACTATATTATAGACTAGATGGTATACTAGATGGTAGACTATATTATAGACTAGATGGTAGACTAGATTATAGAGTAGATGGTAGACTGGATGGTAGATTAGATGATAGACTAGATGGTCGACTATATTATAAACTACATGGTATACTACATGGTAGACTATACAGTAGACTAGATGGTAGTAGAGATGGTAGACTAGATAGACTAGATTATAGACTAGATGGTAGACTAGATGGTAGACTAGATTATAGACTAGATGGTTGACTAGATTATAGACTAGATGGTAGACTAGATTATAGACTAGATGGTAGACTAGATTATAGACTAGATGGTAGACTAGATTATAGACTAGATGGTAGACTAGATGGTAGACTATATAGTAGACTAGATGGTAGACTAGATAGTAGACTAGATGGTAGACTATATTATAGACTAGATTATAGACTAGATGGTTGACTAGATGGTAGACTAGATTATAGACTAGATGGTAGAGTAGATGGTAGACTAGATGGTAGTAGAGATGGTAGACTAGATGGTAGACTAGATGGTAGACTAGATTATAGACTAGATGGTAGACTAGATTATAGACTAGATGGTAGACTAGATTATAGACTAGATGGTAGACTAGATTATAGACTAGATGGTAGACTAGATGGTAGACTATATAGTAGACTAGATGGTAGACTAGATGGTAGTAGAGATGGTAGTAGAGATGGTAGACTAGATGGTAGACTATATAGTAGACTAGATGGTAGACTATATAGTAGACTAGATGGTAGACTATATAGTAGACTAGATGGTAGACTATATAGTAGACTAGATGGTAGACTATATAGTAGACTAGATGGTAGACTAGATGGTAGTAGAGATGGTAGTAGAGATGGTAGACTAGATGGTAGACTAGATGGTAGACTATATAGTAGACTAGATTATAGACTAGATGGTAGACTATATAGTAGACTAGATGGTATACTAGATAGTAGACTAGATGGCAGACTAGATTATAGACTAGATATGAGACTGGATGGTTGACTAAATGGTAGACTAGATGGTATACTAGATTATAGACTAGATGGTAGACTAGATTATAGACTGGATGGTAGACTAGATTATAGACTGGATGGTAGACTAGATTATAGACTGGATGGTAGATGAAATTATAGCATAGATGGTCTACTAGATGTGAGACTATATCAAATCAAATCAAATCACATCAAATGTGATTGGTCACATACACATGCCTAGCAGATGTTAATGCGAGTGTAGCGAAATGCTTGTGCTTCTAGTTCCGACCATGCAGTAATATCTAACAAGTAATCTAACAATTTCACAACAACTACCTAATACACACAAGTGTAAAGGAATTAATAAAAATATGTACATACAAGTATATGGATGAGTGATGGTACAGAACGGCATAGCCAAGATACAGTAGATGGTATAGAGTACAGTATATACATATGAGATGAGTAATGTAGGGTATATAAACATTATAATAAGTGGCATTGTTTAAAGTGGCTAGTGATACATTTATTACATCCGATTATTAATTATTGAATTGGCTAGTGATATATTTTACATCATTTCCCATCAATTCCCATTATTAAAGTGGCTAGAGGTTTGAGTCAGTATGTTGGCAGCAGCCACTCAATGTTAGTGGTGGCTGTTTAACAGTCTGATGGCCTTGAGATAGAAGCTGTTTTTCAGGCTCTCGATCCCAGCTTTGATGCACCTGTACTGACCTCACCTTCTGGATGATAGCGGGGTGAACAGGCAGTGGCTCGGTGGCTCGGTTGGTTGTTGTCCTTGATGATCTTTATGGCCTTCCTGTGACATCGGGTGGTGTAGGTAGGTGTCCTGGAGGGCAGGTCGTTTGCCCCCTGTGATGCGTTGTGCAGACCTCACTACCCTCTGGAGAGCCTTACGGTTGAGGGCGGAGCAGTTGCCGTACCGGGCGGTGATACAGCCCGACGGGATGCTCTCGATTGTGCATCTGTAAAAGTTTGTCAGTGTTTTTGGTGAAAATTCAAATTTCTTCAGCCTCCTGATGTTGAAGTGGCGCTGCTGCGCCTTCTTCACCACACTGTCTGTGTGGGTGGGTCAATTCAGTTTGTCCGTGATGTGTACGCCGAGGAACTTAAAACTTCTCCACTCCTGTCCCGTCGGTGTAGATAGTGGAGTGCTCCCTCTACTGTTTCCTGAAGTCCACGATCATCTCCTTAGTTTTGTTGACGTTGAGTTTGAGGTTTTTTTCCTGACACCACACTCCGAGGGCCCTCACCTCCTCCCTGTAGGCCGTCTCGTCGTTGTTGGTAATCAAGCCTACCACTGTAGTGTTGTTGGCAAACTTGATGATTGAGTTGGAGGCGTGCATGGCCACCCAGTCATGGGTGAACAGGGAGTACAGGAGGGGGCTGAGAACACACCCTTGTGGGGCCCCAGTGTTGAGGATCAGCGGGGTGGAGATGTTGTTTCCTCCCTTCACCACCTGGGGGCGGCCCGTCAGGAAGTCCAGCACCCAGTTGCACAGGGCGGGGTCGAGACCCAGGGTCTCGAGCTTAATGACACGTTTGGAGGGTACTATGGTGTTAAATGCTGAGCTGTAGTCGATGAACATCATTCTCACATCCTCTTGTCCAGATGGGCTAGGGCTGTGTGCAGTGTGGTTGCGATTGTGTCGTCTATGGCCCTATTGGGGCGGTAAGCAAATTGGAGTGGGTCTAGGGTGTCAGGTAGGGTGGAGGTGATATGATCCTTGACTAGTCTCTCAAAGCACTTCATGATGACGGAAGTGAGTGCTACGGGGCGGTAGTCATTTAGCTCAGTTAGTTACCTTAGCTTTCTTGGGAACAGGGACAATGGTGGCCATCTTGAAGCATGTGGGAACAACAGACTGGGATAGGGATTGATTGAATATGTCCGTAAACACACCAGCCAGCTGGTCTGCGCATGCAGTTTCTGCTTCTCTACGTTGTCAGATGATCCTGTTGTGAGGAGACAGCTGCAGCTAACCGAGCGCCATGTAGCCTCGCGCTTAATAAGGTCGGGTAATTGAAAGGCTGCTGGTTCAAATCCCCAAGCTGACTTGGTGAAAGAAATCTGTCGATGTGCCCTTGAGAGAGCCACTTAACCCTAAGTCCTCTGGATAAGACTGTCTGCTAAATAACGTATTTTATAAATGTAGTTTTAATGTGAAGTTGCTACCTCGCCAATGTGCTCCACCGCAGAGCAAGACAGAGCAGGCGGTCTACAGTGTCCATATCGTTGTCCCAAATCGCTTCCTATCTCCTGCACCATTTTGACCCACAATGCATTTGGGACGTAATGCATCTCTGCTGCAGTGATATACTAGAGAATGATAATATTTACCTATCAGCTACTGATACTAACAGTATGTATTGTTCTGTGGCCTTATCAATACCACTGTACTACTGATACTAACAGTATGCATTGTTCTGTGACCTTATCAATACCACTGTACTACTGATACTAACAGTATGCATTGTTCTGTGACCTTATCAATACCACTGTACTACTGATACTAACAGTATGCATTGTTCTGTGGCCTTATCAATACCACTGTACTACTGATACTAACAGTATGCATTGTTCTGTGGCCTTATCAATACCAGTGTACGTAATACACACACATAACAGTTGAGGCCACATGACGATGGGCTCGTCGTGAAAGCTGGAATGGAATTCGTGCAACAGAGTCCAACGTGTGGTTTCCTTATGTTTCGATGTGTTTGATATCGATCCATTCCGTTCCATTCCAGCCATTACAACGATCCCGTCTTCCTCTATCTCCTCCCACTGACGAACACACAATACTGAAGCACTTGAGACAAGGAAAGGGGGGGGTTAACACTCCCCCTCACTTGCTCAGTGCTGAGGTGCAATTCAGAGTTGTTTTAATTTCCCTAATGCAACCATTGAAATATTCATTAAATAGCTGTTACTGTAGCTGCTCTATGCAAGGAGAAAGCTCCCGAAAAAAAATGTCTTCCTTTCAAGTTTTCGATGAAAACACTTTTTCCTCCTCTCAACTGACAGGATTACAACAGCATGATAGTAATCTGTCTAAAGGGCTGTTTGAAGTTTCTACTCCTCATGTATACTGGATTGATCCTGTTTTTTGTTCACGCCAGGAGGTGTTATTAAGCCTGTGTTCCAAATAACACCTTGTTCCCTATGAGCTCTGGTCAACATTAGTTCACTTAATAGCGTACCGTTTGGGACGTAAAGCGCTGGGAATTTGTGTCTCATGAATAGAATCTATTTGGGACTGAACCCTCATGTATACTGGAGTGATCTATCCAGGAGTTTATTTTTGAAAGATCGCGGGATCTTCTAAAGAATCATCAGGAAGGAAAACTTGAACATGAAGTCAAATTAAAACAGGTTCACAAGTGTTGAACTGGTGATAGTAGAGTATGTCTGAGTGTGGAACCATCTGTAGTGTGTTTAGTTAGCTGGGTCTGCAGTGGAACCATCTGCAGTGTGTTTAGTTAGCTGGGTCTGCAGTGGAACCATCTGCAGTGTGTTTAGTTAGCTGTGTCTGCAGTGGAACCATCTGCAGTGTGTTTAGTTAGCTGGGTCTGCAGTGTGTTTAGTTAGCTGGGTCTGCAGTGGAGCCATCTGCAGTGTGTTTAGTTAGCTGGGTCTGCAGTGGAGCCATCTGCAGTGTGTTTAGTTAGCTGGGTCTGCAGTGGAACCATCTGCAGTGTGTTTAGTTAGCTGGGTCTGCAGTGTGTTTAGTTAGCTGGGTCTGCAGTGTGTTTAGTTAGCTGGGTCTGCAGTGTGTTTAGTTAGCTGGGTCTGCAGTGTGTTTAGTTAGCTGTGTCTGCAGTGTGTTTAGTTAGCTGTGTCTGCAGTGTAACCATCTGCATTGTGTTTAGTTAGCTGGGTCTGCAGTGTAACCATCTGCATTGTGTTTAGTTAGCTGGGTCTGCAGTGGAACCATCTGCAGTGTGTTTAGTTAGCTGGGTCTGCATTGTGTTTAGTTAGCTGGGTCTGCAGTGGAACCATCTGCAGTGTGTTTAGTTAGCTGGGTCTGCAGTGTGTTTAGTTAGCTGGGTCTGCAGTGGAACCATCTGCAGTGTGTTTAGTTAGCTGGGTCTGCAGTGTGTTTAGTTAGCTGGGTCTGCAGTGGAACCATCTGCAGTGTGTTTAGTTAGCTGTGTCGTGTGTGTGTGTGTGTGTGTGTGTGTGTGTGTGTGTGTGTGTGTGTGTGTGTGTGTGTGTGTGTGTGTGTGTGTGTGTGTGTGTGTGTGTGTGTGTGTGTGTGTGTGTGTGTGTGTGTGTGTGTGTGTGTGTGTGTGTGTGTGTGTGTGTGTGTGTGAGTGAGTGAGTGTGTGTTAGACCTAGTAGTGCTGATGTAGGCAGGAGCGGAAATGGAGCCAATACCCAAGTTGACTGGCTGGCTCTCCACCAGACGTGGGTTCAAACACTATTTGAAATATTTCAAAAACTTTTAGCGTTAGCTCTATCCTGCTTGTGGTGCCAAAACGCGCAGGGTTTGCACTTTTTGTTGTATAACTATTCTGTTGGTTCCATTGTGCCAGGGGAGCTCAATCTAGGCCAGCTTAAATATTAGAAATAATTTCAAACAGTATTTGAACTCAGGTCTGCGCTCCACCGTCCCCAGGCTATTTAGGAACCTAGCCAGTTTGTTCTATTACACGTATGAATAACACAACATAGTTATTGTCATAAACTCTGCTGAGCTTGCTCTGTGCCACCTTCCATTTAATTGGAATAATAAAATACAGGTCTTTCACATTTTACATTGCCACCCCTTTGCATGCACGTCTTGCTACTTGATTAGACTTGCAAAAATAAAATGATCAACAAATTTAGCCCTAATGGTGCTAATGTCTGACAAGGAGCAACACTTGAGTCCCCGGGCCGAGACAGGAGGAATGGAGGGGAGAGGAGGAGGGGGGAGAGAAGGGAAGTAGGTGAGAGAAGAGGAGAGGCGAGAGGAAGGGTGAGAGGAGAGAGGAAGGGTGAGAGGAGAGGAGAAGAGAGGAGAGGAGAGAGGAGGGCTGAGAGGAGAGGAGAAGAGAGGAGAGGAGAGAGGAGGGGTGAGAGGAGAGGAGATGAGAGGATGAGGAGAAGAGAGGAGGGGAGGGGGAGAAGAAGAGAGGAGAGGAGGGGTGAGAGGAGAGGAGAAGAGAAGAGAGGAGAGGAGAGGGAGAGGAGAGGAGAGAGGAGGGGTGAGAGGAGAGGAGATGAGAGGATGAGGAGAAGAGAGGAGGGGAGGGGGAGAAGAAGAGAGGAGAGGAGGGGTGAGAGGAGAGGAGAAGAGAAGAGAGGAGAGGAGAGGAGAGGAGAGGAGAGGAGAGGAGAGGAGAGAGGAGGGCTGAGAGGAGAGGAGGGGTGAGAGGAGAGGAGATGAGAGGATGAGGAGAAGAGAGGAGGGGAGGGGGGAGAGGAGAGGAGATGAGAGGATGAGGAGAAGGGAGGAGAAGAGAAGGAGAAGAAGAGAGGAGAGGAGGGGTGAGAGGAGAGGAGAAGAGAGGAGAGGAGAGAGGAGGGCTGAGAGGAGAGGAGAAGAGAGGAGAGGAGAGAGGAGGGGTGAGAGGAGAGGAGATGAGACAAGGAGGAGAAGAGAGGAGAAGAGAGGAGAGAAGAGGGAAGAGGAGCAAGAAAGAAGTAGGTAAGTGGGGAAGGGAGGTATATATATGGAGGGCTGTGATATTGATACTGAACACGGCTCCATCACCATGACAGACACATTATCCTGAACACGGCTCCATCACCATGACAGACACATTATCCTGAACACGGCTCCATCACCATGACAGACACATTATACTGAACACTGCTCCATCACCATGACAGACACATTATACTGAACACGGCTCCATCACCATGACAGACACATTATCCTGAACACGGCTCCATCACCATGACAGACACATTATCCTGAACACGGCTCCATCACCATGACAGACACATTATACTGAACACGGCTCCATCACCATGACAGACACATTATACTGAACACGGCTCCATCACCATGACAGACACATTATACTGAACACGGCTCCATCACCATGACAGAGGGTAGTCCGATCAGCCCAGTACATCACTGAGGCAAAGCTTCCTGCCATCCAGGACCTCTATACTAGGTGGTGTCAGAGGAAGGCCCTAAAAATTGTCGAAGACTCCAGCCACCCTAGTCATTAACTGTTCTCTCTGCTACCGCACGGCAAGTGGTACCGGAGCGCCAAGTCTAGATCCAAGAGGCTTCTAAACAGCTTCTACCCCCAAGCCATAAGACTCTCTTTTACACCACTGCTAATCTCTGTTGTTATCATCTCTGCATAGTCACTTTAATAACTCTATCTACATGTACCTACATACTACCTCAACTAACCGGTGCCCCCGCACATTGACTCTGTACCGGTACCCCCTGTATTTAGCCTCCACATTGACCCTGTACCGGTACCCCCTGTATATAGCCTCCACATTGACCCTGTACCGGTACCCCCTGTATATAGCCTCCACATTGACTCTGTACCGGTACCCCCTGTATATAGCCTCCACATTGACCCTGTACCGGTACCCCCTGTATATAGCCTCCACATTGACCGTGTACCGGTACCCCCTGTATATAGCCTCCACATTGACTCTGTACCGGTACCCCCTGTATATAGCCTCCACATTGACTCTGTACTGGTACCCCCTGTATATAGCCTCCACATTGACTCTGTACCGGTACCCCCTGTATATAGCCTCCACATTGACTCTGTACCGGTACCCCCTGTATATAGCCTCCACATTGACTCTGTACCGGTACCCCCTGTATATAGCCTCCACATTGACTCTGTACCGGTACCCCCTGTATATAGCCTCCACATTGACTCTGTACCGGTACCCCCTGTATATAGCCTCCACATTGACTCTGTACCGGTACCCCCTGTATATAGCCTCCACATTGACCCTGTACCGGTACCCCCTGTATATAGTCTCCACATTGACTCTGTACCGGTACCCCCTGTATATAGCCTCCACATTGACTCTGTACCGGTACCCCCTGTATATAGCCTCCACATTGACCCTGGCATATATACTATATACCGGTACCAAACCTGTATATAGTCTCTATTGTTATTTTACTGCTGCTTTTCAATTACTTGTTACTTTTATTTCTTATTTTCATCCGTATTATTTTTTAAACTGCATTGTTGGTTAGGGGCTCATAAGTCATCATTTCACTGTGAGGTCTACTACACCTGTTGTATTCAGCATTTCACTGTAAGGTCTACTACACCTGTTGTATTCAGCATTTCACTGTGAGGTCTACTACACCTGTTGTATTCAGCATTTCACTGTAAGGTCTACTACACCTGTTGTATTCAGCATTTCACTGTGAGGTCTACTACACCTGTTGTATTCAGCATTTCACTGTAAGGTCTACTACACCTGTTGTATTCAGCATTTCACTGTGAGGTCTACTCCACCTGTTGTATTCAGCATTTCACTGTAAGGTCTACTACACCTGTTGTATTCAGCATTTCACTGTAAGGTCTACTATACCTGTTGTATTCAGCATTTCACTGTAAGGTCTGACACCTGTTGTATTCATCATTTCACTGTGAGGTCTACTACACCTGTTGTATTCAGCATTTCACTGTAAGGTCTACTACACCTGTTGTATTCAGCATTTCACTGTAAGGTCTACTACACCTGTTGTATTCAGCATTTCACTGTAAGGTCTACTACACCTGTTGTAGTCAGCATTTCACTGTAAGGTCTACTACACCTGTTGTATTCAGCAGTTCACTGTAAGGTCTACTACACCTGTTGTATTCAGCATTTCACTGTAAGGTCTACTACACCTGTTGTATTCAGCATTTCACTGTAAGGTCTACTACACCTGTTGTATTCAGCATTTCACTGTAAGGTCTACTACACCTGTTGTATTCAGCATTTCACTGTAAGGTCTACTACACCTGTTTATTCAGCATTTCACTGTGAGGTCTACTACACCTGTTGTATTCAGCATTTCACTGTAAGGTCTACTACACCTGTTGTATTCAGCATTTCACTGTGAGGTCTACTACACCTGTTGTATTCAGCATTTCACTGTAAGGTCTACTACACCTGTTGTATTCATCATTTCACTGTGAGGTCTACTACACCTGTTGTATTCAGCATTTCACTGTAAGGTCTACTACACCTGTTGTATTCATCATTTCACTGTGAGGTCTACTACACCTGTTGTATTCAGCATTTCACTGTAAGGTCTACTACACCTGTTGTATTCAGCATTTCACTGTAAGGTCTACTACACCTGTTGTATTCATCATTTCACTGTGAGGTCTACTACACCTGTTGTATTCAGCATTTCACTGTAAGGTCTACTACACCTGTTGTATTCAGCATTTCACTGTAAGGTCTACTACACCTGTTGTAGTCAGCATTTCACTGTAAGGTCTACTACACCTGTTGTATTCAGCATTTCACTGTAAGGTCTACTACACCTGTTGTATTCAGCATTTCACTGTGAGGTCTACTACACCTGTTGTATTCAGCATTTCACTGTAAGGTCTACTACACCTGTTGTATTCAGCATTTCACTGTGAGGTCTACTACACCTGTTGTATTCAGCATTTCACTGTGAGGTCTACTACACCTGTTGTATTCAGCATTTCACTGTAAGGTCTACTACACCTGTTGTATTCAGCATTTCACTGTAAGGTCTACTACACCTGTTGTATTCAGCATTTCACTGTGAGGTCTACTACACCTGTTGTATTCAGCATTTCACTGTGAGGTCTACTACACCTGTTGTATTCAGCATTTCACTGTAAGGTCTACTACACCTGTTGTATTCAGCATTTCACTGTAAGGTCTACTACACCTGTTGTATTCAGCATTTCACTGTAAGGTCTACTACACCTGTTGTATTCAGCATTTCACTGTGAGGTCTACTACACCTGTTGTATTCAGCATTTCACTGTGAGGTCTACTACACCTGTTGTATTCAGCATTTCACTGTGAGGTCTACTACACCTGTTGTATTCAGCATTTCACTGTAAGGTCTACTACACCTGTTGTATTCGGCACACGTGACTAATACAATTTGATTTGATTTGATTTGGACATGTCATAATGAACACTGCTCAACTCAACACAGACGCTCCTCATTAGCATAACAGGCGGGGCTTTGTCCCAAATGGAACACCATTCCCTACATAGCTCACTAATGTTGAAAAGGCCACCTCGTCTCCTTTCCTCCACAGGCCTCTAGTGAAAAGTAATGCACTGTGTAGGGAATAGGCTGCTATTTCAGACTGGAGGGAGCCGTGCTCTTCTCATTAGCATAACAGATGATGTGTGAGTCAGTGTGCTAGTCAGGCTGGGTAACTTGTTATCAGTAATTAGGAGCTCAGTCATCACAGAGACAGAATGGCTATAAATACGAAGGTCAACTCCTCCACTCTGTCAAAGGACATACAGTGCCTTCGAGAAAGTATTCAGACCCCTTATCCCCCCCCCCCCACACATTTCGTTAGGTTACAGCCTTATTCTAAAATGATTAAAACATGTTTTCCCCCCTCTCATCAATCTATACATAATAGCCTATAATAACAAAGCAAAAACCGCTTTTTATATATTTGTACTAATTTATTTAAAAAAAATCCAAACTGAAATATCACATTTACATAAGTATTCAGACCCTTTACTCAGTACTTTGTTGAAGCACCTTTGGCGGCGATTACAGCCTCGAGTCCTCCTGGGTAGGACGCTACAAGCTTGGCACACCTGTATTTGGGGAGTTTCTCCCATTCTTCTCTGCAGATCCTCTCTCTGTCAGGTTGAATGGGAAGCGTTTAGTTCAGGGTTTGTCCTGGTTTTTGCCCTAACACGACACAGCTGATTCAAATAACCAACTTTAAATCAGCAATGTAGTGCGAGGGCAAAAACCCTATTGAACCCAGGAAAGGCTCTGGGGAAACACTGGCCTAGTCTGTACTGATGACGGCTGGTCAGAACTGTTAGAGCAGCTGTTGTTAGAGCAGGGATGGGTTTAGATAGATGACTTCACGACGTGTGGGAGTCTCATCATGTTATGTTGTCAACAGCAATTCATTGATGCTTCATTTGATTTTCTTTTTTCTTCAATCAAACAATTTCAAGAATAACGTCAAAATAAATCATCGTCATACATGTCGTTTAGCAGAAGCTTTTTTTCCAGAGAGACTTACAGTCCAGTGTCCCAAAAGGGAGACTATTTCCTGTAAATCGATCACTACTTTTAACCAGAGCCCTATGGACTCCTGATCTGAAGTAATGCACTGGAATAGGGTGCATATGGAATAGAGTGCCGGTTGGAACTAAGCCAACAACAACAACAACCTTCGCTAGGTGGTTGAATCCCCTGTAGACCGAACACACTAGCCTGGTGACATCCTGGCATTTCCGTAGCGTTGGATTTACACGGTAAACTAGGCCTGAGGGGGCCGTGCTGTTGATGCCAACAGAGAGGTCAAATAATCCCTGTCTTTGTGCTTCGCCCCCCACAGCTCTCAACCCCTTATACATCTTCTGACTTGGTGATATTTCTACCGTCTCTGGGGAACTTGTTTTGTTTCATTTGACATTTCTGCAGCAATTCTGTGGTCTTTGTGTGAGTCCCCAAACGGCATCCTATTTCTTTTATAGTGCACTACTTTTGACCAGGGCCCATAGGGCTTTACTCCAAAGTATTGCACTAGGGTATATAGGAAATAGAGTGTAATTTGGGACACAACTTTGCCTTCTTTGTTGATCATGAGCATCCCAGGGGTGGAGGGGTAGAGTGAAACGTGGTAGAAGCAAGCTAGGCCTCTCCTCTATGCTCTTTATCTGGAATGAGGCTCCAGAACACCGACAGACAGCTAGCGCTCCAGAACACCGACAGACAGCTAGCGCTCCAGAACACCGACAGACAGCTAGCGCTCCAGAACACCGACAGACAGCTAGCGCTCCAGAACACCGACAGACAGCTAGCGCTCCAGAACACCGACAGACAGCTAGCGCTCCGGAACACCGACAGACAGCTAGCGCTCCAGAACACCGACAGACAGCTAGCGCTCCAGAACACCGACAGACAGCTAGCGCTCCGGAACACAGACAGACAGCTAGCGCTCCGGAACACCGACGGACAGCTATAGGAACCCTATGGGCCCTGGTCAGTGCACTAGAGAGTGAATAGGAACCCTATGGGCCCTGGTCAGTGCACTAGAGAGTGAATAGGAACCCTATGGGCCCTGATCAGTGCACTAGAGAGTGAATAGGAACAATATGGGCCCTGATCAGTGCACTAGAGAGTGAATAGGAACCCTATGGGCCCTGATCAGTGCACTAGAGAGTGAATAGGAACCCTATGGGCCCTGATCAGTGCACTAAAATGTGAATAGGAACCCTATGGGCCCTGATCAGTGCACTAGAGAGTGAATAGGAACCCTATGGGCCCTGATCAGTGCACTAAAGTGTGAATAGGAACCCTATGGGCCCTGATCAGTGCACTAGAGAGTGAATAGGAACCCTATGGGCCCTGATCAGTGCACTAGAGAGTGAATAGGAACCCTATGGGCCCTGATCAGTGCACTAGAGAGTGAATAGGAACCCTATGGGCCCTGATCAGTGCACTAGAGAGTGGGCCCTGGTCAAGGGTCTCGCATCAAGTCGATAGCGAGCTACCAGTACCTCGCAGACGACATATGAGTAGCTCACCAACCTGTCAAAAACAAATCTCACAAGTATCCGACACTGTAAGCTCCCAGCTGTTATCTAATCAACGCAACATTGACATTATCCCACCCCTAGGTGTAAGCCCCTATTGGCTGGAAAAGTAAAACCTAAAATAATATCTGCCAATTAATTTCCAGCAATATTCCCCTTTCTGTCTGTGTGGTGCAGGCACTTGTCTATCACTCCCTGTGTGGTCAGTAGTCAGTAGTGAATGGCCCCTTTGGCCTGATTTTCGTACTTTTTACTGTAACTTTTGATCTCCAGACATCATTTATCTGTAGGTAAATTATAAAGGTATTCTCTGAAGATGATAATTAGTCCGTGCCGGAGCTGTATAGTGAGGACAGAGCCACATAATGACCCCACGCTCGTTTTTTTTCCCCCCTGTGCGTTAAAGTTGAAAAATTTAATCAGGTCAAAAATGTATCTGAACTTACATTTCACAATCTGACACAGTAGTAGGCAACGTTTTAGGCTTTAAATAAGAGATTTACCCCTTTCTAAGCATTGCTGGACAAAGAACTGTTTGGGAGTTTGAATGAACAGCTGCTTCAAGGTGGATGGAGCCAAATCTTCCGGCTCACAGAAAAGACTGCCAATCACTAGTAGCCAGTCGACGTGGTTAGACAGAAATACTTTCCCCCAGAATCCTTCTCAACCAAACGTTAACCGCAAAGTAGGCTTACATGGCAGAAGTATTGTATATCATTTGTATCTATAATTTTTTACATTTGCATATTTTGCCATGAAATGAGCAGTAGCAGTGCAGACCCGTCACTAGACCAGCACATTAGACGGCATACTAGATGAGCAATTAAAGGGACTGATTAGCTATTTAAAGTGGATAAACTAAAACACGACAAAAAACATTAGTTATTTTTCTTCCAGATTCCCCGCCCCGCCCCCCACCCCTAAAAAACATTTATTCTAATGTGATTTAAGCATTGACATCGACTCAGAACATCCTATTTCATTGTTTCTCTAAGAAAAATTATCATTTTGAGAGCGAAAACCTTCAAAAATATAATTTAATGCAAAATATAATCATACATGGATGATTTCTGTATTTTCTAATTTACACATGAATTCTTGAAAATATTAAATGGACTGTCAAAAATGGACTAATTGAAACAAATATCAAAATATTGTTTGTTTTTTTGGGTGGGGGGGGAGTTTTCCCTTTAACAAATGGACTATCTCCTTGTGTATTTATGTAAATCATTAACATTTGAACTGACAACAGTGACACTTGTTTGACCCATACGGATATCGATTAGTAGATGAATGATTGCTAATCAGACGATGATGACTGAGCGTTGGATTCATTAATGGAGATCATGATCATTGATTATCACCCACTCAATGAGGCAGCAAATGGACATGGATACGCCCCAAATAGTACGCAATACCCTAAACAAATCACCAGAGCCCTATGTCTCTGGCCAAAAGTAGTGTACTACAAAGGGAATACGATTCCATTTTTGGGACACACACACACACAACATGAAATGTAGATATCACTGTTGATTATGGAATGAATATAGCTTCTCTGTTCTCTGATTAGCTCTCATCGAAATATGTTGCTAATTAGCAGCTGCACCTCTTCTTCTTGATGCTTTGATTTAAATATAGCACACGGATGTAATTGGACACGTCTGTGAACAATAATGTAGTGATCGAACGAAGCGTCATACATATGTTTGAGATGTCTGTTAGATTGGTATTTAATGTAGGTATTTTGTTTGCTTCTTATTTTTGAATATTCAGATATTCACAGTGTTTAATAGTCACATGTACAAGGTTGCAGGTGTGATTTCAGGGTACAGGGACATTTCTTAGGCTCTGAGCTCCAACATGCAGGACCAAGTGAAATAAAGCAATGAAAAATGGTAATAATGTTGAACTAGAATTATATACGTCATAATAACTGCAGCAGTGATGAATAAATAACATGTCCATTCTGGTGGAGGCTGAGTAAAGACTGAGGGAGTGGGGGGGGGAATGACCATAGAGGGAACAGCAAACAGAGTGAAGACTGAGGGAGTGAGGGGGGGTGGGGGGAGATGACCATAGAGAGAACAGCAGGCAGAGTGAAGACTGAGGGAGTGAGGGGGGGGGGTGACCATAGAGAGAACAGCAGGCAGAGTGAAGACTGAGGGAGTGAGGGGGGGGGAGATGACCATAGAGAGAACAGCAGGCAGAGTGAAGACTGAGGGAGTGAGGGGGGGGGGGGGTGACCATAGAGAGAACAGCAGGCAGAGTGAAGACTGAGGGAGTGAGGGGGGGGGGGGGGTGACCATAGAGAGAACAGCAGGCAGAGTGAAGACTGAGGGAGTGAGGGGGGGGGGGGGGAGATGACCATAGAGAGAACAGCAGGCAGAGTGAAGACTGAGGGAGTGAGGGGGGGGGGGTGACCATAGAGAGAACAGCAGGCAGAGTGAAGACTGAGGGAGTGAGGGGGGGGTGGGGGGAGATGACCATAGAGAGAACAGCAGGCAGAGTGAAGACTGAGGGAGTGAGGGGGGGGGGGTGACCATAGAGAGAACAGCAGGCAGAGTAAAGACTGAGGGAGTGGGGGGGAATGACCATAGAGAGAACAGCAGGCAGTCGAAAGGACCATTGAGGGGGAGGGGGAATGACCATAGAGAGAACAGCAAGCAGACTAAAGGACCATTGAGGGGGAGGGGGATTGACCATAGAGAGAACAGCAGGCAGAGTGAAGACTGGGGAGTGGGGAGGAATGACCATAGAGAGAACAGCAAGCAGACTAAAGGACCATTGAGGGGGAGGGGGAATGACCTTAGGGGGAGCAGCAGGCAGAGTGAAGACCGAGGGGGGGGGGATTGACAATAGGGAGAACAGCAAGCAAACTACAGGACCATTGAGGGGGAGGGGGAATGACCATAGAAGGAACAGCAGGCAGAGTAAAGACTGAGGGAGTGGGGGGATTGACCATAGAGGGAACAGCAGGCAGAGTAAAGACTGAGGGAGTGGGGGGATTGACCATAGAGAGAACAGCAGGCAGAGTAAAGACTGAGGGAGTGGGGGGATTGACCATAGAGGGAACAGCAGGCAGAGTAAAGACTGAGGGAGTGGGGGGAATGACCATAGAGAGAACAGCAGGCAGAGTAAAGACTGAGGGAGTGGGGGGATTGACCATAGAGGGAACAGCAGGCAGAGTAAAGACTGAGGGAGTGGGGGGGGAATGACCATAGAGAGAACAGCAAGCAGACTAAATGACCATTGAGGGGGAGGGGGAATGACCATAGAGAGAACAGCAGGCAGAGTAAAGACTGAGGGAGTGGGGGGGGGGAATGACCATAGAGAGAACAGCAGGCAGTCGAAAGGACCATTGAGGGGGAGGGGGAATGACCATAGAGGGAACAGCAGGCATACTAAAGACCATTGAGTGGAGGGGGAATGACCATAGAGGGAACAGCAGGCATACTAAAGACCATTGAGTTGAGGGGGAATGACCATAGAGGGAACAGCAGGCATACTAAATGACCATTGAGTGGAAGGGGGATTGACCATAGAGGGAACAGCAGGCATACTAAAGACCATTGAGTTGAGGGGGAATGACATTAGGGGGAGCAGCAGGCAGAGTGAAGACCGAGGGGAGGGGGATTGACAATAGAGGGAACAGCAGGCAGAGTAAAGAATGAGGGGAGGGGGATTGACAATAGAGGGAACAGCAGGCAGAGTGAAGACCAAGGGGAGGGGGATTGACCATAGGGGGAGCAGCAGGCAGAGTAAAGGACCATTGAGGAGGAGGGGGGAATGACCAAAAAGGGAACAGCAGACAGACTAAAGGATCATTGAGACTGAGGGGGGAATGACCAAAAAGGGAACAGTAGACAGACTAAAGGATCATTGAGACTGAGGGGGAATGACCAAAAAGGGAACAGCAGACAGACTAAAGGATCATTGAGACTGAGGGGGGAATGACCAAAAAGGGAACAGCAGACAGACTAAAGGATCATTGAGACTGAGGGGGGAATGACCAAAAAGGGAACAGCAGACAGACTAAAGGATCATTGAGACTGAGGGGGGAAATGACCATAGCGGGAACAGCAGACAGACTAAAGGACCATTGAGACGGAGGGGGGAAATGACCATAGCGGGAACAGCAGGCAGACTAAAGGACCATTGAGACGGAGGGGGGAAATGACCATAGCGGGAACAGCAGACAGACTAAAGGACCATTGAGACTGAGGGGGGAAATGACCATAGCGGGAACAGCAGGCAGACTAAAGGACCATTGAGACTGAGGGGGGAAATGACCATAGCGGGAACAGCAGGCAGACTAAAGGACCATTGAGACTGAGGGGGGAAATTATCATAGAGGGAACAGCAGGCAGACTAAAGGACCATTGAGACTGAGGGGGGAAATTATCATAGAGGGAACAGCAGACAGACTAAAGGACCATTGAGACGGAGGGGGGAAATGACCATAGCGGGAACAGCAGACAGACTAAATGACCATTGAGGTGGCAGGGTTGCCTAGTGGTTAGAGTGTAGGGGCGGCAGGGTTGCCTAGTGGTTAGAGTGTAGGGGCGGCAGGGTAGCCTAGTGGTTAGAGTGTAAGGGCGGCAGGGTAGCCTAGTGGTTAGAGTGTAGGGGCGGCAGGGTAGCCTAGTGGTTAGAGTGTAGGGGCGGCAGGGTTGCCTAGTGGTTAGAGTGTAGGGGTGGCAGGGTAGCCTAGTGGTTCGAGCGTTGGACAAGAAACCGGAAGGGTGAAAGTTCAACCCCCCCGAGCTGAGAAGGTACAAATCTGTCGTTCTGCCCCTGAACAGGGAGTTAACCCACTGTTCCTAGGCCGTCATTGAAAATAAAAATGTGTTCTTAACTGACTTGCCTAGTTAAATAAAGGTAAAAATAAATAATGTAGAAGCAGGTGGGTATAACGACCTGAGCTAAGGAGAGATTGAACATGTCAGAGAACACAACAGTAGGCTGGACAATTGAACAAGTCAAAATTCGACCAAGCCTGAAAAAAGAACGTTGTACGAGGTGGAACATTAGCGCGAGGCCATCGCAAATCAATTGAAACAAACCTTCGCTGAGCCTCTTCTGACTCGAATGATGCTTAGAATTCCATTTCCCCTAAATGACACCCCCCCCCAAAAAAAATAAATAATAATATATTATTATACCACTACGATATACATATTTCATGTTTTGTTAATTTCAGTATTGCCTTGTATAATGTATCGTTCATTTTACAATTTGATAGACAACTCTCAGATCTTTCTTGATAGTTTATTCCCATAGTTCACAACAACAGTCTGGATGGTTTATTCCCTGTAGTTCACAACAACAGTCTGGATGGTTTATTCCCATAGTTCACAACAACAGTCTGGATGGTTTATTCCCTGTAGTTCACAACAACAGTCTGGATGGTTTATTCCCATAGTTCACAACAACAGTCTGGATGGTTTATTCCCATAGTTCACAACAACAGTCTGGATGGTTTATTCCCATAGTTCACAACAACAGTCTGGATGGTTTATTCCCATAGTTCACAACAACAGTCTGGATGGTTTATTCCCATAGTTCACAACAACAGTCTGGATGGTTTATTCCCATAGTTCACAACAACAGTCTGGATGGTTTATTCCCATAGTTCACAACAACAGTCTGGATGGTTTATTCCCGTAGTTCACAACAACAGTCTGGATGGTTTATTCCCATAGTTCACAACAACAGTCTGGATGGTTTATTCCCATAGTTCACAACAACAGTCTGGATGGTTTATTCCCGTAGTTCACAACAACAGTCTGGATGGTTTATTCCCATAGTTCACAACAACAGTCTGGATGGTTTATTCCCATAGTTCACAACAACAGTCTGGATGGTTTATTCCCATAGTTCACAACAACAGTCTGGATGGTTTATTCCCATAGTTCACAACAACAGTCTGGATGGTTTATTCCCTGTAGTTCACAACAACAGTCTGGATGGTTTATTCCCATAGTTCACAACAACAGTCTGGATGGTTTATTCCCATAGTTCACAACAACAGTCTGGATGGTTTATTCCTGTAGTTCACAACAACAGTCTGGATGGTTTATTCCTGTAGTTCACAACAACAGTCTGGATGGTTTATTCCTGTAGTTCACAACAACAGTCTGGATGGTTTATTCCTGTAGTTCACAACAACAGTCTGGATGGTTTATTCCTGTAGTTCACAACAACAGTCTGGATGGTTTAGTCCTGTAGTTCACAACAACAGTCTGGATGGTTTATTCCCGTAGTTCACAACAACAGTCTGGATGGTTTATTCCCATAGTTCACAACAACAGTCTGGATGGTTTATTCCTGTTGTTCACAACAACAGTCTGGATGGTTTATTCCCATAGTTCACAACAACAGTCTTGATGGAGTCAGATGAAATAGAAAATGTTCTATAGACTTCTATGATCACATTAATTGCATAGTCTTATTATGGGTTGCATGTGAGGTATATAGAATATGCTTATATATGATAAGTACTACCCCACTACAGGGCTAATCCCTTAGTGTAGTAAGTAGTGCACTTTACAAATGGAATAGGATGCCATTTGGGATAGTTTCTGAGGCCCAGCCGTGATGGAGAGCATCAGAGAGGACGCGAGACGCCAGCAGGCAGAGTAAAGTGGTGTTTAACAGACTAATAATAAAACGAGGAGGTGTGTTTACACATGACCTGTCCTAGAGGAATTCAATATGAGGAGTGTATTCTGTTTACATTAAGCTTCTGTAGGTAAATGGGAACCGTACCATTCCTCTCAACGTTTATGAGCACAAAGTACGTGTCCCAAATCACCATGTTCCCTTGTATACTGTAGTAGGGCCCTGGTCAAAAGTAGTGCACTATATAGGGAATTTAGGTTGCCATTTGGAACACAAATTCAATTCTTCTAGCTAACGCCTCCTTCTTACCACAGTACTGCTGTGCCTCTTATGTCTATTAGAAACAGTTGCATAATGGTTAAATATCCTACAAAATGAAGAAGTGTCCTAGGCTATCCCGCTTCCAGACCGGATCGGTTTTCACTGATCGTTTTATATTGTTGAGCCATTAATGTCCCTTTAAAGACAAACAGTCCTTCCATTTCTCATCCAACTCATCTTTCTGCTACTACTTTCATCCTCAGTGTGTGTGTGTGTGTGTGTGTGTGTGTGTGTGTGTGTGTGTGTGTGTGTGTGTGTGTGTGTGTGTGTGTGTGTGTGTGTGTGTGTGTGTGTGTGTGTGTGTGTGTGTGTGTGTGTGTGTGTGTGTGTGTGTGTGTGTGTGTGTGTGTGTGTGTGTGTGTGTGTGTGTGTGTGTGTGTGTGTGTGTGTGTGTGTTTCTGGTTGGTTCCTAGAGGAAGTGCTATCTCAGTCAGTTTCCAGAGGTATTCACAGTCGGGGAGAGCTGCAGTGGGGTTTTACCAAAATGTATATATTTGTTGGTTTTGTTTTGTTTTACATTAAGAGTACAGATTATTGTATGGAACAATGTAGAAATGTTTTTGAAAAAGATAATTTGAAAGATACAATTTTATTGAGTCAATGTATTTATTGGTTTCTTTTCATTTTGATAAGAGATGAAAATGCAATTAATTTATTTGTTGAAGTAAAAACCAAAACTTTTCCAATTTTAAGACTGTCATTAAATTTGGGGTAGGGTGGGGTCGCAAGATATTATTTGGAAGAAAATGTGGTCCCCAGAAATTCTGTCCACAAATGTGAATACCACTGGTCTAGAAGGTTTAGCTGTTGACATCAGTAAGTCCAGTCATCTGGCTACATCCCATATGGCACCCTATTCCCTATCTAGTGCACTACTTTGGACCAGAGCCCTATGGAACCCTATTCCCTATCTAGTGCACTACTTTGGACCAGAGTCCTATAGAACCCTATTCCCTATCTAGTTCACTACTTTAGACCAGAGCCCTATGGAACCCTATTCCCTATCTAGTGCACTACTTTGGACCAGGCCCCAAATACTGTGCCTTTGGAAGGTATTCAGACCCATAGACGTTTTACACATTTTGTTATGTTGGAGCCGTATTCTGAAATGGATAAAATAAAGAAAATCCTCAGCAATCTACACATAATACCCCATATAACCCTAACCCTAACCCTACATAATACCCCATATAACCCTAACCCTAACCCTACATAATACCCCATATAACCCTAACCCTAACCCTACATAATACCCCATATAACCCTAACCCTAACCCTACATAATACCCCATATAACCCTAACCCTAACCCTACATAATACCCCATATAACCCTAACCCTAACCCTACATAATACCCCATATAACCCTAACCCTAACCCTACATAATACCCCATATAACTCGAACCCGAACCCTACATAATACCCCATATAACCCTAACCCTACATAATACCCCATATAACCCTAACCCTACATAATACCCCATATAACCCTAACCCTAACCCTACATAATACCCCATATAACCCTCACCCTAACCCCATAAGGTTTTTACAGTGGCAGGGACTGGGAGACTAGTCAGGATCAAGGAAAATATGTCCGGAGCAAAGTACAGAGAGATCCTGGATGAAAACCTGCTCAAGAGCGCTCAGGACCCCAGACTTGGGCAAAGGTTCACCTTCCAACAGGACAACGACTCTAAGCACACAACCCAGATAACGCAGGAGTGGCTTCGGGGCAAGTCTCTGAATGTCTTTGAGTGGCCCAGCCAGAGCCTGGACTTGAACCCAATTGAACATCTCTGGAGAGACCTGAAAATAACTGTGCAGAGACGCTCCCTATCCAACCTGACAGAGCTTGACAGGATCTGCAGAGAAGAATGAGAGAAACTCCCCAAATACAGGTGTGGCAAGCATCATACCCAAGAAGACTCAAGGCTGTAATCGCTGCCAAAGGTTCTGCAACAACGTACTGAGTAAAGAGTCTGAATAATTATGTAAATGCAATATTTCATTTTTTTTATTAAAAAAATAAAATAGCAAACATTTCTAAAACACGGTATGTGTATAGATTGATGAGGGGGGAAAAACATATTTTAGAATAAGGCTGTAACGTAACAAAATGTGGAAAATGTCAAGGGATCTGAATACTTTTTGAAGACACAGTATATATATATATATATATATATATATCGTGAAAAATGTACCATTTGAGACTGAACTCTGCAGAGGGAGTTCTCTCAGAGACCAGGGCCGGCTAGGCTTCACTCTAGAATACCAAGGAGGTTACTCCATGCTTATGTACTGATTGAGAATCATTGGGTGGTTGGCTGGCCTGGCTGTAGGTCAGGACTGTTCTGATTTATTTAGTAATAATTGATTTTCATTTCTTGTAAAAAAAATATTTCTTATTCTCATTCAGCCAAGAATACCAATACCACCTCGGGCATTACATAGCTGCTTTAGCACAGTCACATGATGATAAAACCTACAGCTACATACCTGTATTAACTTCCTGGAACAGTGATAATGAACCCTACAGTTACATACCTGTATTAACTTCCTGGAACAGTGATGATGAACCCTACAGTTACATACCTGTATTAACTTCCTGGAACAGTGATAATGAACCCTACAGTTACATACCTGTATTAACTTCCTGTAACAGTGATAATGAACCCTACAGTATAGTCCATTACTTTTGACCAGAGACCTATGACCCTATGGAACCTATGGACCCTATGTGCCCTTGTCAAAAGGTAGTGCACTATAATGGAATAGGGTGTTCACTGGGGTGGCAGGGTAGCCTAGTGGTTAGAGCATTGGACAAGTAACTGAAAGGTTGCAAGTTCAAATCCCTTAGCTGACAAGGTACAAAATCTGTCGTTCTGCCCCTGAACAGGCAGTTAACCCACTGTTCCTAGGCCGTCATTGAAAATAAGAATTTGTTCTTAACTGACTTGCCTAGTTAAATAAAGGAAAAAAAAAAAAAATTGGGATCCATGTTTTTTAGGACGGCACTGTTTTTCATGGTTCGGTCTAGGCCCCTTAGTTCCAGTGAAGGGAAATCTTAATCGCAATGACATTCTAGACCATTCTGTGCTTCCAACTTTGTGGCATCAGTTTGGGGAATGACCTTTCCTGTTTCAGCATGACAATGCCACCGTGCATAAAGCGAGGTCCATACAGAAATGGTTTGTCGAGGTCGGTGTGAAAGAACTTGACTGGTCTGCACACAGCCCTGACCTGAACCACATCGAACACCTTTGGGATTAATTAAAATGCCGAATGCAAGCCAGGCCTAATCGCCCAACATCACTAATGCTCTTGTGGCTGAATCGAAGCAAGTCCCTGCAGCAATGTTCCTACATCTAGTGGGAAGCCTTCCCAGAAGAGAGGAGGCTGTTATAGCGCCAATGTTCCAACATCTAGTGGAAAGCTTTCCCAGAAGAGAGGAGGCTGTTATAGCAGCAATGTTCCTACATCTAGTGGAAAGCCTTCCCAGAAGAGTGGAGGCTGTTATTGCAGCAATGTTCCAACATCTAGTGGAAAGCCTTCCCAGAAGCGTGGAGGCTGTTATAGCAACAATGTTCCAACATCTAGTGGGAAGCCTTCCCAGAAGAGTGGAGGCTGTTATAGCAGCAATGTTCCAACATCTAGTGGAAAAGCCCTCCCAGAAGAGTGGAGGCTGTTATAGCAGCAATGTTCCAACATCTAGTGGAAAGCCTTCCCAGAAGAGTGGAGGCTGTTATAGCAGCAATGTTCCAACATCTAGTGGAAAGCCTTCCCAGAAGAGTGGAGGCTGTTATAGCAGCAAAGGGGGGACCAACTCCATATTAATGCCCATGATTTTGGAATGAGATCTTCGACGAGCAGGTGTCCACATACTTTTGGTTGTGTTCCACATATACAGTGTATTCAGTAAGTATTCAGACCCTTTGACTTCTTCCAAATTTTGTTACGTTACAGCTGTCGTGTCTTTACTCTCATTAAATTGAAGACTTAGTTTTTATCAAAGATTCTCTGTAATTCGTATTTTTATTTTTTATTTTTTATTTCACATTTCACCTTTATTTAACCAGGTAGGCTAGTTGAGAACAAGTTCTCATTTGCAACTGCGACCTGGCCAAGATAAAGCATGAGTAAACAATTAACAAGTCAATAACACAAAAGGAAGAAAAAAAAGGGGAGTCTATATACATGATGTGCAAAAGGCATGAGGAGGTAGGCGAATAATTACAATTTTGCAGATTAACACTGGAGTGATAAATGATCAGATGGTCATGTACAGGTAGAGATATTGGTGTGCAAAAGAGCAGAAAAGTAAATAAAAAAAACAGTATGGGGATGAGGTAGGTAAAAATGGGTGGGCTATTTGCCGATAGACTATGTACAGCTGCAGCGATCGGTTAGCTGCTCAGATAGCAGATGTTTGAAGTTGGTGAGGGAGATAAAAGTCTCCAACTTCAGCAATTTTTGCAATTCGTTCCAGTCACAGGCAGCAGAGAACTGGAACGAAAGGCGGCCAAATGAGGTGTTGGCTTTAGGGATGATCAGTGAGATACACCTGCTGGAGCGCGTGCTACGGATGGGTGTTGCCATCGTGACCAGTGAACTGAGACAAGGCGGAGCTTTACCTAGCATGGACTTGTAGACGACCTGGAGCCAGTCGGTCTGGCGACGAATATGTAGCGAGGGCCAGCCGACTAGAGCAAACAGGTCGCAGTGGTGGGTGGTATAAGGTGCTTTCATGACAAAACGGATGGCACTGTGATAAACTGCATCCAGTTTGCTGAGTAGAGTGTTGGAAGCAATTTAAATTTCTATTACGCGATCAAACTGATTAATCATGTAACTGTAATTGTAAGTCGCTCTGGATAAGAGCGTCTGCTAAATGACTTAAATGTAATGTAATGTAATTAACTAGGAAGTCGGGGCACCAAGGACAATATTCAGATTACAAAGTTATCATATCCTAAAATAACTTTTGAGTCATCCATACATCAATTGTCTTAAATCATTTATTTACTAACTAATTAAGTCATTCACAGAAACGCATAAACAAACACAGTAAATATGGTTACAAGAAATGGTAGGGGAATGTGCCCCTAGTGGGCTAAACCGGCATCGCGGCTTGGTGGACAAAAGGTGGAGTCAGCTGAGAAGTCACTACAGAGTTGATAATTCTAACAATTGAAATGCTAATCCTTTGCACATGAACGCTCACTCAGTCGGGATCTATTGCAATCAATATATATATATATTTACACTCAGTGTGTCGTTTCGATCGTTGTTGAAAAGTTTGTTTCTGTTGGAGAGTTTCGTCCTCTCTCTCTCGCACTCTCTCTGTCTTGGTTAGAGGGGATAGTTCAGAGTGACATTCATTCATGTGTTATAGAATGGATGTTTCGGTGGTTGTCGTTCTTCGCGTTCAATGATACCGAATTCCTAGCTGCAGACTAGTAATTAATATCAAAGACTTGTTCTTATTCTGTCGGTATCGATAGTCTAAGAGTTTAACCACGTGGTATGGTTAAAAGTTTCAACAATGGTCTACACCCGTTGTACTCCCGTGATTGAGAGAAACTTTGAGAATTTCTCAAAGTTGGGTTTTATTCGGAATTGCAGAAAAGGGGCTATCCCAGGATGCCTGACTCTAACTGGGCTCAGGGACGCTCCTCTGATTTAGTTCAACTCAAAAGGGAATTGGATTTTCCTTCATTAAACAGTCCAAAATCACATCACACAATTTTACAAACAGTATCATACTCACTCATTAATCTTATACAACAATTAGATGTAAAACCTCATATCTGCGGCTATTATATAAACAGTGTTATGGCAATGTGGCCACACCGTCTCTCATGAGCTTCCCCAAGTTGTACCAAACAGACCAGTTCGTAGCTGGATTCTTCACCAATCTTTTATACCTTGTCTGGAACATTAAATTTGTTCGGACCTCAAGTTCTGTGAGGTGGAAGAAATCTCCTTGTTCTCTATGAAAATTCACTCTCTCTTATACTGTGTGGCCATGAGGCAGGGTCTTCTCAGGAATTTACGACCTCTCTCTGACCGCAGCAGACTAGTAGAAGGAGGCAGGGGGAGGCAGGGAGAGGGGGATGGGCTTGCTGTACCCAAAGAGGGCAACGTCATGACACAGCCTAATTCTAAAGTTGAATAATTGGTTTACCCCCCCCCCCCTCGTCAATCAACACACAACACCCCATAATGACAAAGCAAAAACAGAACTATCACATATACCATGAAACGACTTGTAAAATGAATAGGAAATATAATCAAAGATGTTGACAAGGTTATAAATAGCGACTTTTTTTATTGAAATAATAAAAGTGTCCTTTAAACGTTGCTTTCGTCAAAGAATCCCCCATTTGCATCAATTACAGCCTTGCAGACCTTTGGCATTCTGGTGGTCAATTTCCTGAGGTCATCTGAAGAGATTTCACCCCCTGCATCCTGAAGCCCCTCCCACAAGTTGGATTGGCTTGATGGGCACTTCTTACGTACCATACGGTCAAGCTGCTCTCACAACAGCTCAATAGGGTTGAGATCCGGTGATTGTGCTGGCCACTCCATTATAGACAGAATACCAGCTGACTGCTTCTTCCCTAAATAGTTCTTGCATAGTTTGGAGCTGTGCTTTGGGTCATTGTCCTGTTGTAGGAGGAAATTGGCTCCAATTGTACTTGTCCTCTTGCTCAATTGTGCCTCCTACTCCTCTTTCTATTCTGGTGAGAGACAGTTTGCGCTGTTCTGTGAAGGGAGTAGTACACAGCGTTGTACGGGATCTTCAGTTTCTTGGCAATTCCTCGCATGGAATAGCCTTCATTTCTCAGAACAAGAATAGACTGACGAGTTTCAGAATAAAGTACTTTGTTTCTGGCCATTTTGAGACTGTAATCAAACCCAGAAATGCTGATGCTCCAGATACTCTATTAGTCTAAAGAAAACCAGTTTTATTCTTCTTTAATCAGATCAACAGTTCTCAGCTGTGCTAACATAATTGCAAAAGTATTTTCTAATGATCAATTAAAATGATAAACTTGGATTAACTAACACAATGTGCCATTGGAACACACGAGTGATGGTTGCTGATAATGGGACTCTGTACGCCAATGTAGATACAGTATTCCATAAAAAAATACAATAGTAATTTACAACATTAACAATGTCTACACTGTATTTCTGATCAATTTGATATTATTGTAATGGACAAAGAATGTGCTTTTATTTCAAAAACAAGGACATTTCTAAGTGTAGTGTATATATACAGTACCAGTCAAAAGTTTAGACACACCTATTCATTGAAGGTTAATCTTTATTTTGACTATTTTCTACATTGTTGAATAATAGTGAAGACATCAAAACTATGAAATGACACATATGGAATCAAAAAAGTGTTAAAAAAATCAATTTATATTTTATTTCAAATTCTTCAAATTCTTCTTCCACCCTTTGCCTCGATGACAGCTTTTTACACTCTTCCCATTATCTCAACCAGCTTCACATGGAATGCTTTTCCAACGGTCTTGAAGGAGTTCCCACATATGCTGAGCACTTGTTCGCTGCTTTTCCTTCACTCTGCGGTCCAGTTAATTCCATACAATCTCATTTGGTTTGAGGTCATCAAGGTCATCTGATGCAGCATCACTCTCCGTCTTGGTAGCTCTTGCACAGCGCTCTGTGCAAAACAGTCAAATTCATCCACACCGATCTCGACAAACCATTTATGTATGGACCTCGCTTTGTGCACGGGGGGGGGGGGCATTGTCATGCTGAAACAGGAAAGGTTAATCCCCAGACTGTTGCCACAATGTTGGAAGCACAGAATCGTATAGAATGTCATTGTATGCTGTAGCGTTAAGATTTCCCTTCACTGGAAGGAGGTGCCTAGCCCGAAATATGAAAAACAGCCCCGAATTGACTTGGAAAGGTGGCATCCTATGACGGTGCCACGTTGAAAGTCAATGAGCATTTCAGTAAGGCCATTCTACTTCCAATGTTGCTATGGAGGTTGCATGGCTGTGTGCTCGATTCTATCTGTCAGCAATGGGTGTGGCTTAAAAATCCACTAACATACTATATATACATAATGCAGTATTTTACAACTGTAAATCACAGTGGATGCTCCTGAAATGTGTGTTACTGATGACTCCTCCTCCCGATGATGTGTTTCTGAGGACTCCTCCTCCTGATGATGTGTTACTGATGACTCCTCCTGATGATGTGTTACTGATGACTCCACCCCCTCCTGATGACTCCTCCTCCTGATGATGTGTTACTGATGACTCCTCCTGATGACTCCTCCCCCTCCTAATGATGTGTTACTGATGACTCCAACTACAGATGATGTGTTACTGATGACTCCTCCTCCTCCTGAAAACTCCTTCTCCTGATGCGTTACTGATGACTCCTCCTCCTAATGACTCCACCTCCTCCTGATGACTCCACCTCCTCCTAATGACTCCACCTCCTCCTGATGACTCCTCCTTCTAGTAGTGCAGGGCTCTGGTCTAGTAGTGCAGTGCACTATCGTATTGAATAGGCTGCTCTGTAGTACTGACTGGGAGATGTTCGCAGTGTTAGATAGTTGAAGGGTCCTTGATAACTTGTCACGATGTAGTCGCGGAGTCTCAAGAGTGCTGTGATGTTAGATCTTCTTTATGGATATGTCATGTGATGACATGGTATCGGGTGTGTTTAGGCCTCCAATCCATTTGTCTCTCCTCCTCCTGATGAAGACCTGTAACCAAGCTACTAATACAGCCTTCATCGCAAATGGCCCTCTGTTTCCCCCATAAGTAGTGGGTAGTATATAGTGCACTATGTATAGGATAGGGTTCCATTTGGATAACACTCTAGTCTTCTCCCGTCAGTTAATTACTCCTTTTCAGTAATGTTGTATGAGACAGGTGTTGCAGAACTGTCTTTAATTCCCTGACTACATCCCACACACACACACACACACACACACACACACACACACACACACACACACACACACGCACACGCACACGCACACGCACACGCACACGCACACACACACACACACACACACACACACACACACACACACACACACACACACACACACACACACACACACAGAGAATTCTCTTGGCTAGGCTACAAAGCTTCTCAGGTAATCTCCCTCGGCGTAATTATGCAAAAATAAAAACGCTAACACTTCAACATCGTTGACAGAAATGCCAACACGTTTTTGTATTTTTTGATTTAATGTACCTAAATGGCTTTATCCCATCTCATGTTTCAGGTAATGTGCTTTTCTATATCTAATGTAAAAGGCTGTATGGTTGCATGGCAACTGGCACGCTATTCCCTATATAGTGCATTGTTTTTGACCAGGGCCCATAGGGACACACCGCCAGCCTTGCCCACCCTTGTGTATCCAGTCAGTTGTGTAAACAGTAGAGAGGTAATAATATGGATATTCAGTCCATCTGTGCATATATCTCATATATACAGGGCGGCAGGGTAGCCTAGTGGTTAGAGCGTTGGACTAGTAACCGAAAGGTTGCCATTTCAAATCCCCGAGCTGTCGTTCTGCCCCTGAACAGGCAGTTAACCCACTGTTCCTAGGCCGTCTTTGAAAATATGAATTTGTTCTTAACTGACTTGCCTAGTTAAATAAAGATAAAATAAAAAAATTAAAACACTGGGGAAATATCTCATTGATATATCAGTTAAAGGGGCAGTCTGCAGTTGGTACATCAATTTCTCCAAAACATCCCTCAGCTGTTATCCAAAACAATGGCGTGGTGGTGATATACAGTGTCTGGTGTTGTTTGAACTGCAGCTTGCCCCTTTAACCCAAAATAGTCAGGATCCTAATTTACATATTGTTTGCAATTGTATAATGACTCAAAATTAACTTCTAATTAAAATCCCAGGAATTCACAGTTGAATGCAAACAGTGTGAGGTGACTTCAACTCTATTGAAAGTGATTTAATAACAGAGCTGAGAATAACAAATTATCCTTTTCTCAAGCAAACAGAGTCTACCTCCAAAATGGCGCCCTACTCCCTATATAGTGCACTACTTTTTACCAGCCCCCCCCCCCCCCCCCGTAGGTATTAGGGTGCCATTTGAGATGCAGAGAGTGTGCTTCATTGAAATGGATATACTCTGAGTAAATGTAGTGTACTGTCAAACAGTGGGAGTATGTTCCTGTCGTGACAAATGTCACTTTATTATGTCAGGGTTCATTTGATGCTCACTTGCTGTGCTCCCCATTTGCTCATCTGACCATACCACTGCCTGGTGTTTACTAAAGCACCGCCTGGTGTTTACTAAAGCACCGCCTGGTGTTTACTAAAGCACCGCCTGGTGTTTACTAATGCACCGCCTGGTGTTTACTAATGCACCGCCTGGTGTTTACTAAAGCACCGCCTGGTGTTTACTAAAGCACCGCCTGGTGGTTACTAAACACTACCTGGTGTTTACTAATGCACCGCCTGGTGTTTACTAAAGCACCGCCTGGTGTTTACTAAAGCACCGCCTGGTGTTTACTAATGCACCGCCTTGTGTTTACTAATGCACCGCCTTGTGTTTACTAAAGCACCGCCTGATGTTTACTAAAGCACCGCCTGGTGTTTACTAAAGCACCGCCTGGTGTTTACTAATGCACTGCCTTGTGTTTACTAATGCACCGCCTGGTGTTTACTAAACACTGCCTGGTGTTTACTAATGCACCGCCTGGTGTTTACTAAAGCACCGCCTGGTGTTTACTAATGCACCGCCTTGTGTTTACTAATGCACTGCCTTGTGTTTACTATAACACTGCCTGGTGTTTACTAAACGGCATTGGCACTTGGATTACAACCGGTGCTATGGACAGATGACATGAAGATAGAGCTCTTGGCTACGAGTTGAAAAACAGAACCGTATGCAGAACAGTCCCTCATATCTACAGTAAAATATGGTGATGGATCTTGATGTTACGGGGATATTTAGCTTCCACTGTACCAGGTAGTCTAACAGTAGAGCCAATACCCGAAAGGTCACTGGTTTGAGTACCTGAGCTGAGAAGGTGGCTGTACTGCTGTTCTGCCGTTGACCGAGGCAGTTAAAATCAACTGTGCAACTGGCAGTTTGTTTCTGCTATCCTTCATTATCTCTCCTCTGGCAGTTTGTTTCTGCTATCCTTCATTATCTCTCCTCTGGCAGTTTGTTTCTGCTATGCTTCATTATCTCTCCTCTGGCAGTTTGTTTCTGCTATTCTTCATTATCTCTCCTCTGGCAGTTTGTTTCTACTATTCTTCATTATCTCTCCTCTGGCAGTTTGTTTCTACTATTCTTCATTATCTCTCCTCTGGCAGTTTGTTTCTGCTATTCTTCATTATCTCTCCTCTGGCAGTTTGTTTCTGCTATTCTTCATTATCTCTCCTCTGGCAGTTTGTTTCTGCTATCCTTCATTATCTCTCCTCTGGCAGTTTGTTTCTGCTATGCTTCATTATCTCTCCTCTGGCAGTTTGTTTCTACTATTATTCATTATCTCTGCTCTTTCAGTTTGTTTCTGCTATTCTTCATTATCTCTGCTCTTTCAGTTTGTTTTTGCTATTCTTCATTATCTCTCCTCTCTCCTCTGGCTGTCCTGTTTCTACTCCCCCTCCCAAACCTTCCTGGCCACTGTAAATTCTAATATCCTCTGTAATGGTTATAGCTGCTGTGTAATCTGGTGTGTTCTCTCTCTCTCTCTCTCTGTCGCTCTCTCTCTCCCTCTCTCCTTCTCTCTCTCTCCCTCTCTCCTTCTCTCTCTCTTTATCTGAAAGCTACACCACCGAGCATCAAATATACAAAAGTTTAAATGTTCAGATAAGATTAGTTCAGTATAGGTTCATGGTGCCTACAGTCTTCTTCTCTAGTGATGTCAGTTCAGTATAGGTTCATGGTACCTACAGTCTTCTTCTCTAGTGATGTCAGTTCAGTATAGGTTCATGGTACCTACAGTCTTCTTCTCTAGTGATGTCAGTTCAGTATAGGTTCATGGTGCCTACAGTCTTCTTCTCTAGTGATGTCAGTTCAGTATAGGTTCATGGTACCTACAGTCTTCTTCTCTAGTGATGTCAGTTCAGTATAGGTTCATGGTACCTACACTCTTCTTCTCTTCGTGTCAGTTCAGTAGAGGTTCATGGTACCTACAGTCTTCTTCTCTAGTGATGTCAGTTCAGTATAGGTTCATGGTACCTACACTCTTCTTCTCTTCGTGTCAGTTCAGTAGAGGTTCATGGTACCTACAGTCTTCTTCTCTAGTGATGTCAGTTCAGTAGAGGTTCATGGTACCTACACTCTTCTTCTCTAGTGATGTCAGTTCAGTATAGGTTCATGGTACCTACACTCTTCTTCTCTTCGTGTCAGTTCAGTAGAGGTTCATGGTACCTACAGTCTTCTTCTCTAGTGATGTCAGTTCAGTATAGGTTCATGGTACCTACACTCTTCTTCTCTAGTGATGTCAGTTCAGTATAGGTTCATGGTACCTACACTCTTCTTCTCTTCGTGTCAGTTCAGTAGAGGTTCATGGTACCTACAGTCTTCTTCTCTAGTGATGTCAGTTCAGTAGAGGTTCATGGTACCTACAGTCTTCTTCTCTAGTGATGTCAGTTCAGTAGAGGTTCATGGTACCTACAGTCTTCTTCTCTAGTGATGTCAGTTCAGTAGAGGTTCATGGTACCTACAGTCTTCTTCTCTAGTGATGTCAGTTCAGTATAGGTTCATGGTACCTACACTCTTCTTCTCTTCGTGTCAGTTCAGTAGAGGTTCATGGTACCTACAGTCTTCTTCTCTTTGTGTCAGTTCAGTAGAGGTTCATTGTACATACAGTCTTCTTCTCTAGTGATGTGGACATGCGATCACACCTCAGGTTTAGAGGGCTGTATTTGATCAGGTTTCCTCTGGAAATTGCTCCATGCGTTGAGGGATAGGTAGAGGGGACGTTGTGGAGGCACTCAGCAGGGAAATAACCGGTGTCTGACTGTGCACACAACACATTAGACTGCTGCTGTAGTCAGCTATATTGTTATTGGTCCACAATGTTCCCAAACTGGATCACTGACATACTCAATGAAAATGGAGTTCATTTCAGTTCAGGGCTGCGTCCCAATTAGTAACCTATTTCCTAATAGTGCACTATTACCCCCATAGGGCCCTGGTCAAAAGTAGTGTACTATTACCCCCATAGGGCCCTGGTCAAAAGTAGTGCACTATTACCCTCATAGGGCCCTGGTCAAAAGTAGTGCACTATTACCCCCATAGGGCCCTGGTCAAAAGTAGTGCACTATCCGGACAATAGGATGCCATTTGAGAAGCACCCTAAGTGTTATTGGGTCTAATGTTAGTCCTGAAGTCAAACGTAAAACAGAAATGTTGTTTTGGAATGTTATTTTCAGATATTTTAGTGGAGTTCATTAGTATAGTTAATTTATTTTCAGATATTTTAGTGAGAGTTCATTAGTATAGTTAATTTATTTTCAGATATTTTAGTGAGAGTTCATTAGTATAGTTAATTTATTTTCAGATATTTTAGTGAGAGTTCATTAGTATAGTTAATTTATTTTCAGATATTTTAGTGAGAGTTCATTAGTATAGTTAATTTATTTTCAGATATTTTAGTGAGAGTTCATTAGCATAGTTAATTTATTTTCAGATATTTTAGTGAGTGTTCATTAGTATAGTTAATTTATTTTCAGATATTTTAGTGAGAGTTCATTAGTATAGTTCATTTATTTTCAGATATTTTAGTGAGAGTTCATTAGTATAGTTCATTTATTTTCAGATATTTTAGTGAGAGTTCATTAGTATAGTTAATTTATTTTCAGATATTTTAGTGAGAGTTCATTAGTATAGTTCATTTATTTTCAGATATTTTAGTGAGAGTTCATTAGTATAGTTCATTTATTTTCAGATATTTTAGTGAGAGTTCATTAGTATAGTTCATTTATTTTCAGATATTTTAGTGAGAGTTCATTAGTATAGTTCATTTATTTTCAGATATTTTAGTGAGAGTTCATTAGTATAGTTCATTTATTTTCAGATATTTTAGTGAGAGTTCATTAGTATAGTTCATTTATTTTCAGATATTTTAGTGAGAGTTCATTAGTATAGTTAATTTATTTTCAGATATTTTAGTGAGAGTTCATTAGTATAGTTAAAATAAATAAAAAAGGAAACTAAAACTAAACTACTGGACAATAGCACACATATTAATATTAATAATTTAGAGGAATGTTAAACGCTGCGTTGAATGAGTTTTTAATAGGTTTCTGTTGTTGTCACGGCCGTCGAAAGAACTGGACCAAAGCGCAGCGTGGTGAGCGTACATTTTTCCTTTATTTAAAATGACGCCAACAAAACAATAAACCATACAAACCGACCGTGAAGCTTCAGGGCCACAAACAAAGACAACTTCCCACACCGAAAGAAGGGAAAAGGGCCACCTAAGTATGGTTCCCAATCAGAGACAACGATAGACAGCTGTCCCTGATTGAGAACCATAACCGGCCAAAACATAGAAACACAAAATCATAGAAAACAACACATAGAATGCCCTCCACAAATCACACCACGACCAAACCAAATAGAGACATAAAAAGGCTCTCTTTGGTCAGGGCGTGACAGTTGAGGTTAAACATTGGGTTGAATGTGTTTTCTAATATTTTTGTGTTTTGGTTAAACATTGGGTTGAATGTGTTTTTTAATCGTTTTTTTGTGGTTAAACATTGGGTTGAATGTGTTTTCTAATATTTTTGTGTTTTGGTTAAACATTGGGTTGAATGTGTTTTTTAATCGTTTTTTTTGTGGTTAGACATTGGGTTGAATGTGTTTTTTAATAAAAAAATTTGTGGTTAAACATTGGGTTGAATGTGTTATTTAATAGGTTTTTTTGTGGTTAAACATTGGGTTGAATGTGTTTTTTAATAGTTTTTTTTTGTGGTTAAACATTGGGTTGAATGTGTTTTTTAATAGGTTTCTGTTGTGTGTTTTAGTTGTGGTTGTTCAATGAGGGAGGGAGTTCAATGTGAGTTTTAATTGTGGTTGAAGGTAAGGTTGAAAATGTTTTATAATAGGTTTCATTCTGTAGCGTAACCCTTTCAATCTTTTACCCGTATATACGGGTTGAAAATAGCAGATTTGGGACACCGATAAATGCCAAAATTGGTACACGGTGGCTGTACAAGTAACATGCATGACGTCAGACCTCAGGCTCTCTGCTTCATAGCTCTGTATGGGTTTTGACTGACAGCCGTTCTAAACCTAAGCACCGTGCGTGACAAGCTGCCCTCATCCCTTCCTCATAATTGGGCAAATATTTTTGTTGTCCGAGTGAGGGGAAATGCTTCAAAAGAAAGAGGACTCAATGTATTTTGAAAGATGAGAGATGTTCAGGATGATAATAATAAGTACAGCTTTGACGTCATTACAAGACAAACCACACATGTATCCAAATGTTCACTTCACATTTCCATATTTAAAAAAAAACTACTGTAATACACAATGGCAACATGTATGGTAACTGTGTTTGATGTTACAGTTACATGAATGCACACAAGCTTGAATGTACTCATTGACTCCTTCTTTGCCACCAAAATCTACCATCTGTTTCCCTGAATTACATTGTGAAAGCCTAGACCTGTAAGATCATATTTTATAATTAAACTAGTCATGTTGGTAATAAAACAGGCGCTGAAATGATGCCAACCTTGACCCAGATTGCGATTTATAATGGGATCATTTTGGGGATTTTCAAACAACAGTCATTTTTCCAAACTGGTACGTTGGGTTGAATGTGTTTTCTAATGGGCTTCTGTAGCTTCACTGATACTATCAGGAGGAAGGTAGGACCCAGATGCAAACCCTGTCCAAGTAACAATGTTTATTACAGCAACAGGGGCAAAGGTACAGAACAGCGGGAAGGCTCGGGGTCAGGCAGAGTGGTCAGGCTGGCGGGTTCAGGGTCAGGAACAGGCAGAGTGGTCAGGCTGGCGGGTTCAGGGTCAGGGGCAGGCAGACTGGTCAGGCTGGCGGGTTCAGGGTCAGGGGCAGGCAGAGTGGTCAGGCTGGCGGGTTCAGGGTCAGGGACAGGCAGAGTGGTCAGGCTGGCGGGTTCAGGGTCAGGGACAGAGAGTGGTCAGGCTGGCGAGTTCAGGGTCAGGGGCAGGCAGAGTGGTCAGGCTGGCGGGTTCAGGCTCAGGGGCAGGCAGAGTGGTCAGGATGGCGGGTTCAGGGTCAGGGGCAGGCAGAGTGGTTTCAGAGTCAGGGGCAGGCAGAGTGGTTTCAGAGTCAGGGGCAGGCAGAGTGGTTTCAGGGTCAGGGGCAGGCAGAGTGGTTTCAGGGTCAGGGGCAGGCAGAGTGGTTTCAGGGTCAGGGGCAGGCAGAGTGGTTTCAGAGTCAGGGGCAGGCAGAGTGGTTTCAGAGTCAGGGGCAGGCAAGGGTCAAAAACCAGGAGGGCGAGAAAAAAGAGAGGCTGGGAAAAACAGGAGCTGACAGGACAAACGCTGGTAAGCTTGACAAAACAAGACGAACTGGCAACAGACAAACAGAAAATACAGGTATAAATACCCAGGGGATAATGTGGAAGATGGGCGACACCTGGAGGGGGGGGACAAGCACAAAGACGGGTGAAACAGATCAGGGCATGACAGTATACGTTGGATTGAATGTGTTTTCTAATAGGTTTCTGTAGCTTCACTTGGTAGCAGAGAGCAGTAATTAAGAGGCCAGCTGGAGACGATGTAGAGCAACCTGTCTACCAGCAGGGAACAAGGCCATCACAACGCACGTGTCCTTGGCTCTATTAGCCATCAACCCAGGCTATCTGAAGGTCATGGTGACTATAGTCATTGAGTGTATCTCAAATTGCACCCTACTCCCTATATAGTGCACTACTTTAGATCAGGGCTCTATGGCACCCTATTCCCTATATATAGTGCACTACTTTAGACCAGAGCCCTATGGCATCCTATTCCCTGTATGGTGAACTACTTTTGACCAGGGCCCTATGGCACGCTACTCCCTTATTGACCAGGGTCCATAGGGGAATAGGGCACCATTTGGGACAGTGTTCTGCTCGTCATCCGCTGGGCCTCATTCCTCAACTCTTTCTCTCCCCATACCTGTTGTGTGCTTTGTTGCTGTTGTTGTTGTTGTTGTTGTTGCTGTGTCTGTGGCGTTTTGTTCTTTTGAGTTGCTTTTGTACACGGTAATCTGTGAAAACATCTATCTATCTATCTATCTATCTATCTATCTTATCTATCTATCTTGTCATGTTGATTATCTTTCATGTAAACATTTTAACATTACACTTCTATATTTACAGTATACAGATGTAGGATCTTAATTTGATCACCCTGCTGTTGCAGGAAATGTAAACGTGCAGTGTATTCAAGGTTTAAAAAGGCTTCTAAAGTCATTTCTACAAACTTGACCTAACTAAAAATCCCTCAATCCCTACAGAAATGTCCATTAATTATATTCCACACAATAATTATTGTTGCTGCAAGATTATTTTCCTGTGTGAGAAACTGGTCAAATGAAGATCCTAAACCTTCACTGGTGATAAAGATGCTGATGTAGTCTTGTGACAGGACTAAACTTCATCTCTCCACTCCTTCCCAGAGGGAGAGATACGAAACAAAGAGGCGATGGAAATTAGACATGATTGGTTTTATCATTCGACTTGAAAGAACGTCTGAAGCCAGACCCTGATTCTTTTGTAGTAGTATATTGATATTAATTATTACATTTACTGAGTCCTGGGGGCCCTCGCCTTGTCTCCTCCTGTCACTTTTTTTCTGTCTAACGAGACATCTGTTGTTGCTCAGAGAAAAAACAGACTCTGAATGCATCCCAAATTAACCCAATTCCCTGTATAGTGGCCCTGGTACGTACCCTAGTTCCCTATGTGCGGGAATAGGGTGTCATTTGGTACACACCCCCAGAACAAAGCAGCTCGCCTCTAGAAGCCTAAAATTAAATTAGAAAAAATTAAATGATAGACCAAGGAGTGGGAGGACGAGCAGTGAAATCACATATCTACTGCCCCTGCAAGCAGACACCCCAACACCGAAACTAGATGGCTCTAGACCAGAACGAGAGACTAGATGGCTCTAGACCAGAACGAGAGACTAGATGGTTCTAGACCAGAACAAGAGACTAGATGGCTCTAGACCAGAACGAGAGACTAGATGGCTCTAGACCAGAACGAGAGACTAGATGGCTCTAGACCAGAACGAGAGACTAGATGGCTCTAGACCAGAACGAGAGACTAGATGGTTCTAGACCAGAACGAGAGACTAGATGGTTCTAGACCAGAACGAGAGACTAGATGGTTCTAGACCAGAACGAGAGACTAGATGGCTCTAGACCAGAACGAGAGACTAGATGGTTCTAGACCAGAACGAGAGACTAGATGGCTCTAGACCAGAACGAGAGACTAGATGGCTCTAGACCAGAACGAGAGACTAGATGGCTCTAGACCAGAACGAGAGACTAGATGGCTCTAGACCAGAACGAGAGACTAGATGGTTCTAGACCAGAACAAGACTAGATGGCTCTAGACCAGAACAAGAGACTAGATAGCTCTAGACCAGAACAAGAGACTAGATGGTTCTAGACCAGAACAAGACTAGATGGCTCTAGACCAGAACGAGAGACTAGATGGCTCTAGACCAGAACAAGACTAGATGGCTCTAGACCAGAACGAGAGACTAGATGGCTCTAGACCAGAACAAGACTAGATGGCTCTAGACCAGAACAAGACTAGATGGCTCTAGACCAGAACAAGAGAGAGAGAGAGAGAGAGAGAGAGAGAGAGAGAGAGAGAGAGAGAGAGAGAGAGAGAGAGAGAGAGAGAGAGAGAGAGAGAGACAGAGAGACAGAGAGAAAGAGATAGAGAGAGAGAAATAATGTTCTTTTTTGAGGGGAGTGGGTGGGTGGGGTGGGGGGAGGGTTGATTTTTGGACTCTGAGATGACTTAACCCCAAGCTGTGTTGTGCAGTTGAGACACCATGACTCACCTCTGAGTTCAGAGGTACAGGACACGATGGAAACCTAAAAGCCTTGTTGAGGATAAAAGATTTCCAACGGCAACCCGCTGAAAATATACCGGATTATAATCAGATGGTTGTCCTCTATCTCCTTCACCCAGATGATAGCAGCAGCCATTGTTGTGTGCATGTTGTATAGTACAGATCTACGGTAGGTAGGCCCCGTCTACATACAGTGTACATCCTGAATGGCAACCTATTCCCTGTATAGTGCACTACTTTAGACCAGAGCCCATAGCACCCTATTCCCTATATAGTGCACTACTTTAGACCAGGACCCATAGCACCCTATTCCCTATATAGTGCACTACTTTAGACCAGAACCCATAGCACCCTATTCCCTATATAGTGCACTACTTTAGACCAGGACCCATAGCACCCTATTCCCTATATAGTGCACTACTTTAGACCAGGACCCATAGCACCCTATTCCCTATATAGTGCACTACTTTAGTCCAGAGCCCTTAGCACCCTATTCCCTATATATTGCACTACTTTAGACCAGAGCCCATAGCACCCTATTCCCTACATAGTGCACTATTTTAGACCAGGACCCATAGCACCCTATTTCCTACATAGTGCACTACTTTTGACCAGAGCCCTGTGGACCTAGCTGAGCTACAATTGTATAGATCTGCGATAGGTAGGTAGTGTAGAACAGGCAACACATACAGGGGCACTAAAAAGGGACTAATGAGGGCATTTGGGACTCATGTTCCTAATGACACTAATGGAGACGTGTGTGTGACCCTGGTCTGTACATTAGAAAAGTCTCAAACACCAGATAGATAAAACGATAATAAATCTAGTCACCAAAATAGCAGCGGCAGACAGACACTCAGTAATGATGTGTCTATTGTTACCGGTAGTGTTTTGGTACCAAATCGCACCCTGTTCCCTTTATAGTGCACTACTTTTGTTTGTGGTATATTCCTGAATAACTGGATGCTCTTTTTGTCCAGAATATCATGTATACTATCGATATGTACAGATGGAGGATCTTAATTTGAGCCAGTTTGCCACAGCAGGAAAATAATCCTGCAGCAACGGGAAACGTGAATTGTTACGTGGATTTGAATGAATGGACGTTCTTTGTAGAGGTTGATAACATTTCCCGTTAGGACAAATCAAGTCTGACATTTTAAAGTGGAAACGACAAACTTTTATAGAAGCCTTTTTTTTATACCTTGAAAACACTACAAGTTTTCATTTACTGCTTGTGCAGGACAATTCTCAGCAACAAAAGAGTGATCAAATGAAGATCCTACATCTGTATTCACTGTTTGTTTGTGTCTGTATTAGCAGGCAGTTGAACGCTGTCGGGGTTATTTATTGTTGGGTGGCGTTGCGGTCGGATCAAAACCTAATAACTCTCATTTTTTACACAAGTTAAAAGCAGTAGCTCCTCATCATGAAGATTTCATGGCTCCAGAACCAAGATGTAATATTCAGAATAGACTCTGAACGTTTTATGATTGTATGTTTATCAATGGTCAAATATGGCTGTTCTTTTCCCACCATTTCCTGAAAAGTGACATTTTTTTTTTTTTTTTTTTTTTAAATAAAAGGTGCTCATTGGTCTATTGCTGTGTGTGTGCAGGCAGGCAGGCAGGCAGTGTTATTTTAACAGTCGTCTCTCGCTCCTTGTGCTTCTTTTGTCTAGCAGACAGATGAATCTAGGTGCAGACCACAGAGTGAGGGCAATGGATTGTGGTTTGCCTCAACCCTGTCACTGTGATAGAGTGCATTACACTGTGAGAGATAATGGGAACCTTCTATTCAGCGTAGCCTGGAATAAAGAGCCTTCCTCCTCATTCATCAACATTGATTACTGTAGGGCCTCTGGCCTGTGCAGCGCAGGGGAAGTGCAGAGGGGTACTACTCCTCACAGGCCCGAGCAGAGGGGTACTACTCCTCACAGGGCCGAGCAGAGGGGTACTACTCCTCACAGGGCCTCTGGGCCGAGCAGAGGGGTACTACTCCTCACAGGGCCTCTGGGCCGAGCAGAGGGGTACTACTCCTCACAGGGCCGAGCAGAGGGGTACTACTCCTCACAGGGCCTCACAGGGCCTCACAGGGCCTCACAGGGCCTCACAGGGCCTCTGGGCCAAGCAGAGGGGTACTACTCCTCACAGGGCCTCACAGGGCCTCTGGGCTGAGCAGAGGGGTACTACTCCTCACAGGGCCTCACAGGGCCTCTGGGCCGAGCAGAGGGGTACTACTCCTCACAGGGCCTCACAGGGCCTCTGGGCTGAGCAGAGGGGTACTACTCCTCACAGGGCCTCACAGGGCCTCACAGGGCTGAGCAGAGGGGTACTACTCCTCACAGGGCCTCACAGGGCCTCTGGGCCGAGCAGAGGGGTACTACTCCTCACAGGGCCTCACAGGGCCTCTGGGCTGAGCAGAGGGGCACTACTCCTCACAAGGCCTCACAGGGCCTCTGGGCCAAGCAGAGGGGCACTACTCCTCACAGGGCCTCTGGGCTGAGCAGAGGGGTACTACTCCTCACAGGGCCTCTGGGCCAAGCAGAGGGGTACTACTCCTCACAGGGCCTCACCGGGCCTCTGGGCCGAGCAGAGGGGTACTACTCCTCACAGGGCAGAGCAGAGGGGTACTACTCCTCACAGGGCCTCACAGGGCCTCTGGGCTGAGCAGAGGGGTACTACTCCTCACAGGGCCTCACAGGGCCTCTGGGCTGAGCAGAGGGGTACTACTCCTCACAGGGCCTCACAGGGCCTCTGGGCTGAGCAGAGGGGTACTACTCCTCACAGGGCCTCACAGGGCCTCTGGGCTGAGCAGAGGGGTACTACTCCTCACAGGGCCTCTGGGCCGAGCAGAGGGGCACTACTCCTCACAGGGCCTCTGGGCCGAGCAGAGGGGTACTACTCCTCACAGGGCCGAGCAGAGGGGTACTACTCCTCACAGGGCCTCACAGGGCAGAGCAGAGGGGCACTATTCCTCACAGGGTCGAGCAGAGGGGCACTACTCCTCACAGGGCCGAGCAGAGGGGTACTACTCCTCACAGGGCCGAGCAGAGGGGTACTACTCCTCACAGGGCCGAGCAGAGGGGTACTACTCCTCACAGGGCCGAGCAGAGGGGCACTACTCCTCACAGGGCCGAGCAGAGGGGTACTACTCCTCACAGGGCCGAGCAGAGGGGTACTACTCCTCACAGGGCCTCACAGGGCAGAGCAGAGGGGCACTACTCCTCACAGGGCCGAGCAGAGGGGTACTACTCCTTACAGGGCTGAGCAGAGGGGTACTACTCCTCACAGGGCTGAGCAGAGGGGTACTACTCCTCACAGGGCCGAGCAGAGGGGTACTACTCCTCACAGGGCCGAGCAGAGGGGTACTACTCCTCACAGGGCCTCTGGGCCGAGCAGAGGGGTACTACTCCTCACAGGGCCTCTGGGCCGAGCAGAGGGGCACTACTCCTCACAGGGCCTCTGGGCCGAGCAGAGGGGTACTACTCCTCACAGGGCCTCTGGGCCGAGCAGAGGGGCACTACTCCTCACAGGGCCTCTGGGCCGAGCAGAGGGGTACTACTCCTCACAGGACTGAGCAGAGGGGTACTACTCCTCACAGGGCCGAGCAGAGGGGTACTACTCCTCACAGGGCCGAGCAGAGGGGTACTACTCCTCACAAAGACTCTGCTAAATTGCAGGTGGGAGAGGAGAAATCAGAACAACGACAAAAGCACAGCAATACGGACATTTCGGGCCCGTTAAGAAGCATAGCTTTCCGATGTAGTTTTTTTAAAAGGTGAAAACGTGAACCTGCAGCATCGACATAAAGGTTGTGGCTGGTAAAATGTGTGTTTTATAACTACAGAGAGAAAGTAATAAAACTAGAGCTGCTGTATCTTTATAAACAGATATTTTCCAACGTTAATGGAGTATGCATACTATAGTGGAACAATAATTGGGTACTATCTTCTTATTAGGAACAGTTCAATATTCACTGGAGGGGGGGGGGTCAAACACTATTTTAATGGGTCACAGGCGATGGTAGTGTGTTTTTTCACCCTGGTTTACCTTCGCTATTTAAAGGTTTTACTATATACATTCTTCCATCCTAGCTACATTTCCTGATACCCATCCACTATCACCGTCCACAACGTCTAGATCAGGGCAACTCCAGTCCTGGGGGGCGTGAATGGTGTTACACCCCCCCATCCACCCTCCCACCCTCCCTCCCTCCTCCCTCACATCCCCCCTCCCTCCCATCCCTCCTCCCTCACATCCCTCCTCCCTCCCATCCCTCCTCTCTCACATCCCTCCCTCCCTCCCATCCCATCCCATCCCTCCTCCCTCCCTCCCATTCCTCCTCCCTCCCATCCCTCCTCCCTCCCATCCCTCCTCCCTCCCATCCCCCTCCCTACCTCCCTCCCTCCCTCCCATCCCATCCCATCCCATCCCTTCTCCCTCCCATCCCTCCTCCCTCCCATCCCCCCACCTCCCTCCCTCCATCCCATCCCTCCCTCCCTCCCTCCCCCTCCCTCACATCCCCCTCCCTCCCATCCCTCCTCCCTCCCATCCCTCCTCTCTCACATCCCTCCCTCCCTCCCATCCCATCCCATCCCTCCTCCCTCCCATCCCTCCTCCCTCCCTCCCATCCCTCCTCCCTCCCTCCCATCCCACCCTCCCTCCCTCCCATCCCATCCCATCCCATCCCTCCTCCCTCCCTCCCATCCCTCCTCCCTCCCATCCCTCCTCTCTCACATCCCTCCCTCCCATCCCATCCCATCCCTCCTCCCTCCCTCCCTCCCTCCCATCCCTCCTCCCTCCCTCCCTCCCTCCCATCCCTCCTCCCTCCCTCCCATCCCACCCTCCCTCCCATCCCATCCCATCCCATCCCTCCTCCCTCCCTCCCATCCCTCCTCCCTCCCTCCCATCCCTCCTCCCTCCCTCCCATCCACTCCTCCCTCCCTCCCATCCCCCTCCCTCCCTCCCTCCCATACCTCCTCCCTCCTATCCCCCTCCCTCCATCCCATCCCTCCTCCCTCCCTCCCATCCCTCTTCCCTCCCTCCCTCCCATCCCTCCTCCCTCCCTCCCTCCCTCCCACCCCCTCCCTCCCATCCCTCCTCCCTCCCATCCCCCTCCCTCCCTCCCATCCCCCTCCCTCCCACCCCCTACCTCCCATCCCTCCTCCCTCCCTCCCTCCCTCCCTCCCATCCCCCTTCCCTCCCACCCCCTCCCTCACATCCCTCCTCCCTCCCTCCCATCCCGCCTCCCTCCCATCCCTCCTCCCTCCCATCCCTCCTCCCTCCCATCCCTCCTCCCTCCCATCCCCCTCCCTCCCTCCCTTCCATCCCATCCCAACCCTCCGACCTCCCTCCCTCCCATCCCTCCTCACTCCCTCCCATCCCTCCTCCCTCCCTCCCATCCCTCCTCCCTCCCATCCCCCCCCCTCCCATCCCATCCCTCCCTCCCTCCCTCCCATCCCCCTCCCTCCCACCCCTCCCATCCCATCCCCCTCTCTCCCTCCCTCCCATCCCTCCCATCCCTCCTTCCTCCCATCCCTCCTCTCTCCCTCCCATCCCTCCTCCCTCCCTCCCATCCCTCCTCCCTCCCATCCCTCCTCCCTCCCTCCCTCCCATCTCCCCTCCCTCCCATCCCTCCTCCCTCCCATCCCCCTCCCTCCCACCCCTCCCATCCCATCCCATCCCATCCCCCCTCCCTCCCTCCCTCCCTCCCTCCCATCCCTCCCATCCCTCCTTCCTCCCATCCCTCCTCTCTCCCTCCCATCCCTCCTCCCTCCCATCCCTAGCAAACACAGCTGATTTAATGTAATTGCATTCTGAACTGAAGATCATGGTTAGTTGATTATTGGAGTCAGGTGTGTTAGCTGGAACTGGAGCAAAAGTGTGACACCAATCAGGCCCCCTAAGGACTGGAGTTGCCAAGGTAACGTCGCTCACTGTCCCCCCCACACACACACACAGTAGTAGTAGTAGTCGTCCTGTAAGAACGTGGCTCCATCAGGAAAGCTTACTACGCACTCTGCCTCCTCTCCGATCCGATTGGCTATTCCTCGCCCACTCAGAACCACCTAGAACGCTACAATAGTCGCCTAAATATTTTGCAATTTAACTTTTTTTTCTAAATGTTTTAGCTTTTATGTGTGGCGTAAACCACAGCCAATCACAATGTTTTAATCTGATTAGGCTACTTCATAAAGTCTCCTGTAGACACGCCCACATTCGTCTAATAATATAATCATAACATCGTCTAAATAGCTTGACATTAACCCGAAGTCATTATATTTGGTTTATTTGTTGTGTGGCGTATTTGGCACAGACACCTGTTGCTGGAAACTAAAATATGTTGCTTATATTTTAGTATGGCATCAAAATGTTGGAAATGTGATCCCCCCCCCCAGCTGATCATTTTATGCAGGCAGCTCTGATCGTGGTGTAATGAGACAGGGTAAGGGAGAGAGGGCTCGTCCGTGGTGTTCGGCGACCACTCAATCGTGTGCCATCGATAGTGCCACAAAACAAAAATGCAGACATAGCAAAGTCGATATCCACGTTTATAAACATGGGGTCACACGGGGTTATTAATACAGTTTTTTTTGCTATTTGTGGTTGTCAACAATATTTTTGAGTTCATTTAGTAAAAACAATTTTTACAGTACAAGAGGAGGGTCATGTGAAAAAATGTATATATTGAGAAGAAGGGGGGGGGGGGTTCTTTTAGGAGTGAATCTTGAACTGTCCCTTAGTTGCCATGTTGAAGATAAAAGCATGTCAGAAGCAGGAAGGAGACAGTACAGAGTGTTGATGCCTCAGGGCCGGCACGTCACCAAAACACTGATACATGTGTTATGACTGCTAATGAAGGAGCAACAGCCATCTTCTAAAGGACGCCATTAGTCCTTCCTCCTCGCCCGGAGTGACAGTTTGATAGCAGGCAGCATCACCAATGCATCCCTCCCGCCTTCCTTCCCTGGGACTCTGATAGCAGTGTCAATATCATGATGAAACTGTTCTGACAGCAACACCCGGGAGGAACACTGCGATGATTTACTGTGCCCGAGTGCCAAAACGGAACCCTATTTCCTGCATAGTGCACTACACATCAGGGCTCTGGTCAAAAGTAGTACGCTATGGAGGGAATAGGGTGCTATTTGGGACGTAGAGTGTCACCACAGGTTTTGTTTACAGCCTTGTTGGTTTACAAACCCGTCGACATGGAGCCACAGTGGAGTGTTTTGATCAAGGTCACGCCTTGGCATCAACAGTTGGCGGTCTTTAATATTCAGGGGGAAAAACACAATTAAATATGGTTAATTGTTGCTGTATCGTCTCTGGTTAAACGCTCTGCTGGGAGATGTGTACTGCCAAGAAAGATAAGTTGAATTTCCGAACTCAGTTGACTGACATACTGTCTGATCTTTAGGACACATAGCCAAGGTGTTCAAATGTTCATAAATGACCAGCATGGTCGAATAATAATAAGGCAGAACAGTTGAAACTGGAGCAGCAGCACAGTCAGGTGGACTGGGGACAGCAAGGAGTCATCATGTCAGGTCGTCCTGTGGCACGGTCCTTGGGCTCAGGTCCTCCGAGAGAGAGAAAGAAAGAGAGAATTAGAGAGAGCATATGTGGGGTGGCCAGTCCTCTTCTGGCTGTGCCGGGTGGAGATTATAACAGAACATGGCCAAGTTGTTCAAATCATTTAACATTTACATTTAAGTCATTTAGCAGACGCTCTTATCCAGAGCGACTTACAAATTGGTGCATTCACCTTATGACATCCAGTGGAACAGTCACTTTACAATAGTGCATCTAAAACTTAGGGGGGGGGTGAGAGGGATTACTTATCCTATCCTAGGTATTCCTTAAAGAGGTGGGGTTTCAGGTGTCTCCGGAAGGTGGTGATTGACAAATGTTCATAAATGACCAGCATGGTCAAATAATAGTAAGGCAGAACAGTTGAAACTGGAGCAGCAGCATGGCCAGGTGGACAGGGGACAGCAAGGAGTCATCATGTCAGGTAGTCCTGGGGCATGGTCCTAGGGCTCAGGTCAGTTGAAACTGGAGCAGCAGCATGGCCAGGTGGACTGGGGACAGCAAGGAGTCATCATGTCAGGTAGTCCTGGGGCATGGTCCTAGGGCTCAGGTCCTCCGAGAGAGAGAAAGAAAGAAGGAGAGAATTAGAGAATGCACATTTAGATTCACACAGGACACCGAATAGGACAGGAGAAGTACTCCAGATATAACAAACTGACCCTAGCCCCCCGACACAAACTACTGCAGCATAAATACTGGAGGCTGAGACAGGAGGGGTCAGGAGACACTGTGGACACTGTGAACCTACCATGGTTCTCCCAGTGACCAGCCTTAATATAGACCTACCTGGGTGCTACGATTTATCTTACTACATTGAGACCTTGTAAAAGTTATAGTTGGCCCAGTGCCATCTGAGGATTACAACTTCCCCAGGTGGTTATAGCAGGGCCCAACCTCACCCCACTTATCTAGCTTAGCTACCTCCCTGTTGGCTAGCGTAGACCATCACACTCCCTCCCTTTCATGGCTTTCCCTGTATGGAGAAGAGGGCTAGTCATCTGTTATGTTTCTAACGTCCTAACACCAGTTTATTGGTCACGTGTGTGAATTCTCGGCTCCCTGCTCCATTCACAGCAGGTATGAAATACTCCGTCATCTACACGGGTCTCTATACATAATGGGCTCAGTGTGTGACATTGGCATAAACAAAAAATGTCGAAGTGTTTTTGAAACAAAAATAACAAGTGCATTTCAACATGTGTACTTAGAGGAATGAATGGGAATACATTGACTCATAACTCCACCCATACAATCACATAGGTGGCAGGGTAGCCTAGTGGTTACAGTGTAGAGGTGGCAGGGTAACCTAGTGGTTAGAGTGTAGAGGTGGTAGGGTAGCCTAGTGGTTAGAGTGTAGAGGGGGCAGGGTAGCCTAGTGGTTAGAGTGTAGAGGAGGCAGGGTAGCCTAGTGGTTAGAATGTAGAGGTGGCAGGGTAGCCTAGTGGTTAGAGTGTAGAGATGGCAGGGTAGCCTAGTGGTTAGAGTGTAGAGGTGGCAGGGTAGCCTAGTGGTTAGAGCGTAGAGGTGGCAGGGTAGCCTAGTGGTTAGAGCGTAGAGGCGGCAGGGTAGCCTAGTGGTTAGAGTGTAGAGGCGGCAGGGTAGCCTAGTGGTTAGAGCGTAGAGGTGGCAGGGTAGCCTAGTGGTTAGAGCGTAGAGGTGGCAGGGTAGCCTAGTGGTTAGAGTGTAGAGGTGGCAGGGTAGCCTAGTGGTTAGAGCGTAGAGGTGGCAGGGTAGCCTAGTGGTTAGAGTGTAGAGGTGGTAGGGTAGCCTAGTGGTTAGAGTGTAGAGGCGGCAGGGTAGCCTAGTGGTTAGAGCGTAGAGGTGGCAGGGTAGCCTAGTGGTTAGAGTGTAGAGGCGGCAGGGTAGCCTAGTGGTTAGAGTATAGAGGCGGCAGGGTAGCCTAGTGGTTAGAGTGTAGAGGTGGTAGGGTAGCCTAGTGGTTAGAGTGTAGAGGTGGCAGGGTAGCCTAGTGGTTAGAGCGTAGAGGTGGCAGGGTAGCCTAGTGGTTAGAGCGTAGAGGCGGCAGGGTAGCCTAGTGGTTAGAGTGTAGAGGCGGCAGGGTAGCCTAGTGGTTAGAGCGTAGAGGTGGCAGGGTAGCCTAGTGGTTAGAGCGTAGAGGTGGCAGGGTAGCCTAGTGGTTAAAGTGTAGAGGCGGCAGGGTAGCCTAGTGGTTAGAGTGTAGAGGTGGCAGGGTAGCCTAGTGGTTAGAGCGTAGAGGTGGCAGGGTAGCCTAGTGGTTAGAGGTGGCAGGGTAGCCTAGTGGTTAGAGTGTAGAGGCGGCAGGGTAGCCTAGTGGTTAGAGTGTAGAGGCGGCAGGGTAGCCTAGTGGTTAGAGGTGGCAGGGTAGCCTAGTGGTTAGAGTGTAGAGGCGGCAGGGTAGCCTAGTGGTTAGAGGTGGCAGGGTAGCCTAGTGGTTAGAGTGTAGAGGTGGCAGGGTAGCCTAGTGGTTAGAGGTGGCAGGGTAGCCTAGTGGTTAGAGTGTAGAGGCGGCAGGGTAGCCTAGTGGTGGTTAGAGCCTAGTGGTTAGAGGCGGCAGGGTAGCCTAGTGGTTAGAGGTGGCAGGGTAGCCTAGTGGTTAGAGTGTAGAGGTGGCAGGGTAGCCTAGTGGTTAGAGTGTAGAGGCGGCAGGGTAGCCTAGTGGTTAGAGGTGGCAGGGTAGCCTAGTGGTTAGAGTGTAGAGGTGGCAGGGTAGCCTAGTGGTTAGAGGTGGCAGGGTAGCCTAGTGGTTAGAGCGTAGAGGTGGCAGGGTAGCCTAGTGGTTAGAGGTGGCAGGGTAGCCTAGTGGTTAGAGTGTAGAGGCGGCAGGGTAGCCTAGTGGTTAGAGGTGGCAGGGTAGCCTAGTGGTTAGAGTGTAGAGGCGGCAGGGTAGCCTAGTGGTTAGAGGTGGCAGGGTAGCCTAGTGGTTAGAGTGTAGAGGCGGCAGGGTAGCCTAGTGGTTAGAGGTGGCAGGGTAGCCTAGTGGTTAGAGTGTAGAGGCGGCAGGGTAGCCTAGTGGTTAGAGGTGGCAGGGTAGCCTAGTGGTTAGAGTGTAGAGGCGGCAGGGTAGCCTAGTGGTTAGAGTGTAGAGGCGGCAGGGTAGCCTAGTGGTTAGAGGTGGCAGGGTAGCCTAGTGGTTAGAGTGTAGAGGTGGTAGGGTAGCCTAGTGGTTAGAGTGTAGAGGCAGCAAGGTAGCCTAGTGGTTAGAGTGTAGAGGTGGTAGGGTAGCCTAGTGGTTAGAGTGTAGAGGCAGCAGGGTAGCCTAGTGGTTAGAGTGTAGAGGTGGTAGGGTAGCCTAGTGGTTAGAGTGTAGAGGTGGTAGGGTAGCCTAGTGGTTAGAGTGTAGAGGCAGCAGGGTAGCCTAGTGGTTAGAGTGTAGAGGTGGTAGGGTAGCCTAGTGGTTAGAGTGTAGAGGGGGCAGGGTAGCCTAGTGGTTAGAGTGTAGAGGTGGCAGGGTAGCCTAGTGGTTAGAGTGTAGAGGTGGCAGGGTAGCCTAGTGGTTAGAGTGTAGAGGTGGCAGGGTAGCCTAGTGGTTAGAGTGTAGAGGTGGTAGGGTAGCCTAGTGGTTAGAGCTTTATAACAGCTAATGGACAATGCCATGGTGATTGTAACTGGACTAATCTAATGTTACTGAAAATGTCACTGAAAAAAGGATTGTGTATTTGTTTTCTTTTTGTTTGTCTTTTTTTGTGTGACAGGAAAATGACTGTGTTTTGTACCTTGTCAGCTCTCCAGTTACAAGTTCAAACCCCCGAGCTGACAGGGTACAAATCTGTCGTTCTGCCCCTGAACAGGCAGTTAACCCACAGTAGGTATGAAAATAAGAATTTGTTCTTCACTGACTTGCCTCGTTCAATAAAGGTAAATTAATAAAATAGGCGTCCTGTGTACGTCCTATAAGCAGGGCCCATACAAAACACTGGCAAGTCACATTCAAGCACTTTGAGGGACATTTTCAGGCACTTTGAGGGACATTTTCAGGCACTTTGAGGGACATTTTCAGGCACTTTGAGGGACATTTTCAGGCACTTTGAGGGACATTTTCAGGCACTTTGATGGACATTTTCAGGCACTTTGATGGACATTTTCAGGCACTTTGAGGGACATATTCAAGCACTTCGTTATAATATTAAAGGATCTGAAAGTTATACATTTGTATAATTTATATAATTGTACGAATTAGAAAATTAAAATTAAAATATTTTTCTTAAAGTGCATTTTTCTTAAAGTGGTAATGGCCCAGTTTTGTTTTGTACTCCTATAGGAGTTTACCACTTTAAGAAAAATATTCACTTTAAAGAATAATGTACTTTAAGAAAAATAATAGGCTTGCCAATGCATTGATATTCAAATGATTATTACACTGTAAAATATGTGTGAATAATGTGAACGTAGCCCGACTAAATAGATTTCTGGTGTCTTATGTGACCAACGCAGGCACACACCATCGCTGTTTTTAATAATGACAAAGTGACCCCCCCCCCCCCAAAAAAAAAAGGTTACTTTTTTTAATGGAAGGATTTGTAAGTGGAAAGCCAAGTTGAAACCAGTGTTAGACGTTTTCATCCTCTTAAATAACCACAGGTGGTTTTACCGCCACAGACTAGTGCAACACGTTTATAAGCAATTGAAAACAAATTCAACTGATAAAAAAAAATGAAATGTATGATAATTATCAAGGGAACAGGAGAACTTAGAAATGGGCTACAATAATGACGAGGGGGTTTTCAAGCACCAAATTGAGGAAATGTTTGATTTTCAAGGGAGCCCTTTTCCAGTACTTGAATTTCTGAGCTCCATTGAAGTAGGCTCCATCATGCCTCTGCTATTGTTTAAAGTTACAGGTGTAACGTGGAAAACCAACATGAATTCGTCTTGTTATTTCATGACCAGGTCATAGTGTCAATAAACCCACTAGGCTGTCATTTATTAGTTGTTGTGGTCATTATATGTAGAATATTTAATAGGAAGAGGGTTGTAAAATAGTCTATCCTGTACAATTGTGCACAGCAGACTCGGTGTCAAATCCCAGGCACAAAACCATATTTAAACGTGAACACATTACAATGATACTTTCAACGTTAAAATCAAACGAGACTCTGCTGGAACAACAACGAATGATCAACATCAACTATCTAGTGATTTTAGATCCAACGTGGATTCAGGCACAATCGTCTTCACCGGTGTAACAAATGAGATACCACCACCCCAAAAAATATTGGGTTTACATTCCTCGGGAACACACTCCCCCCCCAGCACTTGGACTGTTGTCACAACAGCTGTTCATCATTAGAGTGTCATTCAGAAAATTCCTTCCTGGATCAGATGATGATGTGTGAAAATATCACTGGCTAATTAAAACAGCTCCACACCAAATGCACATACAACAGTATTGATTTAGGTTTCAATAAATTTAAGATAAGGGGATTATTTCAGGTTAAAAACATTCCATTTTGCAATTGTATTTATTTGTATTATTATTATATATTTCTTTAGGGGGGGGGGGGATTTGTGTGCCCATGAAAACTGTCTTCACTCCGTAACATAAAGAGACATTAAATGTTGTGTAGTCACACTGAATTTCTGTTATGTAGTCACACTGCATCACTGTTGTGTAGTCACACTGCATCTCTGTTATGTAGTCACACTGCATCACTGTTGTGTAGTCACACTGCATTTCTGTTATGTAGTCACACTGCATCACTGTTGTGTAGTCACACTGCATTTCTGTTGTGTAGTCACACTGCATTTCTGTTATGTAGTCACACTGAATTTCTGTTATGTAGTCACACTGCATCTCTGTTATGTAGTCACACTGCATCTCTGTTGTGTAGTCACACTGCATCTCTGTTAGGTAGTCACACTGCATTTCTGTTATGTAGTCACACTGCATCTCTGTTAGGTAGTCACACTGCATCTCTGTTATGTAGTCACACTGCATCTCTGTTAGGTAGTCACACTGCATCTCTGTTATGTAGTCACACTGCATCTCTGTTGTGTAGTCACACTGCATTTCTGTTAGGTAGTCACACTGCATTTCTGTTGTGTAGTCACACTGCATTTCTGTTGTGTAGTCACACTGCATCTCTGTTATGTAGTCACACTGCATTTCTGTTGTGTAGTCACACTGCATCACTGTTGTGTAGTCACACTGCATCACTGTTGTGTAGTCACACTGCATCTCTGTTGTGTAGTCACACTGCATCTCTGTTAGGTAGTCACACTGCATTTCTGTTATGTAGTCACACTGCATCTCTGTTAGGTAGTCACACTGCATTTCTGTTATGTAGTCACACTGCATCTCTGTTAGGTAGTCACACTGCATTTCTGTTATGTAGTCACACTGCATCTCTGTTGTGTAGTCACACTGCATCTCTGTTATGTAGTCACACTGCATTTCTGTTATGTAGTCACACTGCATTCCTGTTGTGTAGTCACACTGCATTTCTGTTATGTAGTCACACTGCATTTCTGTTATGTAGTCACACTGCATCTCGATACAGTAAAACTGTCTGACAGCCAGATCCAGGATACTTACAGGCTTCATGTTCTAATTTAACTGACTACTTATTAATATATGATATAATGTATATACCCACTGGCACTGTGGTTTATAGCAAGGCCCATATGGGTAAATAGCTGGTCATTTCTGTGGTGAACAAGGTGCAACCTACCTACCTATGTTTGTTTACATACTGAAACGTTGGAATAAGTATCTCGCTCTCGCTCTCGCTCTCTCGTTCTCGCTCTCGCTCTCTCTCTCACTCTCTCTCTTGCTTCTCTCTCTCGCTCTCTCTCTCTCTCTCTCTCTCTCTCTCTCTCTCTCTCTCTCTCTCTCTCTCTCTCTCTCTCTCTCTCTCTCTCTCTGCTCTCTCTCTCTCTCTTGCTCTCTCTCTCTCTCTCTCTCTCTCTCTCTCTCTCTCTCTCTCTCTCTCTCTCTCTCTCTCTCTCTCTCTCTCGCTCTCTCTCTCTCTCTCTCTCTCTCTCTCTCTCTCTCTCTCTCTCTCTTCTCTCTCTCTCTCTCTCTCTCTCTCTCTCTCTCTCTCTCTCTCTCTCTCTCTCTCTCTCTCGCTCTCTCTCTCTCTCTCTCTCTCTCTCTCACTCTCTCTCTTCTCTCTCTCTCTCTCTCTCTCTCTCTCTCTCGCTCTCTCTCTCTCTCTTGCTCGCTCGCTCTCTCTCGCTCTCTCTCTCTCTCTCTCTCTCTCTCTCTCTCTCTCTCTCTCTCTCTCTCTCTCTCTCTCTCTCTCTCTCTCTCTCTCTCTCTCTCTCTCTCTCTCTCTCTCTCTCTCTCTCTAGCTCTCTCTCTCTCTCTCTCTCTCTCGCTCTCTCTCTCTCGCTCTCTCACCTCAGGAGCTGGGCAGATCAATACGTTGTTGTCTCTCATCAGACACATTGATGTCTATACTGTCAGACAGAGCCATGTATAGATAGATATAGCCGTGTGTATATATATATATATATATATATATACACACACTACCGGTCAAAGGTTTTAGAACACCTATTTATTCAAAGGTTTTTCTTTATTTGTATTATTTTCTACATTGTAGAATAATAGTGAAGACATCAACACTATGAAATAACACATATGGAATCATGTAGTAACCAAAAAAAGTGTTAAACAAATCAAAATATGTTTTATATTTGAGATGATTCAAATAGCCACCCTTTGCCTTGAAACAGACGCCTCACAAGTCCTCAAGTGGCGGCTTCATTAAAATAGTACCCGCAAAACACCAGTCTCAACGTCAACAGTGAAGAGGCGACTCCGGGATGCTGGCCTTTTAGGCAGAGTTCCAAAGAAAACGCCATATCTCAGACTGGCCACTAAAAATAAAAGATTAAGATGGGCAAAAGAACACAGACACTGGACAGAGGAACTCTGCATAGAAGGCCAGCATCATTTGGGAGTTTCTCCCATTCCTCTCTGCACATCCTCTCAAGGTCTGACAGGTTGGATGGGGAACGTTGCTACACAGCTATTTTCAGGTCTTTTCACAGCTATTTCTGTTTGATCGGGTTTAGGTCCGGGCTCTGGCAGGGCCCCTCAAGGACATTCAGAGACTTGTACCGAAGCCACTCCTGCATTGTCTTGGCTGTGTACTTAGGGTCGTTGTCCTGTTGGAAGGTGAAGCTTCATCCCAGTCTGAGGTCCTGAGCTCTCCAGAGCAGGTTTTCATCAAGGATCTCTCTGTACTTTGCTCCGTTCATCTTTGCCTCGATCCTGACTAGTCTCCTTTCCCAGCTGAGGAGTGGCTTCGGTCTGGTCACCCTACCATAGAGACCTAATTAGAGGAGGGCTGCAGAGATGGTTGTCCTTCTGGAAGGTTCTCCCATCTCCACAGAGGAACTATTTTCTACCTTGTAGGAAAATCGTGAAGACATCAAAACTATGAAATAACACATATGGAATCATGTAGTAACCAAAAAAGGGTTAAACAAATCAAAATATATTTGAGATTTGAGATTCTTCAAGTAGCCACCCTTTGCCTTGATGACAGCTTTGCACACTCTTGGCATTCTCTCAACCAGCTTCACCTGGAATGCTTTCCCAACAGTTTTGAAGGAGTTCCCACATATGCAGAGCACTTGTTGTCCGCTTTTCCATCCCTCTGCCGTCCAACTCATCCCAAACCATCTCAATTGGGTTGAGGTTGGATGATTGTGGAGGCCAGGTTATCTGATACAGCACTCCACCACTCTCCTTGGTCAAATCGCCCTTACACGGTCTGGAGGTGTTTGGGGTCATTGTCCTGTTGAAAAACAAATGATAGTCCCACTAAGCACAAACCAGATGGGATGGTGTATTGCTTCAGAATGCTGTGGTAGTCATGTTTATTAAGTGTGCCTTGAATTCTGAATAAATCACTGACAGTGTCACCAGCAAAGCACCCCCTCCATCACACCTCCTCCTCCATGCTTCACGGTGGGAACCACACATGCGGAGATCATCCGTTCACCTACTCTGTGTCTCACAAAGACACAGCGGTTGGAACCAAAAATCCCACATTTGGACTCATCAGACCAAAGGACAGATTTCCACCGGTTTAATGTCCATTGCTCGTGTTTCTTGGCCAAAGTAAGTATCTTCTTCTCTTCTTATTGATGTCCTTTAGTAGTGGTTTCTTTTCAGCAATTCGGTCATGAAGGCCTGAACAGTTGATGTTGAGATGTGTCTGTTACTTGAACTCTGTTCAGCATTTTTTGGGGCTGCAAACTGAGGCTGGTAACTCTAATGAACTTATCCTCTGCAGCAGAGATAACTCTGGGTCTTCCATTCCTCTGGCTGTCCTCATGAGACCCAGTTTCATCATAGTTCTTGATGGTTTTTGAAACTGCACTTGCAGAAACTTTCAGAGTTTTCCAGATTGAATGACCTTCATGTCTTAAATAACTGATGAACTGTCATTTCTCTTTGCTTATTTGAGCTGTTCTTGCCATAATATGGACTAGATCTTTTACCAAATAGGGATAGAGGGATATCTTCTGTATACCCACCCCTACCTTGTTACAACACAACTGAATGGCTCAAACACATTAAGAAGGAAAACATTTCCACAAATTAACTTTTAAAGTGTCACACCTGTTAATTGAAATGTATTCCAGGTGACTACCTCATAAAGCTGGTTGAGAGATTGAATGTGCAAAGCTGTCATCAAGGCAAAGGGTGGCTACTTTGAAGAATGTCAATTATAAAATATATTTAGATTTTTATATATATGGCCTTATATACAGTATATACATAATAGTGTACAGATAGACATAGTCGTGTTTTGATAGATACTGTATCTCTTCTTTAGGCTAAATGTGTTCTGTTAATACTGACAACATGATTTGTTATGTATCACAGTACAGATACACCGCCTACCAGCCAGCCAACACAACACACAACTCCCTGAGACTCATGGACACCTGTCTCTGATGCTTCTGTTTAAGCCGGCACACACACACACACACACACACACACACACACACACACACACACACACACACACACACACACGCACACGCGCACGCACACTCACGCACACGCACACATGCACACATGCACACACACACAAGGTTGGCAAGGCAGAGAAGGTGGCGCCATGATGTCCATGTAGAACAGTCTATTTAAGCCTCCTTGGAGCGAGGGAGGTATGGAGGGAGGGAGGTATGGAGGGAGGGAGGTATGGAGGGAGGGAGGGAGGTGTGGAGGGAGGGAGGTATGGAGGGAGGTAGGGAGGGGGATGGAGGGATGGAGGGAGGTAGGGAGGGATGGAGGGATGGAGGGAGGGATGGAGGGATGGAGGGATGGAGGGATAGGGAAGTATGGAGGGAGGTAGGGAGGGATGGAGGGAGGGAGGTATGGAGGGAGGGAGGGAGGTATGGAGGGAGGTAGGGAGGTATGGAGGAAGGGACAGATGGAGGTATGGAGGGAGGGATGGAGGGAGGTATGGAAGAAGGGACAGATGGAGGTATGGAGGGTGGGATGGAGGGAGGTATGGAGGAAGGGACAGAGGGAGGTATGGAGGGAGGGAGGTATGGAGGGAGGTATGGAGGGAGGGAGGGAGGGAGGGATGGAGGGAGGGAGGGGGTATGGAGGGAGGGAGGGAGGTATGGAGGGAGGGATGGATGGAGGTATAGAGGGATAGAAGTATGGAGGGAGGTAGGGAGGGATGGAGGGATGGAGGGAGGGATGGATGGAGGTATAGAGGGATAGAAGTATGGAGGGAGGGAGGTATGGATGGAGGGATAGAGAGATAGAGGGAGGGAGGTATGGATGGAGGGATAGAGGGATGGATGGAGGGAGGGAGGTAGGGAGGGATAGAGGGATGGAGGGAGGGATGGAAGGATGGAGGGATAGAGGGATAGAAGTATGGAGGGAGGGAGGGATGGAGGGAGGGATGGAGGGAGGTATGGAGGTATGGAGGGAGGGATGGAGGGAGGGAGGGAGGTATGGAGGAAGGGACAGATGGAGGTATGGAGGGAGGGATGGAGGGAGGTATGGAAGAAGGGAAAGATGGAGGTATGGAGGGTGGGATGGAGGGAGGTATGGAGGAAGGGACAGAGGGAGGGATGGAGGGAGGGATGGAGGGAGGTATGGAGGTATGGAGGGAGGGATGGAGGGAGGGAGGGAGGTATGGTGGGAGGGAGGGACGGATGCTGGTATGGAGGGAGGGAGGGAGGTAGGGAGGGATTGAGGGAGGTATGGAGGGATGGAGGGATTGATGGAGGGATGGAGGGAGGGATGGGTGGAGGGAGGTATGGTGGGGGAGGGATGGGTGGAGGGAGGGATGGAGGGAGGGAGGGATGGGTGGAGGGAGGTAGGTAGGGAGGGATTGAGGGAGGTAGGGAGGGATTGAGGGAGATTTGGAGGAAGAGATGGAGGGATGGAGGGAGGTATGGAGGGAGCGAGGTAGGTAGGGAGGGATTGAGGGAGGTAGGGCGGGATTGAGGGAGGTAGGGAGGGAGGTAGGGAGGGATGGAGGGATGGAGGGATGGAGGGATGGAGTGAGGTATGGAGGGAGAGATGGAGGGATGGAGGGATGGAGGGATGGAGGGATGGAGGGAGGTAGGGAGGGATTGAGGGAGGGATGGAGTGAGGTATGGAGGGAGAGATGGAGGGATGGATGGAGGTAGGGAGGGAGGTAGGGAGGGATTGAGGGAGGGATGGAGGGACGGATGCTGGTATGGAGGGATGGAGGGAGGTAGGGAGGGATTGAGGGAGGTAGGGAGGGATTGAGGGAGGTAGGGAGGGATGGAGGGAGGTATGGAGGGAGAGATGGTGGGATTGAGGGAGGGATGGAGGGATGGAGTGAGGTATGGAGGGACAGATGGTGGGATTGAGGGAGGGATGGAGGGATGGAGTGAGGTATGGAGGGAGAGATGGTGGGATGTATAGAATAAATGGTTGTCAAACAATAAACCCTCTGTAGCATCACAACACAGGGCTCTGTTCTGCTCTGCTCTGCTCTGCTCTGCTTGGCATGATGTTGTTACACTCCCCTGTACTGTTCTGGGACAAATTAGTGTAGTGTGTGTGTGTACCATAACCAGTACCAGAACCAGAGTCCAGAGGAACCCGAGTCTTCAAAACAACACATTTCAGTCCAGAGACTTGGGTCAGTACCATGTCCTGTCGGTATTGATTACTGGGGTTCAGATGACTCTTTCTCTTCAACGTGACATCATAAATATCAGGGCAGCAATTGGATAGATAGAATAATAATTACAAGAAGGTTATATATGGTTTTTTCAAACAACCAATGCTATGATAAACAGGAGAGTTCTGTTTTCCCTGTTTCACTCCCCTGGCTCTCTATGTGTTGAGGTTGTTGAGGAGGGAAGGGGCTGGGGATAAAGTTACTGGGCTGGAAATGAACTTATTTGTTTTTGTGTGTGTGTGTGTGTGTGTGTGTGTGTGTGTGTGTGTGTGTGTGTGTGTGTGTGTGTGTGTGTGTGTGTGTGTGTGTGTGTGTGTGTGTGTGTGTGTGTGTGTGTGTGTGTGTGTGTAGGGGAATATAATATGAGATATAGATAGTAGGGGACTTTACAAAATATATAATCACTCTGCATTTACAGTAAGGGGCTTTACAAGAGATTTATGTCACTCTGTATCTACAGTAGGGGCTTTACAAGAGACATAGTCACTCTGTATCTACAGTAGGGGGCTTTACAAGAGACATAGTCACTCTGTATCTACAGTAGGGGGCTTTACAAGAGACATAGTCACTCTGTATCTACAGTAGGGGGCTTTACAAGAGACATAGTCACTCTGTAACTACAGTAGGGGGCTTTACAAGAGACATAGTCACTCTGTATCTACAGTAGGGGGCTTTACAAGAGACATAGTCACTCTGTATCTACAGTGGGGGGCTTTACAAGAGACATAGTCACTCGGTATCTACAGTGGGGGGCTTTACAAGAGACATAGTCACTCTGTATCTACAGTGGGGGGCTTTACAAGAGACATAGTCACTCTGTAACTACAGTAGGGGGCTTTACAAGAGACATAGTCACTCGGTATCTACAGTAGGGGGCTTTACAAGAGACATAGTCACTCGGTATCTACAGTAGGGGGCTTTACAAGAGACATAGTCACTCTGTAACTACAGTAGGGGGCTTTACAAGAGACATAGTCACTCTGTATCAAGAGACATAGTCACTCTGTATCTACAGTGGGGGCTTTACAAGAGACATAGTCACTACTGGGGTATCTACAGTCACTCTGTAACTACAGGGGGGCTTTACAAGAGACATAGTCACTCGGTATCTACAGTGGGGGGCTTTACAAGAGACATAGTCACTCTGTATCTACAGTGGGGGGCTTTACAAGAGACATAGTCACTCTGTAACTACAGTAGGGGGCTTTACAAGAGACATAGTCAGTATCTACAGTAGGGGGCTTTACAAGAGACATAGTCACTCTGTATCTACAGTGGGGGCTTTACAAGAGACATAGTCACTCTGTATCTACAGTGGGGGGCTTTACAAGAGACATAGTCACTCTGTAACTACAGTAGGGGGCTTTACAAGAGACACATACTCTGTATCTCAGGGGGCTTTACAAGAGGTATCTACAGTGGGGGCAAGAGACAAAGCAAAATTACAGTATTAAGCTGGCAACTGGTGCTGTAAATTTACAGTGAAATTCTACCTGAAATCGAAATGTAGGAAAAAACAATTCATTTTGGACATAAAATAAATGTATTCAAATTGGTAACATTAAAAACGAATTACCAACATAATTGACTATAGACGTAGCGAGAAGTTCACACATGTGTAACCAAATAAGATAATCATTAGAACACTAATGTAAAAACTAGTGTAACGACGTACGCTTAGAGTCGGAAAGCAAGTTCAGGGACTGAATACAGTTAATTCATAAATGAAACTAAACAAGAAACGCCAACAGCCGCACCGACATGAAACAGGAACAATAACGACTGGGGAAGGAACCAAAGGGAGTGACATAAAAAGGGAAGGTAATCAGGGAGGTGATGGAGTCCAGGTGACTGTCATTATGCGCCCTAATGAGCAGCCTAGTGACCTAGAGGCCGGAGAGGGAGAGGAAGGGAGAGGGGAAGAGGAGAGAGAGAGAGAGAGAGAGAGAGAGAGAGAGAGAGAGAGAGAGAGAGAGAGAGAGAGAGAGAGAGAGAGAGAGAGAGAGAGAGAGAGAGAGAGAGAGAGAGAGAGAGAGAAAAGAGTGACAGACAGCACCAGGGGCTGTTACTCTGTGGTTAAATAGAGTGACAGACAGCACCAGGGGCTGTTACTCTGTGGGTAAATAGAGTGACAGACAGCACCAGGGGCTGTTACTCCAGGGGCTGACAGACAGCAGCAGGGGCTGTTACTCTGTGGGTAAATAGACAGACAGACAGCAGCAGGGGCTGTTACTCTGTGGGTAAATAGAGTGACAGACAGCACCAGGGGCTGTTACTCTGTGGGTAAATAGACAGACAGACAGCACCAGGGGCTGTTACTCTGTGGGTAAATAGACAGACAGACAGCACCAGGGGCTGTTACTCTGTGGGTAAATAGAGTGACAGACAGCACCAGGGGCTGTTACTCTGTGGGTAAATAGACAGACAGACAGCACCAGGGGCTGTTACTCTGTGGGTAAATAGACAGACAGACAGCACCAGGGGCTGTTACTCTGTGGGTAAATAGAGTGACAGACAGCACCAGGGGCTGTTACTCTGTGGGTAAATAGAGTGACAGACAGCACCAGGGGCTGTTACTCTGTGGGTAAATAGACAGACAGATAGCACCAGGGGCTGTTACTCTGTGGGTAAATAGACAGACAGACAGCACCAGGGGCTGTTACTCTGTGGGTAAATAGAGAGACAGACAGCAGCAGGGGCTGTTACTCTGTGGGTAAATAGAGTGACAGACAGCACCAGGGGCTGTTACTCTGTGGGTAAAAATAGACAGACAGACAGCACCAGGGGCTGTTACTCTGTGGGTAAATAGAGTGACAGACAGCACCAGGGGCTGTTACTCTGTGGGTAAATAGACAGACAGACAGCAGCAGGGGCTGTTACTCTGGGGGTAAATAGACAGACAGACAGCACCAGGGGCTGTTACTCTGTGGGTAAATAGAGAGACAGACAGCACCAGGGGATGTTACTCTGTGGGTAAATAGAGAGACAGACAGCACCAGGGGCTGTTACTCTGTGGGTAAATAGAGTGACAGACAGCACCAGGGGCTGTTACTCTGTGGGTAAATAGACAGACAGACAGCACCAGGGGCTGTTACTCTGTGGGTAAATAGAGAGACAGACAGCACCAGGGGCTGTTACTCTGTGGGTAAATAGAGAGACAGACAGCACCAGGGGCTGTTACTCTGTGGGTAAATAGACAGACAGACAGCACCAGGGGCTGTACAGGCGACACCATTCTGTATACTACTGGCCCTGTCGGACACTGTCTTAACAAACCTCCAGACGAGCTTCAATGCCATACAACACTCCTTCTGTGGCCTCCAACTGCTCTTAAATGCAAGTAAAACGAAATGCATGCTCTTCAACCGATCGATGCCCGTATCTGTTAGACTGTAAAGTCTCCTTCCAGACTCACATTAAACATCTCTAATCCAAAATTAAATCTAGCAGTCTATCACAGTTCCATCCGTTTTGTCACCAAAGCCCCATATACTACCCACCACTGCGACCTGTACGCTCTCGTTGGCTGGCCCTCGCTACATATTCGTTGCCAAACCCACTGGCTCCAGGTCATCTATAAGTCTTTGCTCGGTAAAGCCCCGCCTTATCTCGGCTCACTGGTCACCATAGCAACAACCACCCGTAGCAAGCGCTCCAGCAGGTATATCTCACTGGTCACCCCCAAAGCCTATTCCTGCTTTGGCCACCTTTCCTTCCAGTTCTCTGCTGCCAATGAGTGGAACGAATTGCAAAAATCACTGAGTTGGAGACTGATTTCTCCCTCACTAACTTTAAGCATCAGCTGTCAGAGCAGCTCACAGATCACTGCACCTGTACATAGCCCATCTGTAAATAGCCCTTCCAACCAACTACCTAACCTCATCCCCATATTTGTTTTAATGCTCTTTTGCACACCAGCAGGGGCTTGTAGATCCTCATCTGCTCATTTATCACTCCAGTGTAAATGGCTAAATTGTAATTACTTCACCGCTATGGCCTATTTATTTTCTTACCTCATTACTTCATTTGCACACACTGTATTCATAATTTTCTATTGTAATATTGACTGAATGTTTATTCCTGTGTAACTCTGTGTTGTTGTATGTGTTGAACTGCTTTGCTTTATCTTGGCCAGGTCACAGTTGTTAATGAGAACTTGTTCTCAACTGGCCTACCTGGTTAAATAAAGAGACAGCCTACCTGGTTAAATAAAGGTGTTCTCAACTGGCCTACCTGGTTAAATAAAGGTGTTCTCAACTGGCCTATCTGGTTAAATAAAGGTGTTCTCTGTTAGCCTACCTGGTTAAATAAAGGTGTTCTCAACAGCCTACCTGGTTAAATAAAGGTGTTCTCAACTGGCCTATCTGGTTAAATAAAGGTGTTCTCAACTAGCCTACCTGGTTAAATAAAGGTGTTCTCAACTGGCCTACCTGGTTAAATAAAGGTGTTCTCAACTGGCCTACCTGGTTAAATAAAGGTGTTCTCAACTGGCCTACCTGGTTAAATAAAGGTGTTCTCAACTGGCCTACCTGGTTAAATAAAGGTGTTCTCAACTGGCCTACCTGGTTAAATAAAGGTGTTCTCAACTGGCCTACCTGGTTAAATAAAGGTGAATTGTGTATGCGTATTTGTATGTGTGTGTGTTTGTGTGTGTGTGTTTGTGTGTGTATGTGTGTGTGTGTTTGTATGTGTGTGTGTGTGTGTATGTGTATGTTTGTATGCGTGTATGTGTATGTGTATGTGTACAGCACCAGGGGCTGTTGTGTGTGGGGAATATAATATCAGATATAGATAGTAGGGGACTTTACAAAATATATAATCACTCTGCATTTACAGTAAGGGGCTTTACAAGAGATTTATGTCACTCTGTATCTACAGTAGGGGCTTTACAAGAGACAGTCACTCTGACAGCACAAGAGACATAGCTCTGTATCTACAGTAGGGGGCTTTACAAGAGACATAGTCACTCTGTATCTACAGTAGGGGCTTTACAAGAGACATAGTCACTCTGTAACTACAGTAGGGGGCTTTACAAGAGACATAGTCACTCTGTATCTACAGTAGGGGCTTTACAAGAGACATAGTCACTCTGTAACTACAGTAGGGGGCTTTACAAGAGACATAGTCACTCTGTAGAGTAGGGGGCTTTACAAGAGACATAGTCACTCTGTATCTACAGTGGGGGCTTTACAAGAGACATAGTCACGGTATCTACAGTGGGGGGCTTTACAAGAGACATAGTCACTCTGTATCTACAGTGGGGGCTTTACAAGAGACATAGTCACTCTGTAACCAGTAGGGGCTTTACAAGAGACATAGTGGGTAACAGTAGGGGGCTTTACAAGAGACATAGTCACAGCATCCAGGGGCTTTACAAGAGACATAGTCACTCTGTGGGTAACAGTAGGGGGCTTTACAAGAGACAGAGTCAGCACCAGGGGGCTTTACAAGAGACATAGTCACTCTCTACAGTGGGGGCTTTACAAGAGACATAGTCACAGGGGTATCTACAGTGGGGGGTGGACATAGTAAACAGTGGGGGGCTTTACAAGAGACATAGCTGTAACCAGGGGCTTTGTTAGTCACTCGGTATCTACAGTAGGGGCTTTACAAGAGACATAGTCACTCAGACAGTGGGGGCTTTACAAGAGGCTCTGTATCTACAGTGTGGCTTTAAAGAGACATAGTCACTGTAACAGCAGTAGGGGCTGTTACAAGAGACATAGTCACTCTGTAAATAGGGAGTGACAAGAGACAGCACCAGTGGGGGGCAAGAGACAAAGCAAAATTACAGTATTACTGGCAACTGGTGCTGTAAATTTACAGTGAAATTCTAGAAATCGAAATGTAGGAAAAAACATTCATTTTGGACATAAAATAAATATATTCAAATTGGTAACATTAAAAACGAATTACCAACAAAATTGACTATAGACGCTGTTACTCTGTAAGGAACACTAATGTAAAAACTAGTGTAACGACGACTTAGACAGCAAGTTTCAGGGACTGAATACAGTTAATTCATAAATGAAACTAAACAAGAAAGGCACCGACATGAAACAGGTTACTGGGGAAGGAACCAAAGGGAGGGTAAATAAAGGGACAGACAGACAGCACCAGGGGCTGCCCTAATGAGCAGCCTAGGTAGAGGCCGGAGAGGGAGAGGAAGGGAGAGGGAGGGAGAGAGAGAGAGAGAGAGAGAGAGAGAGAGAGAGAGAGAGAGAGAGACAGACAGCAGCAGAGGGCTGAGACTCTGTGAGGTAAATAGAGTGACAGACAGCACCAGGGGCTGTTACTCTGTGGGTAAATAGAGTGACAGACAGCACCAGGGGCTGTTACTCTGTGGGTAAATAGACAGACAGATAGCACCAGGGGCTGTTACTCTGTGGGTAAATAGACAGACAGACAGCAGCAGGGGCTGTTACTCTGTGGGTAAATAGAGTGACAGACAGCACCAGGGGCTGTTACTCTGTGGGTAAATAGAGTGACAGACAGCACCAGGGGCTGTTACTCTGTGGGTAAATAGAGTGACAGACAGCACCAGGGGCTGTTACTCTGTGGGTAAATAGAGTGACAGACAGCAGCAGGGGCTGTTACTCTGTGGGTAAATAGACAGACAGACAGCACCAGGGGCTGTTACTCTGTGGGTAAATAGACAGACAGACAGCACCAGGGGCTGTTACTCTGTGGGTAAATAGAGAGACAGACAGCAGCAGGGGCTGTTACTCTGTGGGTAAATAGAGTGACAGACAGCACCAGGGGCTGTTACTCTGTGGGTAAATAGACAGACAGATAGCACCAGGGGCTGTTACTCTGTGGGTAAATAGACAGACAGACAGCAGCAGGGGCTGTTACTCTGTGGGTAAATAGAGAGACAGACAGCAGCAGGGGCTGTTACTCTGTGGGTAAATAGAGTGACAGACAGCACCAGGGGCTGTTACTCTGTGGGTAAATAGACAGACAGACAGCACCAGGGGCTGTTACTCTGTGGGTAAATAGAGTGACAGACAGCACCAGGGGCTGTTACTCTGTGGGTAAATAGACAGACAGACAGCAGCAGGGGCTGTTACTCTGGGGGTAAATAGAGAGACAGACAGCACCAGGGGCTGTTACTCTGTGGGTAAATAGAGAGACAGACAGCACCAGGGGATGTTACTCTGTGGGTAAATAGAGAGACAGACAGCACCAGGGGCTGTTACTCTGTGGGTAAATAGAGTGACAGACAGCACCAGGGGCTGTTACTCTGTGGGTAAATAGACAGACAGACAGCACCAGGGGCTGTTACTCTGGGGGTAAATAGAGAGACAGACAGCACCAGGGGCTGTTACTCTGTGGGTAAATAGAGAGACAGACAGCACCAGGGGCTGTTACTCTGTGGGTAAATAGACAGACAGACAGCACCAGGGGCTGTACAGGCGACACCATTCTGTATACTACTGGCCCTTCGTCGGACACTGTCTTAACAAACCTCCAGACGAGCTTCAATGCCATACAACACTCCTTCTGTGGCCTCCAACTGCTCTTAAATGCAAGTAAAACGAAATGCATGCTCTTCAACCGATCGATGCCCGTACCTGTTAGACTGTAAAGTCTCCTTCCAGACTCACATTAAACATCTCTAATCCAAAATTAAATCTAGCAGTCTATCACAGTTCCATCCGTTTTGTCACCAAAGCCCCATATACTACCCACCACTGCGACCTGTACGCTCTCGTTGGCTGGCCCTCGCTACATATTCGTTGCCAAACCCACTGGCTCCAGGTCATCTATAAGTCTTTGCTCGGTAAAGCCCCGCCTTATCTCGGCTCACTGGTCACCATAGCAACAACCACCCGTAGCAAGCGCTCCAGCAGGTATATCTCACTGGTCACCCCCAAAGCCTATTCCTGCTTTGGCCACCTTTCCTTCCAGTTCTCTGCTGCCAATGAGTGGAACGAATTGCAAAAATCACTGAAGTTGGAGACTGATTTCTCCCTCACTAACTTTAAGCATCAGCTGTCAGAGCAGCTCACAGATCACTGCACCTGTACATAGCCCATCTGTAAATAGCCCTTCCAACCAACTACCTAACCTCATCCCCATATTTGTTTTAATGCTCTTTTGCACACCAGCATTTCTACTTGTAGATCCTCATCTGCTCATTTATCACTCCAGTGTAAATGGCTAAATTGTAATTACTTCACCGCTATGGCCTATTTATTTTCTTACCTCATTACTTCATTTGCACACACTGTATTCATAATTTTGTATTGTAATATTGACTGAATGTTTATTCCGTGTGTAACTCTGTGTTGTTGTATGTGTTGAACTGCTTTGCTTTATCTTGGCCAGGTCACAGTTGTTAATGAGAACTTGTTCTCAACTGGCCTACCTGGTTAAATAAAGGTGTTCTCAACTGGCCTACCTGGTTAAATAAAGGTGTTCTCAACTGGCCTACCTGGTTAAATAAAGGTGTTCTCAACTAGCCTACCTGGTTAAATAAAGGTGTTCTCAACTAGCCTACCTGGTTAAATAAAGGTGTTCTCAACTGGCCTACCTGGTTAAATAAAGGTGTTCTCAACTGGCCTACCTGGTTAAATAAAGGTGTTCTCAACTGGCCTACCTGGTTAAATAAAGGTGTTCTCAACTGGCCTACCTGGTTAAATAAAGGTGTTCTCAACTGGCCTACCTGGTTAAATAAAGGTGAATTGTGTATGCGTATTTGTATGTGTGTGTGTTTGTGTGTGTGTGTTTGTGTGTGTATGTGTGTGTGTGTTTGTATGTGTGTGTGTGTGTGTATGTGTATGTTTGTATGCGTGTATGTGTATGTGTATGTGTATGTTTGTGTGTGTGTTTATGTTTGTGTGTGTGTGTGTGTGTGTGTGTGTGTGTGTGTGTGTGTGTGTGTGTGTGTGTGTGTGTGTGTGTGTGTGTGTGTGTGTGTGTGTGTGTGTGTGTGTGTGTGTGTGTGTGTGTGTGTGTGTGTGTGTGTGTGTGTGTGTGTGTGTGTGTGTGTGTGTGTGCGTGCGTGTGCTTACCTCACTATAGTCTACATTCAAAAAAATCCAATCAAATCATACTTTATTTTCCCTTAACCATCAATGCAGTTTTAAGAAAAAACAAGTGTTAAAAAAGTATTTACTAAAATAAACTGAAGTAAATAATAAATAAAATAAAAATAAGAAACATTCTAGGAAGAATGGGGCAAGGATTGAGAACAAACAGCTGTCTTCCTCTTTGGTCACATGGTCGTGCACTCTGTCCTGTCTTCAGGGTTCATTGTATTGTGTTGATTGGAACCTCCACCTCCACCTCTACATGGACCCTGACAGTAGAACTACTGGTCACCTCTATCCAATACAGTTTATCTCTGATCACCACCCAGTCCCATCCTTCAGCTACGCTAAACCCCTCCCATCTATCTCTGATCACCACCCAGTCCCATCCTTCAGCTACGCTAAACCCCTCCCATCTATCTCTGATCACCACCCAGTCCCATCCTTCAGCTACGCTAAACCCCTCCCATCTATCTCTGATCACCACCCAGTCCCATCCTTCAGCTACGCTAAACCCCTCCCATCTATCTCTGATCACCACCCAGTCCCATCCTTCAGCTACTCTAAACCCCTCCCATCTATCTCTGATCACTCACCGCTACCTTCCCCTCCACCTCCACCTCTACCTCCACCTCTAACTCCACCTCCACCTCTACCTCCACCTCCACCTCCACCTTACCTCCCCCTCCACCTCCACCTCTACCTCCACCTCTAACTCCACCTCCACCTCCACCTCCACCTTACCTCCACCTCTAACTCCACCTCCACACCTACCTCCACCTTTACCTCCACCTCTAACTCCACCTCCACCTCCACCTTTACCTCCACCTCTAACTCCACCTCCACCACTACCTCCACCTCCACCTTTACCTCTACCTCCACCTCCACCTTTACCTCCACCTCCTCCTCCACCTCAACCTCTTGCTCTACCTCTACCTCCACCTTTACCTCTACCTCCACCTCCACCTCCACCTTTACCTCCAACTCCACTTCCACCTCTACCAATACCTCCAACTCCACTTCCACTTCCACCTCCACCTCCACCTCCACCTCCACCTCCACCTCCACCTCCACCTTTACCTCTACCTCTACCTCTACCTCTACCTCCACAGTTACCTCTACCTCCACCTCCACCTTTCCACCTCCACCTCCACCTTTACCTCCACCTCCACCTACACCTCCACCTCCACCTTTACCTCCACCTCCAACTCCACCTCTATCTCTACCTCCACCTCCACCTCTAACTCCACCTCCACCTCCACCTCCACCTCCACCTTACCTCCACCTCTAACTCCATCTCCACACCTACCTCCACCTCCACCTCCACCTCCACCTCCACCTTACCTCCACCTCTAACTCCACCTCCACCTCTACCTCCACCTCCACCTTTACCTCCACCTCCTCCTCCACCTCAACCTCTTGCTCTACCTCTACCTCCACCTCTACCTCCACTTCTGCCTCTACCTCTATCTCCACGTCCTACTCCACCTCCACCTTTACCTCCAACTCCACTTCCACCTCTACCTTTACCTCCAACTCCACTTCCACCTCCACCTCCACCTCCACCTCTACCTCTACCTCCTTCTCTACCTCCACCTCCACCTCTACCTCTACCTCTACCTCTACCTCCACCTCCACCTCCACCTCCACCTCCACCTCTACCTCTACCTCCACCTCCACCTTTATCTCTTGCTCTACCTCTACCTCCACCTCTACCTCTACCTCCACCCCCTCCTCCATCTCAATCTCTTGCTCTACCTCTACCTCCACCTCCACCTCCAAATCCACCTCTACCTCTACCTCCACATCCACCTCCACCTCTACCTCTTTCTCCACCTCCACCTCCACCTCTACCTCTACCTTCTCCTCCACCTTCACCTCCACCTCCACCTCTACCTCTACCTCCATCTCTACCTCCACCTCCACCTCTACATGGACCCTGACAGCAGAACTACTGGTCACCTCTACCTCCACCTCCACCTCTACCTCCACCTCCACCTCCACCTCCACCTCCACCTCCACATCTACATGGACCCTGACAGCATAACTACTGGTCACCTCTATCTCAGCTCAGTACATGGACCCTAACAGCAGAACTACTGTGTCCGAGGGTCGGGTGTGTGACCACCATTGTTATGATATTATAAATGACTTTATAAAACTGTGTTACAATATCTACCTTTTGCTGTTCCTCACACTTTCCCTCACTCGTACACTTTCCCTCACTCTTACAATTTCCCTCACTCGTACACTTTCCCTCACTCTTACAATTTCCCTCACTCGTACACTTTCCCTCACTCGTACAATTTCCCTCACTCATACACTTTCCCTCACTAGTACAATTTCCCTCACTCGTACACTTTCCCTCACTCGTACAATTTCCCTCACTCGTACACTTTCCCTCACTCGTACACTTTCCCTCACTCGTACACTTTCCCTCACTCGTACAATTTCCCTCACTCGTACACTTTCCCTCACTCGTACACTTTCCCTCACTCGTACACTTTCCCTCACTCGTACACTCTCCCTCACTCTGTACACTCTCCCTCACTAGTACACTCTCCCTCACTCGTACACTTTCCCTCACTCGTACACTCTCCCTCACTCGTACACTCTCCCTCACTCGTACACTCTCCCTCACTCGTACACTCTCCCTCACTCATACACTTTCCCTCACTAGTACACTCTCACTCACTCGTACACTCTCCCTCACTCGTACACTTTCCCTCACTATTAGACTCTCCCTCACTCGTACACTCTCCCTCACTCGTACACTCTCCCTCACTCGTACACTCTCCCTCACTCGTACACTCTCCCTCACTCGTACACTCTCCCTCACTCATACACTCTCCCTCACTCATACACTCTCACTCACTCTCCACTCTCCCTCACTAGTACACTTTCCCTCACTAGTACACTCTCCCTCACTAGTACACTCTCCCTCACTAGTACACTCTCCCTCACTAGTACACTCTCCCTCACTAGTACACTCTCCCTCACTCGTACACTGGGCATACAGCACCGTATCTGACCTTGCAACAGAGGGAACGAAAGCTGGCACCCTATTCGCTGTTGGTCCTGATCAAAAGTAGTGCACGATATAGGAAATAGGGTTCAATTTGGGACACAACCCATTGTTTTATACATAGTCCAAAATGCATTATTCATTGCTAAGAGATAATTAATCATTTGTTGTCGTTTCATTACGCAGCCTCCCTTCTTAAAAATAAAAAAATAATCGTCTAGACTGAAATTAAGATATATTTATTTGATATATAGTGCGTTTTTACAGTCTCCTTTGTATTTCTGCCATGAAGCCAGTGTCAGCTTCATCACACTGTATTTCTCCATTATGTTCTCTCAATGACTTTGCTGCTGATGTGAAAGTCCATTTGCTATTCACATTAATCTGATATTACAGACGTCAAAGCATGCAAACTGGAAGCTACCCACAATTCCTCTGGGCTGGGTCTCAAATGGTACCCTATTCCCTATAGTGTACTCCTTTTGATCAGGTCCAATAGGGAAACTCATAGGGCTCTCGAAGGTGCCATTTGGGATACAGACCTGGTTGTATATTCCAGCAGACTAGCTTAGTATCAGGTTATTAGACATGTTGGTAGCCTCTGTATGAAACACACTCACACACAGGGTAGGAAGACAAATCTGCCCTTCACAGAGCACTAGCATCTAGATTATCATGTTCCCCACCGGTAGCTCAACACAGCATCCGTGTAACCCAACACAGCATCCGTGTAACCCAACACAGCATCCATGAAACCCTACACAGCCATATAGGGCACAGTCATGTAGCATAGCAGAGTCATGTAGCATAGCAGAGTCGTGTAGCACAGCAGAGTCATGTAGCATAGCAGAGTCATGTAGCACAGCAGAGTCGTGTAGCACAGCAGAGTCATGTAGCATAGCAGAGTCATGTAGCATAGCAGAGTCATGTAGCACAGCAGAGTCATGTAGCATAGCAGAGTCATGTAGCATAGCAGAGTCATGTAGCACAGCAGAGTCGTGTAGCACAGCAGAGTCATGTAGCATAGCAGAGTCATGTAGCATAGCAGAGTCATGTAGCACAGCAGAGTCATGTAGCACAGCAGAGTCGTGTAGCACAGCAGAGTCATGTAGCATAGCAGAGTCATGTAGCATAGCAGAGTCATGTAGCATAGCAGAGTCATGTAGCATAGCAGAGTCATGTAGCATAGCAGAGTCATGTAGCACAGCAGAGTCATGTAGCACAGCAGAGTCGTGTAGCACAGCAGAGTCATGTAGCATAGCAGAGTCATGTAGCATAGCAGAGTCATGTAGCACAGCAGAGTCATGTAGCATAGCAGAGTCATGTAGCATAGCAGAGTCATGTAGCACAGCAGAGTCATGTATAGCACAGCAGAGTCATGTAGCATAGCAGAGTCATGTAGCATAGCAGAGTCATGTAGCACAGCAGAGTCGTGTAGCACAGCAGAGTCATGTAGCACAGCAGAGTCATGTAGCATAGCAGAGTCATGTAGCACAGCAGAGTCATGTAGCATAGCAGAGTCATGTAGCATAGCAGAGTCATGTAGCACAGCAGAGTCATGTAGCATAGCAGAGTCATGTAGCATAGCAGAGTCATGTAGCACAGCAGAGTCATGTAGCACAGCAGAGTCATGTATAGCACAGCAGAGTCATGTAGCATAGCAGAGTCATGTAGCATAGCAGCGTCATGTAGCATAGCTCAAGGTACTAAACGACATCATAACCGCCATCGATAAAAGACAGTACTGTGCAGCCGTCTTCATCGACCTTGCCAAGGCTTTCGACTCTGTCAATCACCATATTCTTATCGGCAGACTCAGTAGCCTCGGTTTTTCGGATGACTGCCTTGCCTGGTTCACCAATTACTTTGCAGACAGAGTTCAGTGTGTCAAATCAGAGGGCATGTTGTCCGGTCCCCTGGCAGTCTCTATGGGGGTGCCACAGGGTTCAATTCTCGGGCCGACTCTTTTCTCTGTATATATCAATGATGTTGCTCTTGCTGCAGGCGATTCCCTGATCCACCTCTACGCAGACGACACCATTGTATACACTTTCGGCCCGTCATTGGACACTGTGCTATCTAACCTCCAATCGAGCTTCAATGCCATACAACACTCCTTCCGTGGCCTCCAACTGCTCTTAAACGCTAGTAAAACCAAATGCATGCTTTTCAACCGATCGCTGCCTGCACCCGCATGCCCGACTAGCATCACCACACTGGATGGCTCCGACCTTGAATATGTGGACACCTATAAGTACCTAGGTGTCTGGCTAGACTGCAAACTCTCCTTCCAGACCCATATCAAACATCTCCAATCGAAAATCAAATCAAGAATCGGCTTTCTATTCCGCAACAAAGCCTCCTTCACTCACGCTGCCAAGCTTACCCTAGTAAAACTGACTATCCTACCGATCCTCGACTTCGGCGACATCATCTACAAAATTGCTTCCAACACTCTACTCAGCAAACTGGATGCAGTTTATCACAGTGCCATCCGTTTTGTCACTAAAGCACCTTATACCACCCACCACTGCGACTTGTATGCTCTAGTCGGCTGGCCCTCGCTACATATTCGTCGCCAGACCCACTGGCTTCAGGTCATCTACAAGGCCATGCTAGGCAAAGCTTCACCTTATCTCAGCTCACTGGTCACGATGGCAACACCCATCCATAGCACGCGCTCCAGCAGGTGTATCTCATTGATCATCCCTAAAGCCAACACCTCATTCGGCCGCCTTTCGTTCCAGTACTCTGCTGCCTGTGACTGGAACGAATTGCAAAAATCGCTGAAGTTGGAGACTTTTATCTCCCTCACCAACTTCAAACATCAGCTAGCTGAGCAGCTAACCGATCGCTGCAGCTGTACACAATCTATTGGTAAATAGCACACCCATTTTCACCTACCTCATCCCCACAGTTTTTATTTATTTACTTTTCTGCTCTTTTGCACACCAATATCTCTACCTGTACATGATCATTTATCACTCCAGTGTTAATCTGCAATATTGTAATTATTCGCCTACCTCCTCATGCCTTTTGCACACATTGTATATAGACTCCCCTTTTTTTCTCTGTGTTATTGACTTGTTAATTGTTTACTCCATGTGTAACTCTGTGTTGTCTGTTCACTCTGCTATGATTTATCTTGGCCAGGTCGCAGTTGCAAATGAGAACCTGTTCTCAACTAGCCTACCTGGTTAAATAAAGGTGAAATAAATAAAAAAAATATAAAAAAATAGCAGAGTCATGTAGCATAGCAGAGTCATGTAGCATAGCAGCGTCATGTAGCATAGCAGAGTCATGTAGCATAGCAGAGTCATGTAGCACAGCAGAGTCATGTAGCATAGCAGAGTCATGTAGCATAGCAGAGTCATGTAGCATAGCAGAGTCATGTAGCACAGCAGAGTCATGTAGCATAGCAGAGTCATGTAGCATAGCAGAGTCATGTAGCATAGCAGAGTCATGTAGCATAGCAGAGTCATGTAGCACAGCAGAGTCATGTAGCACAGCGGGTGGGAGAGGGACAAGACATGGTGGTAGAGGGACATGGTGGTAGAGGGACATGGTGGTAGAGGTAGGGGGTGGTAGAGGGACATGGTGGTAGAGGGACATGGTGGTAGAGGTAGGGGGTGGGAGAGGGAGATGATATGGTGGTAGAGGTAGGGGGTGGTAGAGGTAGGGGGTGGGAGAGGGACATGGTGGTAGAGGTAGGGGGTGGGAGAGGGACATGGTGGTAGAGGTAGGGGGTGGGAGAGGGACATGGTGGTAGAGGTAGGGGGTGGTAGAGGGACATGGTGGTAAAGGTAGTGGGTGGGAGAGGGACATGGTGGTAGAGGTAGGGGGTGGGAGAGGGAGATGATATGGTGGTATGGGGCCTGGCAGGGTAGAGATGAGCAGGTTAGCCAGGCAAACTGACTCACCAGATGACAGAGTGAGATGGCAGTCTCTTACCTGCTCACGCTGTTTAGTTCATTAATCCCAGGCTGTGCTACCAATATGATTGTTTGTGTTGTGGTGGTGGTAGTTTGTGTGTGTGTGCAGCCGTGCGTGTGTGTGCCTGCACGTTTGTGCTTGAGGGAAATAGAGAGAAAGAGAGAGAGGGTGAGAGGGAAAACATTTGCCTTTAGTAGTTTAGTCTAATCTGTGCTCATAACACCGATACAGTTAGTCTCTATGAAGCTCAGCATCTCTGAAAGGGAATGAAATCCCCTTAATTCATACATAACTTGTATCTATTGATCCTTTCATTTTCCATAACTGTGTCTTTATTCAATCGGTACTCTCGGCTTTATCTCTTTTGAATCATAGTGTACCATATGGGTCTGCATCCCAAAAGGCTCCCTATTGGCTAAACAGGACACGACCTTTGACCAGAGTCCTATTCATCGTTTTTTATAATGTGCAATGCTCCCTGACTGTCTAGCTTTCATTTCCATATTCCCTGACTGTCTATCTCCCTGACTGTGTAGCTTTCATTTCCATATTCCCTGACTGTCTAGCTTTCATTCCCATGTTTCCTGACTGTCTATCTCCCTGACTGTCTAGCTTTCATTTCCATATTCCCTGACTGTCTAGCTTTCATTCCCATGTTTCCTGACTGTCTATCTCCCTGACTGTCTAGCTTTCATTTCCATATTCCCTGACTGTCTAGCTTTCATTCCCATGTTCCCTGACTGTCTATCTCCCTGACTGTCTAGCTTTCATTTCCATATTCCCTGACTGTCTAGCTTTCATTCCCATGTTTCCTGACTGTCTATCTCCCTGACTGTCTAGCTTTCATTTCCATATTCCCTGACTGTCTAGCTTTCATTTCCATGTTCCCTGACTGTCTATCTCCCTGACTGTCTAGCTTTCATTCCCATGTTCCCTGACTGTCTATCTCCCTGACTGTCTAGCTTTCATTTCCATATTCCCTGACTGTCTATCTCCCTGACTGTCTAGCTTTCATTTCCATATTCCCTGACTGTCTAGCTTTCATTTCCATATTCCCTGGCGTCTAGCTTTCATTTCGGTGATTATAAGTGAGCTGGACACAATCAAGAAACTGCATGAACGTAGGTCCGTTATAATTTCATTGTATGTTTGTTTGATTTCAGTCATTTCAAAGCATATTCACTTAATGCTTATTATATATTTTTCAACTTTAAACCCAAACCACCCGTGGCCCACATTGGATCCCCTCGCGGGCCCTATTTTTGACTTACCTGGTCTAGATAATTGTTTCATTCCAGGTCTAGTTGTAGAAGTTTAGCTTCCTGACAACGATGTAGATGACTGGTTTTAGACTACAGTACACACATGCGGGTCTTACTCCAGTCCAGTCCAGGTATTTAGGCTCCCGAGTGGTACAGCGGTCTAAGTCACTGTATCTCAGTGCTAGAGGCGTCACTACAGGCCCTGGTTCGATCCTGGGCTGCATCACAAACGGCTGTGATCGGGAGTCCCATAGGGCGGCGCACAATTGGCCCAGCGTCTGAGTTAGGGAAGGGTTTGACCAGCGTAGGCCATCGCTGTAAAATAATAAATTGTTCTTAACTGACTTGGTTAAATTAAACAAATTAAGTTCATTTAAATAAATTAAATGTCCACTTTCCACACATTTATGTATTTATTTCCACCAAAACATGTAAAAGAAGACGAGAGACACAGCGCAAGGTGAAGGATAAAAGCCATTTCAGATGAGGCCGGGCAGATTTATGATATCGTTTCCATTCTGAGAGTTCCTGAAGGACAACCTTTCATCTAATAACGCCGACCCTCATCTTGTAAACCTTACAGTGAAAAGAGGCTGGCATGTCAATCTCATCTACAGCAGCAGCACATACAGCCTGCGTCACAAATAGCACCCGATTCCCTATATTATGCTGTACCTTTTGACCATGAGCCCTATGGAGGCGAGTCTAACAAAACCAATATGGTTCTTTCTCTTCAAATCAAATCAAATGTTATTGGTCACATAGACATACGTATCAGATGGTATTGATCCATAGACATACGTATCAGATGGTATTGATCCATAGACATACGTATCAGATGGTATTGATCCATAGACATACGTAGATGGTATTGATCCATAGACATACGTATCAGATGGTATTGATCCATAGATATACGTATCAGATGGTATTGATCCATAGACATACGTAGATGTTATTGATCCATAGACATACGTATCAGATGGTATTGATCCATAGACATACGTAGATGGTATTGATCCATAGATATACGTATCAGATGGTATTGATCCATAGACATACGTATCAGATGGTATTGATCCATAGATATACGTATCAGATGGTATTGATCCATAGACATACGTAGATGGTATTGATCCATAGATATACGTATCAGATGGTATTGATCCATAGACATACGTATCAGATGGTATTGATCCATAGATATACGTATCAGATGGTATTGATCCATAGACATACGTATCAGATGGTATTGATCCATAGATATACGTATCAGATGGTATTGATCCATAGACATACGTATCAGATGGTATTGATCCATAGACATACGTATCAGATGTTATTGGTCACATACACATGGTTAGCAGATGTTATTGGTCACATACACATGGTTAGTAGATGTTATTGGTAACATACACATGGTTAGCAGATGCTATTGGTCACATACACATGGTTAGCAGATGTTATTGGTCACATACACATGGTTAGTAGATGTTATTGGTCACATACACATGGTTAGTAGATGTTATTGGTCACATACACATGGTTAGCAGATGTTATTGGTCACATACACATGGTTACCAGATGTTATTGGTCACATACACATGGTTAGCAGATGTTACTGGTCACATACACATGGTTAGTAGATGTTATTGGTCACAGACACATGGTTAGCATATGTTATTGGTCACATACACACATTTAGCAGATGTTATTGGTCCATACACATATTTAATTAACAGATATTATTGCGGGTTTAGCTAAATGCTTGTGTTCCTCGCTCCAACAGTAGTATCTAACAAATCACAACAATATACACAAATCAAAAAGTTAAATAATGGAATTAAGAAATATATAAATATTAGGACAAGCAATTTAATACGCTTCATACTCGTCGCCCACTGGCTCCCCACCTGTAGCGCGCGCTCCAGCAGGTATATCTCACTGGTGTTACGAACGCCTCTATGAAGAGGGAATGCAACACCCTGCTACAACTAAACTCTCCGTGAAGTGAAAAAGGTCTGGACTGTAGGTGCAAGTAAGAATGACAACAGGCAGAATGTGGTACCGTTTACAATGACTTTATTCCTTTACACTGTAATATGGGGAAAAGGGGCTGGACGGAACCAAAGCAAAGACAGTAAATCTCAAAGCCCCCCCCCCTCTCCTACCTTACCTGCCTAACCAATACTTACCTACTTTAGCACCACCTGGTGCCCTAACCAAAATACTTGGGGTGGTCTGCCCAGGTCTTACCTATTGATATGATCCTTGGCTAGCCTCTCAAAGCACTTCATGATGACAGAGGTGAGTGCTATGGGGCGAAAGTCATTTAGTTCAGTTACCTTTGCTTTTTTTGAGAGGTAATATAGAGAGGATACCGGGACAACGGTGGACATCTTGAAGTAAGTGGGGAAAGCAGTCTAGTATAGGTAGAGATTGAATATATCCCACATGCTCTGAGGACATCTGGGCCAGCAGCCTTGCGAAGGTTAACACGCTTAGTTGTCTTACTCACGTCTGCCACGGAGAAGGAGAGCCCACAGTCCTGTATTATCCTCAAAGCGGACGAAGAAGGTGTTTAGTTTGTCCGGAAGCAAGACGTCAGTGTCTGTAATAATCCGTGATTGTCTGTAGACCCTGCCATGTACGTCTCCTGTCTGAGCGGTTGAATTGCGACTCCACTTTGTCTCTATACTGACATTTTGCCCCATTTGATTGCCTGGCGGATGGAATAACTACACCATGTGCGTCTGTGTGTGTTCACTAGAAAAACCTTCATTAGAAGGAAATGAATGTACAATAGCCTCTGATGTTTTGAGCACATCATTAGTGAACCTATTAATTAGCTAATGTATTACATGGGAGTAGACGGTATAACTAGTAGGTCTAGATGTATAGTAGAGTATACATGGAGGTGGATTGGATGTCATTGCATTTCCGTCTCCCCTGGGGCTAGGAGATGTTTGATGTCTGTAATCTTATTCATTATGATCTACAAAGCCAGACTGATCCCAGATACAGACATGGATATGGATACAGGCCCAGATTTCCAGGCTTGATAAAGGAATTACTAAGTCATTGTGTGTGTGTGTGTGTGTGTGTGTGTGTGTGTGTGTGTGTGTGTGTGTGTGTGTGTGTGTGTGTGTGTGTGTGTGTGTGTGTGTGTGTGTGTGTGTGTGTGTGTGTGTGTGCGTGCGTGCGTGCGTGCGTGCGTGCGTGCGTGCGTGCGTGCGTGTGTGTGTGTTTGAAATGACACCCTATTGTTAGGTGTTATCTTGACTTGGGAATACATATGTAGGATCTTAATTTGATCCGTCTTTTGTTGCTGAGAAGTTTCCTGCAAGGCAGGAAGCGTACACTTGTAGTGCATTTTAATTTTGAAATGGCCTCTAGAGTTTGTAACTTTCACGTTGAAATTTCAGACTTGATTTGTCCTGACAAAAAAAAAAAAAATTTCTTGTTGCTGCAGGATCATTTTCCTGCTGTAGCGAACTGGCTCAAATTAAGATCCTACATCTGTAGGGTATATGGTTCCATTTGGGACTCAGTCATAACTTCTAGATTAAATAAAAAATATTGTCTGTGTGTGTCAGGGCTTTCTGACTCGGTAATCTAGCCCCGTTACTCTGCTGCCAACAGGGACTGAACTCTGGGCCTCAGATTAAACTATGGGTTATCAAATATACTATCTCTTTGCCCTTGGCCTCGCTTGTCTCTGTCCAGTTCCTCTATTTGTCTCAAGACAAGTGCCTGCTTGCCGTCAAATAGAGACCTGGGATTTATTGGCATTCGAAGTGTCTAAAGCATGGTGTTAAACTCAGTACCTGGAGGGCCGAGGGTCTAAAGCATGGTGTTAAACTCAGTACCTGGAGGGCCGAGGGTCTAAAGCATGGTGTTAAACTCAGTACCTGGAGGGCCGAGGGTCTAAAGCATGGTGTTAAACTCAGTACCTGGAGGGCCGAGGGTCTAAAGCATGGTGTTAAACTCAGTACCTGGAGGGCCGAGGGTCTAAAGCATGGTGTTAAACTCAGTACCTGGAGGGCCGAGGGTCTAAAGCATGGTGTTAAACTCAGTACCTGGAGGGCCGAGGGTCTAAAGCATGGTGTTAAACTCAGTACCTGGAGGGCCGAGGGTCTAAAGCATGGTGTTAAACTCAGTACCTGGAGGGCCGAGGGTCTACTGTTTTTTGTTATTCCTTTCAATCTGTGTCAAATTAAAACCTTGACTGGCAGATGATGGGAGTGACCTTAATTGATCAGTCAAGTACAAGGAAGGAGTTAAAAACCCTCAAACACTCAGATCACCAGGAACTGAGTTTGACACCCCTGGTGTAAAGCAATGATCTGATTTTAAAGATAAAAAAAAATAAGATTTTAATGTATCCTCTCTATATCCTCTCTATATTATCTCTATATCCTCTCTATATTATCTCTATATCCTCTCTATATCCTCTCTATATCCTCTCTATATTATCTCTATATCCTCTCTATATTATCTCTATATCCTCTCTATATCCTCTCTATATTATCTCTATATTATTATTATCTCTATATATCCTCTCTATATTATCCCTATATATCCTCTCTATATCCTCTCTATATTATCTCTATATCCTCTCTATATTATCTCTATATATCCTCTCTATATCCTCTCTATATTATCTCTATATATCTTCTCTATATTATCTCTATATCCTCTCTATATTATCTCTATATTATCTCTATATATCCTCTCTATATTATCTCTATATCCTCTCTATATTATCTCTATATTATCTCTATATATCATCTCTATATTATCTCTATATATCCTCTCTATATTATCTCTATATCCTCTCTATATTATCCCTTTATTTTGAAGATGCCAGTGGTGGTATTTTTCTGTTTTCTTTTTATCCCTCCTTTTTCTAACGCCTCGCCTGGTTGCCAAGCAAGTCAAGTTAATCTTTGTATGCTGACTGCAAGATCACTGCCATTAGGTCCATGAGCACTCAACTCTCCATCATTTTGTAAATATCTAATCACGCTGTCATCAGCAAAATGAGAAGCCCGCAGAAAAAAAATCTATTACAAACCAATTTATTATGAAATGGCAATTACCCGTTGATTCAATCATGTCTGCAGTTTGTCGGGAGCTGGAAGCTCTCGTTGGTCGCTTTTATCAGACGAGATGGCTCAATTCAGATTGTCATAGTCTCTGTGTCATACAGTGGCGGCCAGACAGGCCGAGGTGACAGGAGAGAGAGAGAGAGAGAGAGAGAGAGAGAGAGAGAGAGAGAGAGAGAGAGAGAGAGAGAGAGAGAGAGAGAGAGAGAGAGAGAGAGAGAGAGAGAGAGAGAGAGAGAGAGAGAGAGACAGAGAGAGACAGAGAGAGACAGAGAGACAGAGAGACAGAGCAGAGAGAGAGAGAGAGAGAGAGAGAGAGAGAGAGAGAGAGAGAGAGAGAGACAGAGCAGAGAGAGAGAGAGAGAGAGAGAGAGAGAGAGAGAGAGAGAGAGAGAGAGAGAGAGAGAGAGAGAGAGAGAGAGAGAGAGAGAGAGAGAGAGACAGAGAGAGACAGAGAGAGACAGAGAGAGACAGAGCAGAGAGAGAGAGAGGGAGAGAGAGAGAGAGAGAGAGAGAGAGAGAGAGACAGAGCAGAGAGAGAGAGAGGGAGAGAGAGAAAGAGAGAGAGAGATAGAGAGAGAGAGAGACAGAGAGAGAGAGAGAGACAGAGAGAGAGAGAGAGAGAGAGAGAGAGAGAGAGAGAGAGAGAGAGAGAGAGAGAGAGAGAGAGAGACAGAGACAGAGACAGAGAGAGACAGAGAGATAGAGAGAGAGCGAGAGACGGAGAGAGAGACAGAGAGAGAGAGAGAGCGAGAGAGCGAGAGAGAGACATAATCTTCGTCCCAAATGGACCCCTTTTTCTCATGGGCTCTGGTCAGAAGTACCATCTAGGGAATAGATAGGCTTCCATTTGGGACGTAGACAGAGAGAGAGAGAGAGAGAGAGAGAGAGAGAGAGAGAGAGAGAGAGAGAGAGAGAGAGAGAGAGACAGAGAGAGAGAGAGACAGAGAGAGAGAGAGAGAGAGAGAGAGAGACAGAGAGAGAGAGAGAGAGAGAGAGAGAGAGAGAGAGAGAGAGAGAGAGAGAGAGAGAGAAGGAGAGAGAGAGAGACAGAGAGAGCGTTTAATGAAAACAGGACTGGCTGTAACCAACAGAGGCCAGGTGTCATTGATTCTGTAGTTTGACTGTTATTGGTTGAAGTCAATCTAATCAATTGACACAATTTGATTAGACTTGTTTTATTTGATCGTGGATGTTTTAGCTAATGCCAAGCTTGAATTAATTCTCTCTGGAATAAAATAGGAAATATTAGCTGTATATACTGTATTTAGTGGACATTGTGTGTCACCTACTGACCCACACCTCTGACTGATAATGAGGCTAATGCCAATCTATCACAGTCATAGTCAGTAGGCTACAATCTATCACAGTCATAGTCAGTAGGCTACAATCTATCACAGTCATAGTCAGTAGGCTACAATCTATCACAGTCATAGTCAGTAGTCTCAGATCTATCACAGTCATAGTCAGTAGGCTCAGATCTATCACAGTCATAGTCAGTAGGCTACACTCTATCACAGTCATAGTCAGTAGGCTGCAATCTATCACAGTCATAGTCAGTAGGCTGCAATCTATCACAGTCATAGTCAGTAGTCTCAGATCTATCACAGTCATAGTCAGTAGGCTCAGATCTATCACAGTCATAGTCAGTAGGCTACACTCTATCACAGTCATAGTCAGTAGACTACACTCTATCACAGTCATAGTCAGTAGACTACAATCTATCACAGTCATAGTCAGTAGGCTCAGATCTATCACAGTCATAGTCAGTAGGCTCCAATCTATCACAGTCATAGTCAGTAGGCTCAGATCTATCACAGTCATAGTCAGTAGGCTACAAGTGACATATGACTTACCTTACTGTACCTGATTGTAAGCCCTGTGTTATACTGTTGAAGGACTTTGCGTACTGCGTTCACATCCCAAGAGGCACCCTATTCCCTAAACATTGTGCACTACATAGGGCTCTGGTCAAAAGTAGTGAACTATGTAGGGAATAGGGTGCTATGGGCCCTGGTCTAATAATAATAATAATAATATATGCCATTTAGCAGACGCTTTTATCCAAAGCGTCTAAAGTAGTGCACTATTTTGGGAATAGGGTGCTATGGGCCCTATGGGCTCTGGTGCATTGTGTAGGGAATATGGTGCCATTTGGGATGCATTCATACTGTGTGTTTAAAAAATGTTTACCCACTTTTAGGCTGAGGTACTGTATGTTAATCAGGTAGACTGAGGTGTAGTACTGTATGTTAATCAGGTAGGCTGAGGTATCGTACTGTATGTTAATCAGGTAGGCTGAGGTATAGTACTGTATGTTAATCAGGTAGGCTGAGGTATAGTACTGTATGTTAATCAGGTAGACTGAGGTACTGTATATTAATCAGGTAGGCTGAGGTACTGTATGTTAATCAGGTAGGCTGAGGTACTGTATATTAATCAGGTAGACTGAGGTACTGTATGTTAATCAGGTAGGCTGAGGTACTGTATGTTAATCAGGTAGACTGAGGTACTGTATATTAATCAGGTAGGCTGAGGTACTGTATGTTAATCAGGTAGACTGAGGTACAGTATGTTAATCAGGTAGACTGAGGTACAGTACAGTAAATTAATCAGGTAGGCTGAGGTACTGTATGTTAATCAGGAAGGCTGAGGTACTGTATGTTAATCAGGTAGACTGAGGTATAGTACTGTATGTTAATCAGGTAGACTGGGGTACAGTACAGTAAATTAATCAGGTAGGCTGAGGTACTGTATGTTAATCACGTAGGCTGAGGTACTGTATGTTAATCAGGTAGACTGGGGTACAGTATGTTAATCAGGTAGACTGAGGTACAGTACAGTAAATTAATCAGGTAGGCTGAGGTACTGTATGTTAATCAGGTAGACTGAGGTACAGTACAGTAAATTAATCAGGTAGACTGAGGTACAGTACAGTAAATTAATCAGGTAGACTGAGGTACAGTATGTCAATCAGGTAGACTGAGGTACAGTACAGTAAATTAATCAGGTAGACTGAGGTACAGTATGTTAATCAGGTAGACTGAGGTACAGTACAGTAAATTAATCAGGTAGACTGAGGTACAGTACAGTAAATTAATCAGGTAGACTGAGGTACTGTATGTTAATCAGGTAGACTGGGGTACAGTATGTTAATCAGGTAGACTGAGGTACAGTATGTTAATCAGGTAGACTGAGGTACAGTACAGTAAATTAATCAGGTAGGCTGAGGTACTGTATGTTAATCAGGTAGACTGGGGTACAGTACAGTAAATTAAACTGGTAGTCTGAGGTACTGTATGTTAATCAGGTAGACTGAGGTACTGTATGTTAATCAGGTAGACTGGGGTACAGTACAGTAAATTAAACTGGTAGGCTGAGGTACTGTATGTTAATCAGGTAGACTGAGGTACTGTATGTTAATCAGGTAGACTGGGTACTGTATGTTAATCAGGTAGACTGGGGTACAGTACAGTAAATTAAACTGGTAGGCTGAGGTGCAGTACAGTATATTTGAGATGTATTGAAGCCTCATCTCTATTCTGCTCGTGGTTTGACCTCATCCCAAACGGTACCCTATTCCCTTTATGTAGTGCACTACTTTTGACCAGAGCCCATAGTGGAATAGGATGCCATTTGAGAGACAGTCTTAAATGATTCTAAAATGGCCGCCTGAAGAGCTCTTTAGGAGATAAGGTCTCTGGTCATTTAAAAGGTGGCTCCACTACAGCAGAGGTGGAACACCACGATCCTTATCTGACAAATTGACAGGAGTTCAAATCCAGACAGACAGTTTCTACACGTGTCCCAAACAGCACCCTTATATAGGACCCTTATACATTTTTGACCAAAGCCCTTTATGGGCCCTGTTTTTAAAAGTAGTGCACTATATAGGAAATAGGGTGTCATCTGGGACACAAGCCAACAGAGACTGTGTACCGCCTGCCCTTTCTCCCCTCCTCTACATCTCTGTCATACAGAACATAACGTCTACATTGTGGATGGACTCAATCTAAAATGGCTGCTCACTGAATGTATTGATGTGTATACAGTACATGCTTTACCAAAGCCCGATATATGAGACTGACTAACCACAAACAATATACTGAAGCAACAAGAATCACAACTAGCATCGTAACTGGCAGCAGTAGCATACAAAGACCATTGAGCTATAGGATCACTTGTCAATAGTACATATGCTTTCTGCTTTGCTTCATCTTGGTCCAGGTCGCAATTGTAAATGGGAACTTGTTCTCAACTTGCCTACCTGGTTAAATAAAGGTGAAATAAAAAAATAAAAAAATTAACAATATCCTACTGTCCACACAATTCAATATCTTGTAATGGTTTGTTTTGTAATTATTTCACTCTGGAGTGCCAGAGTGCACTCTGGGTGTTTGTAAATTTACAGACCGTTGTTAGATTTTCAGGTTTTTTTCTTCCGTAAATTCAGAGCGTGAAACACTGGACGTTCTGGATCCCAGAGGAGTAGGGTTGATCCGAGCTTTCTGACCATCACAATGGCATTCAAGCATCTAAACTAACCGGGGCTAAAATTGGCTAGCTTGCCGGCTACTTCCACACACACAAATGAGAGAACAGCTCACTCTGACCATTTTAATGGGCCGAGCAGATGTGGTTAAGCACAATAGCATTCGTGGGCTGTTGTTTTCTGCAGAACGTTCTACCGTTCATTACATTATAATTGACAGAGATGGCCAGACAGCTTTACATCCTCCCTCTCTCTATAAGTTATCAGAGACTGATTTTAGAAATTAATTGATAAACTGATAAATCACTCACAAAAGTCACTGAATGTGTTTTCATCTCTAACAGCCTAATTTGACAGTATTAATTCCCAGATACTATCAAACCCACATTCTCCAGCGTTCCAGAAAGCACATCCCAACTGAAACTGTAACAATACCTTTGGGGTTATGGGTAGTGGTCTGACTCAATGTCAAATAATTACATCAAAATACTGTATATGACAATAATAGACTGTAATATGTGTGATTGTCCTGAAGTGGTAGGGAAAATGTTAATTGGACATGAGACCCTTGGGGTGTGTCCCAAATCGCACCCTATTCTTCACATAGTCCACTACTTTTGACCAGAATCCTATGGACCCAGATCAAAAGTCGTGCACTACTTACGGTGCCATTTGGGATACAGTTGGTACGAAGCTTTTAAATCGCCCAGCAGTGTTGGAGAAAAGTTGCTCAATCCCTGAGCAGAGTTTATAATGGAGAGGATGGGGTTAAGTCCCAAATCGCATCTTATTCCCTACATAGTAGCCACACCATTGGTTCTGGTCAAAAGTAGTGCACTATTAAAGGAATACGGTGCCGTTTGGGACGTGTCCAATGCCCTAATTAGGCTCCTACAGCACAGACACACTGTCTGCCACACTGATGAACAATGAGACCTTAATGAAAGAATCACTCACTGTGATCATCTATTAAAGGTACATTGCAGCTCTTTTTACCTCAAAATCAAAATCATTTCTGCGTAACATTTAAGTACCCTGCTGTTGTTATTGTAAATTAAAATGGTCAACAACAACAAAAAAAGAAGCAAAAAATAGCAATTTCTCAAGCAATTGTTTTGCTAGGACTGTCTGGGAGTGGTCTGAGTGAGGAGGGGGAAACTGAAAACTAGTTATTATTGGCAGAGAAGTTAGGATCTCTTATTTTTTCCCCCACCAATTTATGCATGCGAACAGCAACTTATGACTGCATCTGACCTGCATCTGACCTGCATCTGATCTGCATCTGACCTGCATCTGACCTGCATCTGACCTGCATCTGAACTGCCAATAACCACATTTTCACACCACCATCCCTAGTGCCTGGCCACACCCCATCCTTAGTGCCTGGCCACACCCCATCCTTAGTGCCTGGCCACACCCCATCCCTAGTGCCTGGCCACACCCCATCCTTAGTGCCTGGCCACACCCCATCCTTAGTGCCTGGCCACACCCCATCCTTAGTGCCTGGCCACACCCCATCCTTAGTGCCTGGCCACACCCCATCCTTAGTGCCTGACCACACCCCATCCTTAGTGCCTGGCCACACCCCATCCTTAGTGCCTGGCCACACCCCAACCCTAGTGCCTGGCCACACCCCATCCTTAGTGCCTGGCCACACCCCATCCTTAGTGCCTGGCCACACCCCATCCTTAGTGCCTGGCCACACCCCATCCTTAGTGCCTGGCAACACCCCATCCTTAGTGCCTGGCCACACCCCATCCTTAGTGCCTGGCCACACCCCATCCTTAGTGCCTGGCCACACCCCATCCTTAGTGCCTGGCCACACCCCATCCTTAGTGCCTGGCCACACCCCATCCTTAGTGCCTGGCCACACCCCAACCCTAGTGCCTGGCCACACCCCATCCTTAGTGCCTGGCCACACCCCATCCTTAGTGCCTGGCCACACCCCATCCTTAGTGCCTGGCCACACCCCATCCTTAGTGCCTGGCCACACCCCATCCTTAGTGCCTGGCCACACCCCAACCCTAGTGCCTGGCCACACCCCATCCCTAGTGCCTGGCCACACCCCATCCCTAGTGCCTGGCCACACCCCAACCCTAGTGCCTGGCCACACCCCAACCCTAGTGCCTGGCCACACCCCAACCCTAGTGCCTGGCCACACCCCAACCCTAGTGCCTGGCCACACCCCAACCCTAGTGCCTGGCCACACCCCAACCCTAGTGCCTGGCCACACCCCAACCCTAGTGCCTGCCACACCCCACACCCCATCCCTAGTGCCTGGCCACACCCAATCCCTAGTGCCTGGCCACACCCCAACCCTAGTGCCTGGCCACACCCCAACCCTAGTGCCTGGACACACCCCAACCCTAGTGCCTGGCCACACCCCAACCCTAGTGCCTGGCCACACCCCCATCCCTAGTGCCTGGCCACACCCCAACCCTAGTGCCTGGCCACACCCCAACCCTAGTGCCTGGCCACACCCCAACCCTAGTGCCTGGCCACACCCCATCCCTAGTGCCTGGCCACACCCAATCCCTAGTGCCTGGCCACACCCCAACCCTAGTGCCTGGCCACACCCCAACCCTAGTGCCTGGCCACACCCCAACCCTAGTGCCTGGCCACACCCCCATCCCTAGTGCCTGGCCACAACCCCATCCCTATTGCCTGGCCACACCCCAACCCTAGTGCCTGGCCACACCCCCATCCCTATTGCCTAGCCACACCCCAACCCTAGTGCCTGGCCACACCCCCATCCCTAGTGCCTGGCCACACCCCCAACCCTGTATTTGTTTGTTCAAGATCTCACTACAGCCCCATAAGCCACACCCCAACCCTATTGCCTGGCCACACCTCATCCCAAGTGCCTGGCCACACCCCATCCCTAGTGCCTGGCCACACCCCCAACCCTTGTGCCTGGCCACACCCCCATCCCTAGTGCCTGGCCACACCCCAACCCTAGTGCCTGGCCACACCCCATCCCTAGTGCCTGGCCACACCCCCAACTCTGTATTTGTTTTTTCAAGATCTCACTACAGCCCCATAGGCCACACCCCATCCCTAGTGCCTGGCCACACCCCAACCCTAGTGGGTCTAGAAATATGCAGACAGACGGATTAAAACCAAGTTTACATTGTAATGCTTTCTGCCAACTTCCTAGCTCCGCCCACAACTTCCAGATTTAATAGAATTCCTTTAAAGCTTGGATTATTGAGTCATTATTAGTTTTACACTGGAGAAATTACTCTGCCATAGTAATGTGGAATTTATGAATGTTGTCTCTTCTATAATAAATTCTGTACATTAGTTTAACCTACATTTTCGGTAACTGTAATATCGATAGTTCTGCTCCAACTTTCCCTCCATCTTGAGCCAACATCAGTTCTTTTTTAAATCTTGGTTCCAATAGTTCTTTTTTTCTAAGAGATTGTCAGTTGTATATCCAATCAAATCAAACGTTATTGGTCACATACACATATTTATCAGATGTTATTGGTCCATATTTATCAGATGTTATTGGTCCATATTTATCAGATGTTATTGGTCCATATTTATCAGATGTTATTGGTCCATATTTATCAGATGTTATTGGTCCATATTTATCAGATGTTATTGGTCCATATTTATCAGATGTTATTGGTCCATATTTATCAGATGTTATTGGTCCATATTTAGCAGATGTTATCGGTCCATATTTATCAGATGTTATTGGTCACATACACATGGTTAGCAGATGTTATTGGTTACATACCCATATTTATCAGATGTTATTGGTCACATACACATATTTAGCAGATGTTATTGGTCACATATTTAGCAGATGTTATTGGTCCATATTTAGCAGATGTTATTGGTCACATACACATATTTAGCAGATGTTATTGGTCACATACACATATTTAGCAGATGTTATTGGTCCATATTTAGCAGATGTTATTGGTCACATACACATGGTTAGCAGATGTTATTGGTCACATACACATATTTAGCAGATGTTATTGGTCCATATTTAGCAGATGTTATTGGTCCATATTTAGCAGATGTTATTGGTCCATATTTAGCAGATGTTATTGGTCACATACACATGGTTAGCAGATGTTATTGGTTACATACACATATTTATCAGATGTTATTGGTCACATACATATGGTTAGCAGATGTTATTGGTCACATACACATATTTAGCAGATGTTATTGGTCACATACACATATTTAGCAGATGTTATTGGTCACATACACATATTTAGCAGATGTTATTGGTCCATATTTAGCCGATGTTATTGGTTACATACACATATTTATCAGATGTTATTGGTCACATACACATATTTAGCAGATGTTATTGGTCCATATTTAGCAGATGTTATTGGTTACATACACATATTTAGCAGATGTTATTGGTCACATACACATATTTAGCAGATGTTATTGGTCCATATTTAGCAGATGTTATTGGTCCATATTTAGCAGATGTTATTGGTCCATATTTAGCAGATGTTATTGGTCCATATTTAGCAGATGTTATTGGTTACATACACATATTTAGCAGATGTTATTGGTCCATATTTAGCAGATGTTATTGGTCCATATTTAGCAGATGTTATTGGTCACATACACATATTTATCAGACGTTATTGGTCACATACACATATTTAGCAGATGTTATTGGTCACATACACATGGTTAGCAGATGTTATTGGTCACATACACATATTTATCAGATGTTATTGGTCACATACACATGGTTAGCAGATGTTATTGGTCACATACATATGGTTAGCAGATGTTATTGGTCACATACACATGGTTAGCAGACGTTATTGGTCACATACACATGGTTAGCAGACGTTATTGGTCACATACACACATTTATCAGATGTTATTGGTTACATACACATATTTATCAGATGTTATTGGTTACATACACATATTTAGCAGATGTTATTGGTTACATACACATATTTAGCAGCTGTTATTGGTCACATACACACATTTATCAGATGTTATTGGTCACATACACATATTTATCAGACGTTATTGCGGGTGTAGAGAAATCCTTGTGTTCCATCCCCAACAGGGCAGTAATAATCTAACAATACACAACAATACACAACAGTACACACACATCTAGAATAAAATCATTAAGAAATATATAAATATCAGGATGATATTGTGCAGTAATATCTAACAATACACAACAGTACACACACATCTAGAATAAAATCATTAAGAAATATATAAATATCAGGATGATATTGTGCAATAATATCTAACAATACACAACAGTACACACACATCTAGAATAAAATCATTAAGAAATATATAAATATCAGGATGATATTGTGCAGTAATATCTAACAATACACACACATCTAGAATAAAATCATTAAGAAATATATAAATATCAGGATGATATTGTGCAGTAATAGCTAACATGTAATCTAACAATACACAACAGTTCTAATAATCTATACACAATACCCCATAATGACAAAGCAAAACAGTTATTTATTTTATTTTAGCGAATGCATTAAAAGTAGAACATAGAACCTTTGCTCTGACACTTGACATTGAGCTCAGGTGAAATTGAGCTCAGGTGCATCCTGTTTCCATTGATCATCCTTGAGATGTTTCTACAACTTGATTTGAGTCCACCTGTGGTAAATTCAATTGACTGGATATGATTTGGAAAAGACACATCTTGTCTATAAAAGGTTGCGCAGTTGACAGTACATGTCAGAGCAAAAACCAAGTCATGAGGTCGAAGGAATTGTCCATAGAGCTCAGAGACAGGATTGTGTCGAAGCACAGATCTGGGGAAGGGTACCAAAAAATTTCTGCAGCATTGAAGGTCCCCAAGAACACAGTGGCCTCCATCATTCTTAAATGGAAGAAGTTTGGAACCACCAAGACTCTACCTAGAGCAATCAGGGGAGAAGGTTCTTGGTCAGGGAGGTGACCAAGAACCTGATGGTCCCTCTGACAGAGCTTTTAAGAGTTCCTCTGTGGAGATGGGAGAACCTTTCAGAAGGACAACCATCTCTGCAGCACTCCACCAATCAGGCCTTTATGGTAGAGTGGCCAGATGGAAAACCCTCCTCAGTAAAAGGCACATGGCAGCCCTCTTGGAGTTTGCCAAAAGGCACCTAAAAACTCTCAGACCATGAATGCCAAGCGTCACGTCTGGAGGAAACCTGGCACCTAAAGCCACTCCTGCTTTGTCTTGGCCGTGTGCTTAGGATTGTTGTCCTGTTGGAAGGTGAACCTTCGCCCCAGTCTGAGTTACTGAGTGCTCTGGAGTAGGTTTTCATCAAGGATCTCTCTGTACTTTACTCCGTTCATCTTCCCTTGATCCTGACTAGTCTCCCAGTCCTTGCCGCTGAAAAACATCCCTACAGCACGATGCTGCCACCACTATGCTTCACCATAGGGATGAGACCAGGTTTCCTCCAGACGTGACGCTTGGTATTCATGGTCTGAGAGTGCTTAGGTGCCTTTTGACAAACTCCAAGCAGGCTGGCATGTGTTCTGTGTTATTTAATCCATTTTAGATTAAAATGTGTAACAAGTCAAGGGGTCTGAATTCGTTCCGAAGGCGCTGTATATACAGTAAAACACAGGAAAAATCATGTTTTTGACTACACTGGGCCTTTACTGTATGTATGAACTAATGCATTTTCACTATAGAGTTGAGACAGACCATTTGAAGACACTCCTCATTAAACTGTGATGGTCAGTTTCCCAGACACATATTCAGGATACTCATAGACTCAAAGCATGTTTTAATTCTCAATTAAAAGTCCTTCTTTATCAAAGGCTAGTCTTAAAAGACTGGTAAACCAGTCCTGTAAATATCTATTTTACATTTTACCTTTATTTATCTAGGCAAGTCAGTTAAGAACAAATTCTTATTTTCAATGACAGCATGGGAACAGTGAGTTAACTGCCTGTTCAGGGGCAGAACGACAGATTTGGACCTTGTTAGCTCCGGGGTTTGAACTTGCAACCTTCCGGTTGTCCAATGCTCTAACCACTAGGCTACCCTTCCGCCCTAAGTATAGAACATGTAGCTGAGTAGTTGATAGGTTAAACTGTTGGGGGTTGTTGGGGCTGTGGTTGGGGTTCACCACTGCTCTTACAGACCACTATGTTGCTTTTGTGTTGCATTTGTGCTGTGCTGTGATCCTATATCTCAGTTTGAATCTAGATCCTATATCTTGTATCTGAGTTTGATTCTATATATTTGGTCCTTGATCCTATATCTGAGTTTGAGGCTATATCCTTGATCCTATATCTCAGTTTGAAACTATATTATATATCCTGAGGCTATATCTCAGTTTGAAACTATATCATATATCCTTGAGTCTATATCTCAGTTTGATTCCATATCCCATATCCTTGATCCTTGAGTCTATATCTCAGTTTGAAACTATATCATATATCCTTGAGTCTATATCTCAGTTTGATTCGATATCCCATATCCTTGATCCATGAGCCTATATCTCAGTTTGAAACTATATCATATATCCTTGAGTCTATATCTCAGTTTGATTCGATATCCCATATCCTTGATCCTTGAGTCTATATCTCAGTTTGAAACTATATCATATATCCTTGAGCCTATATCTCAGTTTGAAACTATATCATATATCCTTGAGTCTGTATCTCAGTTTGCATCGATATCCTTGATCCTATATCTCAGTTTGAAACTATATCATATATCCTTGATCCTTGAGTCTATATCTCAGTTTGATTCAATATCCCATATCCTTGATCCTTGAGTCTATATCTCAGTTTGCATCTATATCCTTGATCCTATATCTCAGTTTGAGTCTATATCATATATCCTTGAGTCTATATCTCAGTTTGATTCGATATCCCATATCCTTGATCCTTGAGTCTATATCTCAGTTTGATTCGATATCCCATATCCTTGATCCTTGAATCTATATCTCAGTTTGATTCGATATCCCATATCCTTGATCCTTGAGTCTATATCTCAGTTTGCATCTATATCCTTGATCCTATATCTCAGTTTGATTCGATATCCCATATCCTTGATCCTTGAGTCTATATCTCAGTTTGCATCCATATCCTTGATCCTTGAGTCTATATCTCAGTTTGCATCTATATCCTTGATCCTATATCTCAGTTTGATTCGATATCCCATATCCTTGATCCTTGAGTCTATATCTCAGTTTGCATCTATATCCTTGATCCTTGAGTCTATATCTCAGTTTGCATCTATATCCTTGATCCTTGAGTCTATATCTCAGTTTGCATCCATATCCTTGATCCTTGAGTCTATATCTCAGTTTGCATCTATATCCTTGATCCTTGAGTCTATATCTCAGTTTGCATCCATATCCTTGATCCCTGAGTCTATATCTCAGTTTGCATCCATATCCTTGATCCTTGAGTCTATATCTCAGTTTGATTCGATATCTCATATCCTTGATCATTGAGTCTATATCTCAGTTTGCATCCATATCCTTGATCCTTGAGTCTATATCTCAGTTTGCATCCATATCCTTGATCCTTGAGTCTATATCTCAGTTTGCATCTATATCCTTGATCCTTGAACCTATATCTCAGTTTGCATCCATATCCTTGATCCTTGAGTCTATATCTCAGTTTGCATCTATATCCTTGATCCTTGAGTCTATATCTCAGTTTGCATCCATATCCTTGATCCTTGAGTCTATATCTCAGTTTGATTCGATATCCCATATCATTGATCCTTGAGTCTATATCTCAGTTTGCATCCCATATCCTTGATCCTTGAGTCTATATCTCAGTTTGCATCTATATCCTTGATCCTTGAGTCTATATCTCATTTTGCATCCATATCCTTGATCCTTGAGTCTATATCTCAGTTTGCATCTATATCCTTGATCCTTGAGTCTATATCTCAGTTTGCATCCATATCCTTGATCCTTGAGTCTATATCTCAGTTTGATTCGATATCCCATATCCTTGATCCTTGAGTCTATATCTCAGTTTGCATCTATATCCTTGATCCTTGAGTCTATATCTGTTTGATTCTATATTCTATATACTTGATATTATACCTCAGTTTGATTCTACATCCCATAGCCTTGATCCTATATCTCAGTTTAATTATATATCCTATATCTTGATCCTATACGTCAGTTTAAGGCTATATACTATATCCTTGATCCCATATATCATTTTAATTCTAAAGCCTATATCTTTTATGCTATATCTCAGTTTGAGACTATATTCATATCCTTGATCCTATTTCAGTTTGATTCTCTATACTATATCCTTTATGCTATATCTCAGTTTGAATCTATATCCTTAATCTTATATCATGGTTGTATTATATTTTCTATATCTTGGATTCTATCCTCTTGGTGTTAGGGGGCGCTATTTACATTTTTGATGAAAAACGTTCCCGTTTTAAACAAGATATTTTGTCACGAAAAGATGCTCGACTATGCATATAATTGACAGCTTTGGATAGAAAACACTCTGACGTTTCCAAAACAGCAAAGATATTGTCTGTAAGGGCAACAGAACTGATGTTACAGGTGAAACCCAGATAAAAATCCAACCAGGAAGTGCCGCATTTTTTGAAACCGCCTCATGCCAATGACTCCTTATCTGGCTGTGAATGAGCTACGAATGAGCTTACGTTTTCTACGTATTCCCCAAGGTGTCTACAGCATTGTGACGTCTTTTTGCGCATTTCCGTTGAAGAATAGCCGTAAGGGACCATATTTAGCAAGTGGTCACATGGTGTCTCCCGCATTCGCATAATCACAGTTTGATTATATAATCTATATCTTAGATTCTATGTCACAGTTTGATTATATAATCTATATCTTAGATTCTATGTCACAGTTTGATTATATATTCTATATCTTAGATTCTATGTCACAGTTTGATTATATAATCTATATCTTAGATTCTATGTCACAGTTTGATTATATCATCTATATCTTAGATTCTATGTCACAGTTTTATTATATATTCTATATCTTAGATTCTATGTCACAGTTTGATTATATAATCTATATCTTAGATTCTATGTCACAGTTTGATTATATCATCTATATCTTAGATTCTATGTCACAGTTTGATTATATCATCTATATCTTAGATTCTATGTCACAGTTTTATTATATATTCTATATCTTAGATTCTATGTCACAGTTTGATTATATAATCTATATCCTGGCTTCTATGTCACAGTTTGCGTCTCTTCAGATGCTCTTATATATTTAGAAACATCTCTCCTATCAATAAATGATGACTTTGAGCTCAAATTCTACATTACAGCTTTGATACAGAAGCAGCTCAACCTGCAGCCATTACATTATATCATGTTCTGTACCTGCAGCTCATATTTGCTGTCTATTGTTTATATTGACTGTTGAATGATCTTCTCACATCTTTGGTAAATATAACTTGTATTTATGTGTTCTTATAAATTGCCCGATTAAGAGAGGGTCTTCTGAATCCCCTAATTAAGAGAAATACTGGTCTTCTGAATCTTCTAATTAAGAGACATAAGGGTCTTCTGAATCTTCTAATTAAGAGACATAAGGGTCTTCTGAATCCCCTAATTAAGAGAAATACGGGTCTTCTGAATCTTCTAATTAAGAGACATAAGGGTCTTCTGAATCTTCTAATTAAGAGACATAAGGGTCTTCTGAATCTTCTAATTAAGAGACATAAGGGTCTTCTGAATCTTCTAATTAAGAGACATAAGGGTCTTCTGAATCTTCTAATTAAGAGACATAAGGGTCTTCTGAATCTTCTAATTAAGAGAAATAAGGGTCTTCTGAATCCCCTAATTAAGAGCCATAAGAGCCCCGTTTCCAACCACAGGTTTTATGGGAGTAATTTAGATGGGGAATTTAGACAGGACATTAGGGTTCACATCCCAACTCTTCCAAAATGTGCCATTGGATCTTTTAGGGACCCGTTTAACATCCCATCTGAAAGACGGCACTCTACACAGGGCAATATCCCCAATCACTGCCCTTGGGAACTTGGGATATTTTTTCAGACCAGAGGAAAGAGTGCCTCCTACTGGCACTCCAACACCACTTCCAGCTGAAATCTGGTCTCCCAGTCCAGGAACTGACCAGGACCAACCTTTCTTAGCTTCAGTGACAAACCAGCAGTAGGATGCAGGGAGATATGATGCTGACAAATAATGTGTTTGCACAATATGGTGGGATCTTTTTGTGTCTATAAAATGTATTATGCGAGAAATGTAGGTGGAAACACCTTTTTGCACAAATATTGATATAATAAACATCATATAGATTTGAAGTGTGGTCCTACCAATATGACTTGGGAAACCATGCAGTTTATTAGGCTACAGATTAATTCAGTTATGATGAACTTCACAGGGTGGTGAAAGTGCACGGTGATGAGCTAGATGCTCCTTTACAATAAATATCCAGGGCCCTTTTCTGGTGACATGATGATCGATGCTTGACTGCCATTTGACAGATGATAATATTATCCATAATAATCTCATCATGTAGACTAGCCAACCGGCAGAGTTGTATCTGCGAGCTGTTGGCTAGCGCTCAGGTGCCAAGACCAGAGAAGGCACATTTAATACTTGAAAATGCGATGGAAATATATCGAACTTTTGATTTTTATTGGGTACATGAAAATATGTATTATTACATTTAAATAAACATGTATTATTATTATCACGCATTGACTTGTATTTAGGTGGAAACAAGTCTATTTTGGTGGAAACATACCACTGCTGGGAAAATGTGCATGTTTTATTTTTTTAACCTTTATTTAACCAGGCAAGTCAGTTAAGAACACATTCTTATTTTCAAAGACAGCCTAGGAAAAGTGGGTTAACTGCCTGTTCAGGGGCAGAAAGACAGATTTGTACCTTGTCAGCTCGGGGATTTGAACTTGCAACCTTCCGGTTACTAGTCCAACGCTCTAACCACTAGGCTACCCTGCTGCCCCTTTAAAATCTTTTGCCCAAAAAATTATGGAAAATTAGCTACTCTATTGCTTTTTGTCCAGGTTTCAGCAGTAAGAAAATTAGCTACTGTATTGCTATCGTTCCAGGTATCAGCAGGAGGAAAATTAGCTACTGTATTGCTATCGTTCCAGGTATCAGCAGTAGGAAAATTAGCTACTGTATTGCTATCGTTCCAGGTATCAGCAGTAGGAAAATTAGCTACTGTATTGCTATCGTTCCAGGTATCAGCAGTAGGAAAATTAGCTACTGTATTGCTATCGTTCCAGGTATCAGCAGGAGGAAAATTAGCTACTGTATTGCTATCGTTCCAGGTATCAGCAGTAGGAAAATTAGCTACTCTATTGCTATCGTTCCAGGTATCAGCAGTAGGAAAATGAGCTACTGTATTGCTATCGTTCCAGGTATCAGCAGGAGGAAAATTAGCTACTGTATTGCTATCGTTCCAGGTATCAGCAGTAGGAAAATTAGCTACTGTATTGCTATCGTTCCAGGTATCAGCAGGAGGAAAATTAGCTACTGTATTGCTATCGTTCCAGGTATCAGCAGGAGGAAAATTAGCTACTGTATTGCTATCATTCCAGGTATCAGCAGTAGGAAAATTAGCTACTGTATTGCTATCGTTCCAGGTATCAGCAGGAGGAAAATTAGCTACTGTATTGCTATCGTTCCAGGTATCAGCAGGAGGAAAATTAGCTACTGTATTGCTATCGTTCCAGGTATCAGCAGGAGGAAAATTAGCTACTGTATTGCTATCGTTCCAGGTATCAGCAGGAGGAAAATTAGCTACTGTATTGCTATCGTTCCAGGTATCAGCAGTAGGAAAATTAGCTACTGTATTACTATCGTTCCAGGTATCAGCAGTAAGAAAATTAGCTACTGTATTGCTATCGTTCCAGGTATCAGCAGGAGAAAAATTAGCTACTGTATTGCTATCGTTCCGGGTATCAGCAGTAGGAAAATTAGCTACTGTATTGCTATCGTTCCAGGTATCAGCAGTAGGAAAATTAGCTACTGTATTGCTATCATTCCAGGTATCAGCAGGAGGAAAATTAGCTACTGTATTGCTATCGTTCCAGGTATCAGCAGTAGGAAAATTAGCTACTGTATTGCTATCGTTCCAGGTATCAGCAGGAGGAAAATTAGCTACTGTATTGCTATCGTTCCAGGTATCAGCAGTAGGAAAATTAGCTACTCTATTGCTATCGTTCCAGGTATCAGCAGTAGGAAAATTAGCTACTGTATTGCTATCGTTCCAGGTATCAGCAGGAGGAAAATTATCTACTCTATTGCTATCGTTCCAGGTTTCAGCAGGAGGAAAATTAGCTACTGTATTGCTATCGTTCCAGGTATCAGCAGGAGGAAAATTAGCTACTGTATTGTTATCGTTCCAGGTATCAGTAGTAGGAAAATTAGCTACTGTATTGCTATCGTTCCAGGTATCAGCAGTAGGAAAATTAGCTACTGTATTGCTATCGTTCCAGGTATCAGCAGTAGGAAAATTAGCTACTCTATTGCTATCGTTCCGGGTATCAGCAGTAGGAAAATTAGCTACTCTATTGCTATCGTTCCAGGTTTCAGCAGGAGGAAAATAATTGACATAGTAATAGTTACTGTGATGCTGTTTCACCATCTTTTCAGCCAAACTTAATTATCCACACTTGATTCTGCCGAAATTCTGAAGATTATTTTGTTGTTCTGATTATTTTGTCGATGGATCACACATTTATTTATTGTGGTAGAAAAAAGAGCTTCATTGGTTTTGTCAGACGCTAGTTCTGGGGCGGAGACCAAAGCTCAGCATTGGTGATTTTAACACAAGACTGGTGGGTTTAGACTGGTGGGTTTAGACTGGTGGGTTTACTATTGTGTAGTTACCACATTGGTGAATAATTCTCTAATCTCAGACACATTCGGCTGTTGCTGAATTTATCTTAGGAGGAGTAAAAGGAAAATGGATAAGAATTTGGAAAACTACACACACACACACACACACACACACACACACACACACACACACACACACACACACACACACACACACACACACACACACACACACACACACACACACACACACACACACACACACACACACACACACACACATGCACACACACAGTCAAATAAATTAGGGTTGTAAACACTTTCTTCACATCGACTAATTGTTCTGGGGATAATAGTGATACATATTGATAGTACCCACAATATATACATATTGATAGTACCCACTAGAGATACATATTGATAGTACCCACTAGAGATATATATTGATAGTACCCACTAGAGATACATATTGATAGTACCCACTAGAGATACATATTGATAGTACTCACTAGAGATATATATTGATAGTACCCACTAGAGATACATATTGATAGTACCCACTAGAGATACATATTGATAGTACCCACTAGAGATACATATTGATAGTACCCAGTAGAGATACATATTGATAGTACCCACTAGAGATACATATTGATAGTACCCACTAGAGATACATATTGATAGTACCCACTAGAGATACATATTGATAGTACCCACTAGAGATACATATTGATAGTACCCACTAGAGATACATATTGATAGTACCCACTAGAGATACATATTGATAGTACCACTAGAGATACATATTGATAGAGATACATATTGATAGTACCCACTAGAGATACATATTGATAGTACCCACTAGAGATACATATTGATAGTACCCAGTAGAGATACATATTGATAGTACCCACTAGAGATACATATTGATAGTACCCACTAGAGATACATATTGATAGTACCCACTAGAGATACATATTGATAGTACCCACTAGAGATACAAATTGATAGTACCCACTAGAGATACATATTGATATACCCACTAGAGATACATATTGATAGTACCCACTAGAGATACATATTGATAGTACCCACTAGAGATACATATTGATAGTACCCACTAGAGATATATATTGATAGTATCCACTAGAGATACATATTGATAGTACCCACTAGAGATATATATTGATAGTATCCACTAGAGATACATATTGATAATACCCACTAGAGATACATATTGATAGTACCCACTAGAGATACATATTGATAGTACCCACTAGAGATATATATTGATAGTATCCACTAGAGATACATATTGATAATACCCACTAGAGATATATATTGATAGTACCCACTAGAGCAGTGGTTCTTAACCTTGTTGGAGGTACTGAACCCCACCAGTTTCATATGCGCATTCACCGAACCCTTCTTAATTGGAAAAATAAAATATTATTTTTTCAAATTCATAACATAGTTTACTGGTGCACAAAATGAACCGTGCATCAACATCACTGTGTTCAAAGAACAAAATCATCAAAACATGATTTTCACACAAAAACAAAAACATAATAATGAATATTTGCTGCAAATCAGTGTGACTTCTGCTGTTTCCTTTCAGAGACCAGTTCAGAAATGCGCAGCTTCACCTTGGCAAGTGCCACTCTCATGTCATTTTCTCAACAAAGTCTGTTCCTTTTCTTCGTTTTTATGTCCAGCATCCTCAAAGGATTGCTCGCAAAGATATGTTGTAACAAACGGTATGAAAATCTCCAGAGCTTTCTTAGCAATAACAAGGTACGCTACCATTTGTTGACACCAAAACGTTGAAAGCGTTGTTGTTCTGAAGAGTTGCTGTTGAACCTGGCTCTGCTGAATTTCAATGATTTCATCGAGGTATTCATCATTGACATCTGTTGTCTCAACACTAAACGTGAACGGCTGTCTCACCCATGCTGGATATGACTCTCTTGTAGGGAAGTATCCGTCAAGATACTTTGCAAGCTCATCTAAGTGTGTGGCAATTGCTTGCTTCAGTTCCGAAGGTACAGAAATGTCTCCGATTCCAGATACATATTCGATCTTACTTACACAGTCGTCCAGCAGGGGAAAGTTTGCGAAGTTATCGTTCTCTGTTCGTCGTTTCCATAACGGTAGCTTTTTTTTAAGCCTTCAGGTTTTTCTCCACTTCGATGATGTTGACTCCACCGCCCTGCATCTTTTGATTGAGATGACTGAGAGCTGCGAAGATTTCAGCCATGTATGCTAAAATGAGAATGAACTCAGAATTAACTTCAGCCTCTTTTCCCATCATGATATTCGCCATCTTCAACACAGCTGGTTTTATGAGTGTTTCACCAATGGTGTGTGGTTTGCCCTGCTTTGCGATCAGGTAAGCAACTTCGTACGACGCTGTGAGGATCGGTTTGTTGATGGGTACAAAGCCGATAACAGGCAGAGTAGCCTTTTCATCGAATCTGGCTCTCCTCACCTTGAATTCAGCGAGCGTTGTGTTCTTGTATTTTCCATCTCCATGCAGCTTAAGGAAGTGTTCTCTTAGTTTTGCCGGTGCTAGACTAGAATTGCTCAACTTAGCATTGCAAATCATGCAGTTAGGACGCTGACTCCCATCACGTTCTGTTATACATGTGAATCCATAATGTACATATTCGTCTGACCACTTTATTTCTTTGCTCGACATAGTAAGTATGAAGGGATTAAAATATTAAGAAAGAAATCACAAGACGACTTCTGAGCGCACCAAATTCCCTGCAGCACAGATAGGCCAAGCGATGAAGCGTGATCACCTGCAGCCAATGATGGCCAAGCGGAGCGTGTCATCACGAATCATATGAGTCGGATGTGTGTCTTGACCTCCGCCGAACCCCTGGGTTTCGATCGAACCCAGGTTAAGAACCACTGCACTAGAGATACATATTGATAATACCCACTAGAGATGCATATTGATAGTATCCACTAGAGATGCATATTGATAGTATCCACTAGAGATATATATTGATAGTACCCACTAGAGATACATATTGATAGTACCCAGTAGAGATACATATTGATAATACCCAGTAGAGATATATATTGATAGTACCCATTAGAGATATATATTGATAATACCCAGTAGAGATACATATTGATAATACCCAGTAGAGATATATATTGATAGTACCCACTAGAGATATATATTGATAATACCCAGTAGAGATACATATTGATAATACCCACTAGAGATACATATTGATAATACCCACTAGAGATGCATATTGATAGTATCCACTAGAGATATATATTGATAGTATCCACTAGAGATACATATTGATAATACCCACTAGAGATATATATTGATAATACCCACTAGAGATATATATTGATAATACCCAGTAGAGATACATATTGATAGTACCCAGTAGAGATACATATTGATAATACCCAGTAGAGATATATATTGATAATACCCACTAGAGTTACATATTGATAATACCCACTAGAGATATATATTGATAATACCCAGTAGAGATACATATTGATAGTACCCAGTAGAGATACATATTGATAATACCCACTAGAGATATATATTGATAATACCCAGTAGAGATACATATTGATAGTACCCAGTAGAGATACATATTGATAATACCCAGTAGAGATATATATTGATAGTACCCACTAGAGTTACATATTGATAATACCCAGTAGAGATACATATTGATAATACCCAGTAGAGATATATATTGATAATACCCACTAGAGATATATATTGATAGTACCCACTAGAGTTACATATTGATAATACCCACTAGAGATATATATTGATAATACCCAGTAGAGATACATATTGATAGTACCCAGTAGAGATACATATTGATAATACCCAGTAGAGATATATATTGATAATACCCACTAGAGATACATATTGATAATACCCACTAGAGATATATATTGATAATACCCAGTAGAGATACATATTGATAATACCCAGTAGAGATACATATTGATAATACCCACTAGAGATATATATTGATAATACCCAGTAGAGAGACATATTGATAATACCCAGTAGAGAGACATATTGATAATACCCACTAGAGATATATATTGATAATACCCAGTAGAGATATATATTGATAATACCCAGTAGAGAGACATATTGATAATACCCACTAGAGATACATATTGATAATACCCAGTAGAGATATATATTGATAATACCCAGTAGAGAGACATATTGATAATACCCACTAGAGAGACATATTGATAATACCCAGTAGAGATACATATTGATAATACCCAGTAGAGATATATATTGATAATACCCAGTAGAGAGACATATTGATAATACCCACTAGAGAGACATATTGATAATACCCACTAGAGATATATATTGATAATACCCAGTAGAGATATATATTGATAATACCCACTAGA
>NC_060185.1:7423289-7428289 GCF_021184085.1 Oncorhynchus gorbuscha | reverse complement strand
CTCCATCTTCATCACTCTTAATGGTTTGGGATGTCTTTAGTGTCTGTCTCCATCTTCATCACTCTTAATGGTTTGGGATGTCTTTAGTCTCCATCTTCATCACTCTTAATGGTTTGGGATGTCTTTAGTCTCCATCTTCATCACACTTAATGGTTTGGGATGTCTTTAGTCTCCATCTTCATCACTCTTAATGGTTTGGGATGTCTTTAGTCTCCATCTTCATCACTCTTAATGGTTTGGGATGTCTTTAGTGTCTGTCTTCATCACTCTTAATGGTTTGGGATGTCTTTAGTCTCCATCTTCATCACTCTTAATGGTTTGGGATGTCTTTAGTCTCCATCTTCATCACTCTTAATGGTTTGGGATGTCTTTAGTCTCCATCTTCATCACTCTTAATGGTTTGGGATGTCTTTAGTCTCCATCTTCATCACTCTTAATGGTTTGGGATGTCTTTAGTCTCCATCTCCATCCCTCTTAATGGTTTTGGAGGTCTTTAGTGTACATCTTAATAACTTTCTCCTCTCCCCCTCCGGCAGTTAGCGCATTCCACATATTAGGGCTACGTCCCAAATATCACCCTATTCCTTATGTGTTGGGCTACTTTTCATCAGGATCCATAGGGGTGTTTTCAACAGTAGACTACTGTATAGGAAACAGGGTGCCATTTGTGATGTCGATTAGGAGCCATGTTTAAAATAATATCTCTGTAGGTGTCAATGTTTCCTGAAGACTTGCACAAGAGAGACAGACACTAATTTTCGTATAGGGCTCTAAGTTGATAATGCAATTTGACACACTGTCAAATGTACTGTCTCTTTTATCCAATCCGTTTACAGACATGCATGCGCAATATTTAATTTTTGAAATATTATTTAATGTATAGGTGGCCCATGGAATGGAACCCACCACCCTGGCGTTGCTGAGACCATGCTCCACCAACTGGGGAATCACCCACCTGGTGTCCCAGGTCTAAATCAGTCCCTGATTAGAGGGGAATCACCCACCTGTTGTCCCAGGTCTAAATCAGTCCCTGATTAGAGGGGAATCACCCACCTGGTGTCCCAGGTCTAAATCAGTCCCTGATTAAAGGGGAATCACCCACCTGATGTCCCAGGTCTAAACCAGTCCCTGATTAGAGGGGAATCACCCACCTGGTGTTACAGGTCTAAACCAGTCCCTGATTAGAGGGGAATCACCCACCTGTTGTCCCAGTTCTAAATCAGTCCCTGATTAAAGGGGAAGAATGGAACTCAGCAGTGGAACTGACTTGGAGGTCCAGATTTGAATTTACCTTGACTATAGAGTTATTTCAAAAAGCTCTCTCTATATCCAGCTAACATTAGGCCTTCAATCAACCACCCAGAACCACCCAGAACTCTGCTATTCCCAAAGTGGCTCCGGCTCAGTCCTCTCCTCTGCTCTACAATGGATTATCCATCTTGCTAATATTGATGGATTGGCTGCAGCCTCATAATTTGAGTTGATATTTTATCAAATGGAATAGCAGCAAGGTTTTCATCACTACAGACAGATGTTTACTGTAGCTATCAGGCAGTTAGTGGTTCAGACAGGTGGGTGGGTGGGTGGGTGGGTGGGTGGGTGGGTGGGTGGGTGGGTGTGTGTGTGTGCGTGCGTGCGTGCGTGTGTGTGTGTGTGTGTGTGTGTGTGTGTGTGTGTGTGTGTGTGTGTGTGTGTGTGTGTGTGTGTGTGTGTGTGTGTGTGTGTGTGTGTGTGTGTGTGTGTGTGTGTGTGTCCAGCCTGCTCTCTCCTACATCTGGCGTCTCCTCAGAGAAATGCTAGAATCACAGCAGCCTTTCATGTGTTTTGGGATTATGAATATTGACCTCTGTGACTCTATCTTGCAGTACCATGCTCTGGAGATGTGTGCTGCAGGTAGAAACACACGGACACACAGACACACATACACATACACCAACACATACACATACACACACACACACACACACACACACACACACACACACACACACACACACACACACACACACACACACACACACACACACACACACACACACACACACACACACACACACACACACGGCTGAAGACTAAATGGATATAGGTCCCGTGTGGCTCAATTGGTGAAGCATGTTGCATAGGTTGTGGGTTCGAATGCCACTGGGGACCATTAGGAGAAAAAAATTAGCAAAAGATTGTCTGTCTTGGGTCTGACTACATGTCCCAAATGATTGTCTCTCCTGGGTCTGACTACATGTCCCAAATGATTGTCTCTCATGGGTCAGACTAAATGTCCCAAATGATTGTCTCTCTTGGGTCTGACTATATGTCCCAAATGATTGTCTCTCCTGGGTCTGACTATATGTCCCAAATGATTGTCTCTCCTGGGTCTGACTAAATGTCTCAAATGATTGTCTCTCTTGGGTCTGACTAAATATCTCAAATGATTGTCTCTCTTGGGTCAGACTAAATGTCTCAAATGATTGTCTGTCTTGAGTCTGACTAAATATCTCAAATGATTGTCTCTCTTGGGTCAGACTAAATGTCCCAAATGATTGTCTCTCCTGGGTCTGACTAAATGTCTCAAATGATTGTCTCTCTTGGGTCAGACTAAATGTCCAAAATGATTGTCTCTCCTGGGTCTGACTATATGTCTCAAATGATTGTCTCTCTTGGGTCTGACTATATGTCTCAAATGATTGTCTCTGTTGGGTGTGACTAAATGTCCCAAATGATTGTCTCTCCTGGGTCTGACTAAATGTCCCAAATGATTGTCTCTCCTGGGTCTGACTATATGTCTCAAATGATTGTCTCTCCTGGGTCTGACTAAATGTCTCAAATGATTGTCTCTCTTGGGTCAGACTAAATATCTCAAATGATTGTCTCTCCTGGGTCTGACTATATGTCCCAAATGATTGTCTCTCCTGGGTCTGACTACATGTCTCAAATGATTGTCTCTCTTGGGTCAGACTAAATGTCTCAAATGATTGTCTCTCCTGGGTCTGACTATGTCTGACTATGGCACCATATTCCCTTTCTACTTTTGACCAGGATCACCTGGACACATCGCCAGATTCAAGAGAGCAGCATGACAGACATGTTATGTCCTGGAGATAAATAGCTGATATACAGTATATATACAGTATAGAGTTTATAGACAATATAGAGCAGATATACAGTACAGCGCTGATACACAGTTGGCATGCAGTGTAGAGATTATATACAGTATAGAGATGATATAGAGATTATATACAGTATAGAGATTATATACAGTATAGAGATGATATAGAGATTATATACAGTATAGAGATTATATACAGTATAGAGATGATATAGAGATTATATACAGTATAGAGATTATATACAGTATAGAGATGATATAGAGATTATATACAGTATAGAGATTATATACAGTTGATATACAGTATAGAGATGATATAGAGATTATATACAGTATAGAGATTATATACAGTTGATATACAGTATAGAGATGATATAGAGATTATATACAGTATAGAGATTATATACATTATAGAGATTATATAGATTATATACAGTATATACATTATAAGGAGATTATATACAGTATAGAGATTATATATGATATAGAGATGATATACAGCATAGAGATGATATAGAGTATAGAGTTGGTATACAGTATTGAGTTGATATAGAGTTGGTATATAGTATATAGTTGATATATAGTATATAGTTGTTATACAGTTGGTATACAGTATAACATTCATATACAGTTGGTATACAGTATAGAGTTGGTATATAGTATATAGTTGATATATAGTATATAGTTGATATATAGTATATAGTTGATATATAGTTGATATATAGTATATAGTTGATATATAGTTGATATATAATATATAGTTGATATATAGTATATAGTTGATATATAGTATATAGTTGATATATAGTTGATATATAGTATATAGTTGATATATAGTTGATATATAATATATAGTTGATATATAGTATATAGTTGATATATAGTATATAGTTGATATATAGTATATAGTTGATATATAGTATATAGTTGATATATAGTATATAGTTGATATATAGTTGATATATAGTTGATATATAGTATATAGTTGATATATAGTATATAGTTGATATATAGTATATAGTTGATATATAGTATATAGTTGGTATATAGTATAGAGTTGATATATAGTATATAGTTGGTATATAGTATATAGTTGATATACTTTATAATGTTCATATACAGTATAGAGTTTATATATAGTTGATATATAGTATATAGTTGATATATAGTATATAGTTTATATATAGTATATAGTTGATATATAGTATATAGTTGATATACTTTATAACGTTCATATACAGTATAGAGTTGCTGGCAGACTCTCCATAATTAGAGACTTAATAACATGTCTTATTAATTGTCATTCCGGTTACTCTAACAATCATCCGTGTTCATAGAATTAAAATACCTTTATCGTATTTAACATGTATTTAACCGATCATAACAATACATTAATTTCAATGATATGAAGAGTGCCTTGGTCCTCTTTGTTTTTTTGATGAACATTTAAACCCCTTTGCTATAGAGCCCCTTCAACCTACAAGGTTCTACTGTTGACGCTAGCAACGCTCCACTTCCTGTTGACGCTAGCAACGCTCCACTTCCTGTTGACGCTAGCAACGCTCCACTTCCTGTTGACGCTAGCAACGCTCCACTTCCTGTTGACGCTAGCAACGCTCCACTTCCTGTTGACGCTAGCAACGCTCCACTTCCTGTTGACGCTAGCAACGCTCCACTTCCTGTTGACGCTAGGAGCGCTCCACTTCCTGTTTTTTTTTCTTCTTTCCTACTAATCATAAGTGTCTGTCTGTGTTGAAACACGTGGGGAGAAAAAACAATAGACAACCATCACTACAAAGTCCAGCTCTCTGTACATAATAACAGTTATCATCGTATCACTGTCTCTCTAATCCAATATATATATGTGGTGATTTATTCAAAGACTTGGTGACCACTG
>NC_060185.1:7395789-7420789 GCF_021184085.1 Oncorhynchus gorbuscha | reverse complement strand
GTGTTTCTATTGGCTAATAGCAGTAAGGACTGTCTGTTATTCTATGTGTTGCTATGGGCTAATAGCAGTAAGGACTAGCTGTTATTCAATGTGTTTCTATGAGCTAATAGCAGTAAGGACTATCTGTTATTCAATGTGTTTCTATTGGCTAATAGCAGTAAGGACTATCTGTTATTCAATGTGTTTCTATTGGCTAATAGCAGTAAGGACTGTCTGTTATTCAATGTGTTTCTATTGGCTAATAGCAGTAAGGACTGTCTGTTATTCAATGTGTTTCTATTGGCTAATAGCAGTAAGGACTGTCTGTTATTCAATGTGTTTCTATTGGCTAATAGCAGTAAGGACTATCTGTTATTCAATGTGTTTCTATTGGCTAATAGCAGTAAGGACTATCTGTTATTCAATGTGTTTCTATTGGCTAATAGCAGTAAGGACTATCTGTTATTCAATGTGTTTCTATTGGCTAATAGCAGTAAGGACTGTCTGTTATTCAATGTGTTTCTATTGGCTAATAGCAGTAAGGACTGTCTGTTATTCAATGTGTTTCTATTGGCTAATAGCAGTAAGGACTGTGTGTTATTCAATGTGTTTCTATTGGCTAATAGCAGTAAGGACTGTGTGTTATTCAATGTGTTTCTATGGGCTAATAGCAGTAAGGACTGTGTGTTATTCAATGTGTTTCTATTGGCTAATAGCAGTAAGGACTGTCTGTTGTTCAATGTGTTTATATTGGCTAATAGCAGTTAGGCGAAATAAAAAATATTTAAAAAATAATAATATATTTATACATAGAGATTTTGAGAGTTTATACTAATATAAACATCAATGTATTTTTCAGTGGCAGAGTTTTTGAACCAGTTGTCAGAAAGCATAAACACATCTGGGTCTGCTGATTTTATCCAAATATTCAGTAAAATCAGAAGAATTCTTCCATTTGTGTGCGTTCAGTCTAGATTTGACAACATTCGGATTCAAATACAGTACCAGAACCAGAGTCCAGAGGAACTGTTACGCCTTGGTCTTAGTATTTTGTGTTTTCTTTAATTATTTGGTCAGGCCAGGGTGTGACATGGGTTTATGTTGTTATATTTCGTATTGGGGATTTTGTATTATTGGGATTGCGGCTGAGTAGGGGTGTTGTATGGGCTTGGCTGCCTGAGGCGGTTCTCAATCAGAGTCAGGTGATTCTCGTTGTCTCTGATGGGGAACCGTATTTAGGTAGCCTGGTTTCGCTTTGTATTTCGTGGGCGATTGTTCCTGTCTCTGTGTAGTTTCACCAGATAGGCTGTAATTAGGTTTCACTTTCCGTTTGTTGTTTTGTATAGTTTTTTCATGTGTCACTTTTTCCATTAAAGTCATGAGTAACCACTACGCTGCATTTCGGTCCGACTCTCATTCTACAAACGAAGAAGGCCGTTACAGGAACCCGAGTCTTCAAAACAACACATTTCAGTCCAGAGACTTGGGTCAGTACCATGTCCTGTCGGTATTGATTACTGGGGTTCAGATGACTCTTTCTCTTCAACGTGACATCATAAATATCAGGGCATAGATAGATAGATAGATAGATAGATAGATAGATAGATAGATAGATAGATAGATAGATAGATAGATAGATAGATAGATAGAATAATAATTAAAAGAAGGTTATATATGGTTTTTTCAAACAACCAATGCTATGATAAACAGGAGAGTTCTGTTTTCCCTGTTTCACTCCCCTGACTCTCTCTGTGTTGAGGTTGTTGAGGAGGAAGGGACGGGGATAAAGTTACTGGGCTGGAAATTGACTTATTTGTTTGTGTGTGTGTGGGTGTGTTAGAGAGAGAGAGTGTGTGTACTTTAAACATTTGTACAGTGTTACAACACTGTATATATATAATAGGACATTTGTAATGTCTTACTTGTTTTGAAACGTCTGTATGTGTAATGTTTACTGTTAATTTTTATTGTTTATTTCACTTTTGTATATTATCTACCCCACTTGCTTTGGCAATGTTAACATATGTTTCCCATACCAATAAACCCCATTGAATTGAATTGAGAGAGAGAGAGAGAGACTGAACAATGGGTGCCCGGTGTTAGAGAGGAGACATTACCCATTCTCAGCCCAGAGATGGAGGGGGGAGGTGGGAAAAGAGTACAGAGTGAGGGAGAGAGTGTTGGAGAGAGAGAGCAAGAGACAAAGAAAAAGGGAGAAATAGAGACAGAGTCTCTAGTCAATGCGTATGCTGTCTCAGTTCCAGCAGACAGACCATCTCGTAAACAGTAGGGCGTGGTAGCGGCTTCCACACTTACCTCTTCTCCCCTCTTCTCTCTTCTCCCTTCCCTCCTCTCCCCTCTTCTCTCTTCTCCCTTCTTCCCTCCTCTCCCCTCTTCTCTCTTCTCCCTTCTTCCCTCCTCTCCCCTCTTCTCTCTTCTCCCTTCTTCCCTCCTCTCCCTTCTTCCCTCCTCTCCCCTCTTCTCTCTTCTCCCTTCTTCCCTCCTCTCCCCTCTTCTCTCTTCTCCCTTCTTCCCTCCTCTCCCCTCTCTCTTCTCCTTCTTCCCTCCTCTCCCCTCTTCTCTCTTCTCCCTTCTTCCTCCCTCTTCTCTCTTCTCCTTCTTCCCTCCCTCCCTCTTCTCTCTTCTCCCCTCCTCTCCCTCTTCCCTCCTCTCCCCTCTTCTCTCTTCCCTTCTTCCCTCCTCTCCCTCTTCTCTCTTCTCCCTTCTTCCCTCCTCTCCCTCTTCTCTCTTCTCCTTCTTCCCTCCTCTCCTCTTCTCTTCTCCTCTTCCCTCCTCTCCCCTCTTCCCTCCTCTCCCCTCTTCTCTCTTCTCCCTTCTTCCCTCCGCTACCCTCTTCTCTCTTCTCCCTTCTTCCCTCAATCTCCCCTCATCTCTCTTCTCCCTCTTCCCTTCTCTCCCCTTCTCTCTTCTTCTCCTCTCCCCTAGGGTCTCTCTTCCTTCTCTCTACCCCTTCTCTTCTCCTTCTTCCCTCCTCTCCTCTTCTCTCTCTCCCTCTTCTCTCTTCTCTCCTCTTCCCTCCTCTCCCCTCCTCTCCCCTCCCCTACCCTCTTCTCTCTTCTCCCTCTTCCCTCCTCTTCTATCTTCTCCCCTCTTCCCTCCTCTCCCCCCTCTTCTCTCTTCTTCCCTCCTCTCCCCTCTTCGCTCTTCTCCCCTCTTCTCTCTTCTCCCCTCTTCCCTCTTCCCTCCTCTCCCCCTCTTCTCTCTTCCCTCTTCTCCCCTCTTCCCTCCTCTCCCCCTCTTCTCTCTTCTCCCCTCTTCCCATCTTTCCCCTCTTCTCTCTTCTCCCCTCTTCACTTCTCTCCCCCTCTTCTCTCTTCTTCCCTGTACTGACCTCAGAAAGATCTCTATGATGATGTATGAGAGATCACTAATCTATCAATGAAACAATCAGTCAAGTATTAAAATCTTTACAAGCCTTAACTCCTCATGTTTCTACAGTGTGGCTGTATTTGATGGAATATGGCTAATCAGTTATTGTTCAATTAATATCAAGCCAACAGAACTATTCTGGCCTGTCCTAAATTATTTATAATAATTCATCTCACCAATCCCCCCCCCCCTATCCCAAAACATCTAAAGTATTTGGTTTTAAATACACTAAGGTATCGAAAAGAAATGTACTTGTTAAAATATACTTAAGTATCAAAGGTAAAAGTATAAATAATAAACATGTATTAAGCAAAACAGACGGCACCATTTTTTAAAATGATAATATTCAAAACATAGTATTTTTTTGTGAGTCCTCCAGATCAGAGGCAGCAGGGATGACCAGGATGTTCTCTTCATAAGTATGTGAATTTGCCAATTTTCCTGTCCTGCTAAAGCATTCAAAATGCAACAAGTACACTAGTACACAACCAAAAGTATGTTGACACCCCTTCAAATTAGTGGATTCGACTATTTCAGCCACACCTGTTGCTGACAGGTGTATAAAAATGAGCACACACCCACGCAATCTCCATAGACAAACATTGACACTGTAATGGCACGTACTGAAGAGCTCAGTGACTTTCAACGTAGCACCATCCTGTTGTCTTACTGTATCACAGACCATCAGGGAGTCTGGCCTACTGACTAGGGTCTGTCTTCCTTTATCTACAGACCATCAGGGAGTCTGGCCCACTGACTAGGGTCTGTCTTCCTTTATCTACAGACCATCAGGGAGTCTGGCCCACTGACTAGGGTCTGTCTTCCTTTATCTACAGACCATCAGGGAGTCTGGCCTACTGACTAGGGTCTGTCTTCCTTTATCTACAGACCATCAGGGAGTCTGGCCTACTGACTAGGGTCTGTCTTCCTTTATCTACAGACCATCAGGGAGTCTGGCCTACTGACTAGGGTCTGTCTTCCTTTATCTACAGACCATCAGGGAGTCTGGCCCACTGACTAGGGTCTGTCTTCCTTTATCTACAGACCATCAGGGAGTCTGGCCCACTGACTAGGGTCTGTCTTCCTTTATCTACAGACCATCAGGGAGTCTGGCCCACTGACTAGGGTCTGTCTTCCTTTATCTACAGACCATCAGGGAGTCTGGCCCACTGACTAGGGTCTGTCTTCCTTTATCTACAGACCAACAGGGAGTCTGGCCCACTGACTAGGGTCTGTCTTCCTTTATCTACAGACCATCAGGGAGTCTGGCCTACTGACTAGGGTCTGTCTTACTGTATCTACAGACCAACAGGGAGTCTGGCCCACTGCTACTGACTAGGGTCAGTCTTACTGTATCTACAGACCATCAGGGAGTCTGGCCCACTGCTACTGACTAGGGTCTGTCTTACTGTATCTACAGACCAACAGGGAGTCTGGCCCACTGACTAGGGTCTGTCTTACTGTATCTACAGACCAACAGGGAGTCTGGCCCACTGCTACTGACTAGGGTCTGTCTTACTGTATCTACAGACCATCAGGGAGTCTGGCCCACTGCTACTGACTAGGGTCTGTCTTACTGTATCTACAGACCAACAGGGAGTCTGGCCCACTGACTAGGGTCTGTCTTACTGTATCTACAGACCAACAGGGAGTCTGGCCCACTGCTACTGACTAGGGTCTGTCTTACTGTATCTACAGACCAACAGGGAGTCTGGCCCACTGCTACTGACTAGGGTCTGTCTTACTGTATCTACAGACCAACAGGGAGTCTGGCCCACTGACTAGGGTCTGTCTTACTGTATCACAGACCATCAGGGAGTCTGGCCCACTGCTACTGACTAGGGTCTGTCTTACTGTATCTACAGACCAACAGGGAGTCTGGCCCACTGCTACTGACTAGGGTCTGTCTTACTGTATCTACAGACCAACAGGGAGTCTGGCCCACTGCTACTGACTAGGGTCTGTCTTACTGTATCTACAGACCATCAGGGAGTCTGGCCCACTGCTACTGCCAAGGGTCTGCTTGACACACATGCACGCAGACCCTGTAGTCCCCATAGGTAGAACAAATCTTCTAATAGCACGCTGATTCATCTTTATCGGTGAATTATTACCTCGTCTTGCTGCCATTCTGGAGGAAATATTTTGACAGAAACACACAGACTGCTGCTGAGGGGAGTCAGTGAAGTATACTGGTAAGTAACAAAATAATGGAAACACTATCCCCTCGTAGTAAATGGAGGGATACAAAGTATATTGAAAGCAGGTGCTTCCACACAGGTGTGGTTCCTGAGTTAATTAAGCAATTAACATCCCATCGTGATTTGGGTCATGTATAAAAATGCTGGGCACGCCATTATTTTGGATACCATGGCTACGCCCCCATAGGATGTCAGTGGTCACTGAATGGTTTGATGAGCATGAACACGATGTGAACCTTAATACCCTGTATATAGCCTCCACATTGACTCTGTACCGTAATACCCTGTATATAGCCTCCACATTGACTCTGTACCGTAATACCCTGTATATAGCCTCCACATTGACTCTGTACCGTAATACCCTGTATATAGCCTCCACATTGACTCTGTACCGTAATACCCTGTATATAGCCTCCACATTGACTCTGTACCGTAATACCCTGTATATAGCCTCCACATTGACTCTGTACCGTAATACCCGGTATATAGCCTCCACATTGACTCTGTACCGTTATACCCTGTATATAGCCTCCACATTGACTCTGTACCGTAATACCCTGTATATAGCCTCCACATTGACTCTGTACCGTAATACCCTGTATATAGCCTCCACATTGACTCTGTACCGTAATACCCTGTATATAGCCTCCACATTGACTCTGTACCGTAATACCCTGTATATAGCCTCCACATTGACTCTGTACCGTAATACCCTGTATATAGCCTCCACATTGACTCTGTACCGTAATACCCTGTATATAGCCTCCACATTGACTCTGTACCGTAATACCCTGTATATAGCCTCCACATTGACTCTGTACCGTAATACCCTGTATATAGCCTCCACATTGACTCTGTACCGTTATACCCTGTATATAGCCTCCACATTGACTCTGTACCGTAATACCCTGTATATAGCCTCCACATTGACTCTGTACCGTAATACCCTGTATATAGCCTCCACATTGACTCTGTACCGTAATACCCTGTATATAGCCTCCACATTGACTCTGTACCGTAATACCCTGTATATAGCCTCCACATTGACTCTGTACCGTAATACCCTGTATATAGCCTCCACATTGACTCTGTACCGTAATACCCTGTATATAGCCTCCACATTGACTCTGTACCGTAATACCCTGTATATAGCCTCCACATTGACTCTGTACCGTAATACCCTGTATATAGCCTCCACATTGACTCTGTACCGTAATACCCTGTATACTAGCCTCCACATTGACTCTGTACCGTAATACCCTGTATATAGCCTCCACATTGACTCTGTACCGTAATACCCTGTATATAGCCTCCACATTGACTCTGTACCGTAATACCCTGTATATAGCCTCCACATTGACTCTGTACCGTAACACCCTGTATATAGCCTCCACATTGACTCTGTACCGTAATACCCTGTATATAGCCTCCACATTGACTCTGTACCGTAATACCCTGTATATAGCCTCCACATTGACTCTGTACCGTAACATCCTGTATATAGCCTCCACATTGACTCTGTACCGTAACACCCTGTATATAGCCTCCACATTGACTCTGTACCGTAATACCCTGTATATAGCCTCCACATTGACTCTGTACCGTAATACCCTGTATATAGCCTCCACATTGACTCTGTACCGTAATACCCTGTATATAGCCTCCACATTGACTCTGTACCGTAATACCCTGTATATAGCCTCCACATTGACTCTGTACCGTAATACCCTGTATATAGCCTCCACATTGACTCTGTACCGTAATACCCTGTATATAGCCTCCACATTGACTCTGTACCGTAATACCCTGCATATAGCCTCCACATTGACTCTGTACCGTAATACCCTGTATATAGCCTCCACATTGACTCTGTACCGTAACACCCTGTATATAGCCTCCACATTGACTCTGTACCGTAATACCCTGTATATAGCCTCCACATTGACTCTGTACCGTAATACCCTGTATATAGCCTCCACATTGACTCTGTACCGTAACATCCTGTATATAGCCTCCACATTGACTCTGTACCGTAACACCCTGTATATAGCCTCCACATTGACTCTGTACCGTAATACCCTGTATATAGCCTCCACATTGACTCTGTACCGTAATACCCTGTATATAGCCTCCACATTGACTCTGTACCGTAATACCCTGTATATAGCCTCCACATTGACTCTGTACCGTAATACCCTGTATATAGCCTCCACATTGATTCTGTACCGTAACACCCTGTATATAGCCTCCACATTGACTCTGTACCGTAACACCCTGTATATAGCCTCCACATTGACTCTGTACCGTAATACCCTGTATATAGCCTCCACATTGACTCTGTACCGTAATACCCTGTATATAGCCTCCGCATTGACGATGAGCATGAACACGATGTGAACCGTATGCCACGGCCCGTCCCACCACCATCAACAAAACACCAAATTCTGGCATTTATTGTGGAAGAATTGGGCGTTGCTTCCCTCCAATAGAGTTCCAGACACTTGGAGAACCTGTGACAAGGTGCATTGAAGCTGTTCTGGCTGCTCGTGGTGGACCTTCGTCCTACTAGACACTAAGTCGGTGTTTCCTTTACTTTGGCAGTTACCCGTAGGACTTCCTCGTGTAGAGAAACAAAGTGCTTAAAGCTTTAGGAGACTGAGACCAGCCACGGAGGCAGTTGTCAGAACACAGAGAGAGCCCTGCTTCCCAAATGGAACCCTATTCCCTATAGGGCCCATAAGGCTCTGGTCAAAAGTAGTACACTATGTAGGGAATAGGGTGCCATTTGGGACAAATGCCTAATGGACCTATGGGATGCTGTGAACACCTGTTGGTAATCCCGGCCTGTTTTCCTCCTGTCACTAGGTGAGAACATGTATCTTCCACCTCTCGATCATTAGTGACGTCCCGGTAGAGATTCCGACTCGGTGCCCTCCGGAGAACAAACTTTGATGATGTGCTGTGATGGTCTGGCCAGGTGGTAGAATAACATTAGCCCTGCTGGCCAGGTGGCAGAGGGAGGGAGGAAGATGAGAGGAGGGGGAGGAGAGAGGAGGGCTGGGAGGCTTTGGACAGGCTCCATCTGTTGTCTTCCACAGCTCTATGATCCTGTAAATCACTCCCCTGTCTAGTTTAGAGTTCTCTTCCTGTAAATCACTCCCCTGTCTAGTTTAGAGTTGTCTTCCTGTAAATCACTCCCCTGTCTAGTTTAGAGTTGTATTCCTGTAAATCACTCCCCTGACTAGTTTAGAGTTGTCTTCCTGTAAATCACTCCCCTGTCTAGCTGTCTTCCTGTAAATCACTCCCCTGTCTAGTTTAGAGTTGTCTTCCTGTAAATCACTCCCCTGACTAGTTTAGAGTTGTCTTCCTGTAAATCACTCCCCTGTCTAGTTTAGAGTTGTCTTCCTGTAAATCACTCCCCTGTCTAGTTTAGAGTTGTATTCCTGTAAATCACTCCCCTGACTAGTTTAGAGTTGTCTTCCTGTAAATCACTCCCCTGTCTAGCTGTCTTCCTGTAAATCACTCTCCTGTCTAGTTTAGAATTATCTTCCTGTAAATCACTCCCCTGACTAGTTTAGAGTTATCTTCCTGTAAATCACTCCCCTGACTAGTTTAGAGTTGTCTTCTTGTAAATCACTTCCCTGACTAGTTTAGAGTTGTCTTCCTGTAAATCACTCCCCTGTCTAGTTTTCTTCCTGTAAATCACTCCCCTGACTAGTTTAGAGTTGTCTTCCTGTAAATCACTCCCCTGACTAGTTTAGAGTTGTCTTCCTGTAAATCACTCCCCTGTCTAGTTGTCTTCCTGTAAATGACTCCACTGTCTAGTTTAGAACTATCTTCCTGTAAATCACTCCCGTGTCTAGTTTAGAGTTGTCTTCCTGTAAATCACTCCCCTGACTAGTTTAGAGTTGTCTTCCTGTAAATCAATCCCCTGTCTAGTTGTCTTCCTGTAAATCACTCTCCTGTCTAGTTGTCTTCCTGTAAATCACTCCCCTGTCTAGTTTAGAGTTGTCTTCCTGTAAATCACTCCCCTGACTAGTTTAGAGTTATCTTCCTGTAAATCACTCCCCTGACTAGTTTAGAGTTGTCTTCCTGTAAATCACTCCCCTGTCTAGTTGTCTTCCTGTAAATCACTCTCCTGTCTAATTGTCTTCCTGTAAATCACTCCCCTGTCTAGTTTAGAGTTGTCTTCCTGTAAATCACTCCCCTGACTAGTTTAGAGTTATCTTCCTGTAAATCACTCCCCTGACTAGTTTAGAGTTGTCTTCCTGTAAATCACTCCCCTGTCTAGTTGTCTTCCTGTAAATCACTCCCTTGTATAGTTGTCTTCCTGTAAATCAGTTGTCTAAATCAACATGTAGTTTATTTGTTTATATTTACAGAGTCTCTCGAGGATAGACTACGTAACATACCTTATATTTTTACGTCTGTCAAACAAGCAACAGTTTTTCCCGGTGCCCTGTTTTTTCTTCACTGATTAGTTGGTCAAATCACGATTAAGCAAAGTGTGAACACCTTTTCCGAGTTCCGGAAGGGGGAGGGACAATTTGGACCATAGACTTGACTGTGGGGAGGAGCTACCACCTTGCCTCATCTCCTCATTCTAATATCTTTCATACACCCCCCCACCCTAGAACTGAATCTAGTAGCTGATGCGAGATGTACGTTCTGGGTTGCCAAGATTAGAGCACTCCCAGTGCCAAATAAAATCTAAGTTTATCAGTGCCGTACACAGTTTTGCAGATGTTATCGCAGGTGCACTGTAATGCTTGTTTTTCTAGCTCTTAACAGTGCAGTAATAAAATAACAATATACACAAAACCCAGAATAATGTAAAATAATGAAGAAATGAAGAAATATCAGAACGAGCAAAGTCAGAGACCGGAATACAAATATATATATATTTGCATTCCGGTCTATACTGTCTATACACACCATCATTATATAACTACTGTCTATACACACCATTCTATATAACTACTGTCTATACACACCATCATTATATAACTACTGTCTATACACACCATTCTATGTAACTACTGTCTTTACACACCATCCTATATAACTACTGTCTATACACACCATCCTATATAACTACTGTCTATACACACCATCCTATATAACTACTGTCTATACACACCATCATTATATAACTACTGTCCATACTGTCTATAAACACCATCCTATATAACTACTGTCCATACTGTCTATACACACCATCATATTATAACTACTGTCTATACACACCATCCTATATAACTACTGTCTATACACACCATCCTATATAACTACTGTCTATACACACCATCATATTATAACTACTGTCTATACTGTCTATACACACCATCCTATATAACTACTGTCTATACACACCATCCTATATAACTACTGTCTATACACACCATTCTATATAACTACTGTCTATACACACCATCCTATATAACTACTGTCTATACACACCATCCTATATAACTACTGTCTATACACACCATCCTATATAACTACTGTCTATACTGTCTATACACACCATCCTATATAACTACTGTCTATACACACCATCCTATATAACTACTGTCTATACACACCATTCTATATAACTACTGTCTATACACACCATCTATATAATACTGTCACACCATCCTATATAACTACTGTCTATACTATATAATACCATCATCCTATATAACTACTGTCTATACACACCATCCTATATAACTACTGTCTATACACACCATCCTATATAACTACTGTCTATACACACCATCCTATATAACTACTGTCTATACACACCATCCTATATAACTACTGTCTATACTGTCTATAAACACCATCCTATATAACTACTGTCTTAAAAAGATGAGAGAGGCCTGTAATTTTCATCATAGGTACACTTTTTTTTAAATCCAGAAAATCACATTGTAGGATTTTTAATGAATTTATTTGCAAATTATTGTGGAAAATAAGTATTTGGTCAATAACATAAGTTTATCTCAATACTTTGTTAAATACCCTTTGTTGGCAATGACGTTTTCTGTAAGTCTTCACAAGGTTTTCACACACTGTTGCTGGTATTTTGTTCCATTCCTCCATGCAGATCTCCTCTAGAGCATTGATGTTTTGGGGCTGTTGCTGGGCAACATGAACTTTCAACTCCCTCCAAAGATTTTCTATGGGGTTGAGATCTGGAGACTGTCTAGGCCACTAAATACTTTTTTTGCCCCACTGTATATAGGATGGTGTGTATAGACAGCATAGACAGTTGTTATATAGGATGGTCCTTGTCCTTGATGACCTTCTAGATGGTAATGGGGTGAACAGGCTGTAGCTCGGGTGGCTGATGTCCTTGATGATCTTCTAGATGGTAATGGGGTGAACAGGCCATGACTCGGGTGGCTGAGGTCCTTGATGATCTTCCAGATGGTAGCGGGGTGAACAGGCCATGACTCGGGTGGCTGAGGTCCTTGATGATCTTCTAGATGGTAATGGGGTGAACAGGCTGTAGCTCGGGTGGCTGAGGTCCTTGATGACCTTCTAGATGGTAATGGGGTGAACAGGCTGTAGCTCAGGTGGCTGAGGTCCTTGATGATCTTCTAGATGGTAATGGGGTGAACAGGCCGTGGCTCGGGTGGCTGAGGTCCATAATGATCTTCTAGATGGTAATGGGGTGAACAGGCTGTAGCTCAGGTGGCTGATGTCCTTGATGACCTTCTAGATGGTAATGGGGTGAACAGGCTGTAGCTCGGGTGGCTGAGGTCCTTGATGATCTTCCAGATGGTAGCGGGGTGAACAGGCCGTGGCTCGGGTGGCTGAGGTCCTTGATGATCTTCCAGATGGTAATGGGGTGAACAGGCCGTGGCTCGGGTGGCTGAGGTCCTTGATGATCTTCCAGATGGTAATGGGGTGAACAGGCTGTAGCTCAGGTGGCTGAGGTCCTTGATGACCTTCTAGATGGTAGCGGGGTGAACAGGCCGTGGCTCGGGTGGCTGAGGTCACGAGGTGTTGTAGTTGTCCCGTAGGGCAGGTAGTGTGCCCCCGGTGATGCGTTGGGCTGACCGCACCACCTTCTGGAGTGCCTTGGGGTTGTGGGCTACGCAATTGTCAGTGTAATCCAGTAATGTAGTAATGCAGTCCCACACAGAAAGGTCCTTCCTCTCCTCTCTCCTTCCTCCAGAGAAGGATGGTACCAGACCTCTCCTCTCTCCTTCCTCCAGAGAAGGATGGTACCAGACCTCTCCTCTCTCCTTCATCCAAAGAAGGATGGTACCAGATCTCCCCTCTCTCCTTCCTCCAGAGAAGGATGGTACCAGACCTCTCCTCTCTCCTTCCTCCAGAGGAGGATGGTACCAGACCTCTCCTCTCTCCTTCCTCCAGAGAAGGATGGTACCAGACCTCTCCTCTCTCCTTCCTCCAGAGAAGGATGGTACCAGACCTCTCCTCTCTCCTTCCTCCAGAGAAGGATGGTACCAGACCTCCCCTCTCTCCTTCCTCCAGAGAAGGATGGTACCAGACCTCTCCTCTCTCCTTCCTCCAGAGGAGGATGGTACCAGACCTCTCCTCTCTCCTTCCTCCAGAGAAGGATGGTACCAGACCTCTCCTCTCTCCTTCCTCCAGAGAAGGATGGTACCAGACCTCTCCTCTCTCCTTCCTCCAGAGAAGGATGGTACCAGACTTCTCCTCTCTCCTTCCTCCAGAGAAGGATGGTACCAGACCTCTCCTCTCTCCTTCCTCCAGAGAAGGATGGTACCAGACCTCTCCTCTCTCCTTCCTCCAGAGAAGGATGGTACCAGATCTCCCCGCTCTCCTTCCTCCAGAGAAGGATGGTACCAGACCTCTCCTCTTATTGAACAGAACAGAGCTGGCTGGTGCGTGAGAAGATAACAGCAGTCAGCAGACTTCATCCATCATCATCGGTTGTTTTTGCCTAGATCACAACAGATATGTTCAGCGCAGAACAAACAAGTCATCAGTCACCGCAGCATATAACCACTACAGATACTCTTTCCAGCTTCTATTACTCCCTCTGTGTAGCATGAACATCATTCACCATAATGATGGGCCCAATATAGTGATGGGCCCAACATAGTGATGGACCCAACATAGTGATGAGCCCAACATAATGATGGACCCAGCATAATGATGGACCCAACATAGTGATGAGCCCCACATAGTGATGGGCCCAATATAGTGATGGGCCCAATATAGTGATGGGCACAATATAGTGATGGGCCCAATATAGTGATGGGCACAATATAGTGATGGGCCCAATATAGTGATGGGCCCAATATAGTGATGGGCCCAATATAGTGATGGGCCCAATATAGTGATGGGCCCAATATAGTGATGGGCCCAACATAGTGATGGGCCCAATATAGTGATGGGCCCAATATAGTGATGGGCCCAATATAGTGATGGGCCCAATATAGTGATGGGCCCAATATAGTGATCATCCTATTTTCAGTGCCAGTCAAAGGTTTGGACACACCTACTCATTCCAGGGTTTTTCTTATTTAAAAAAAATATTTTCTACATTGTAGAATAACAGTGAAGACATCAAAACTATAAAATAATAATAAAATAACACATATGGAATCATGTAGTAACCCAAAAAAGTCTAAATATATTTTGGAGATTCTTCTTTGAGATTCTTCAAAGTAGCCACCCTTTGCCTCGATGACAGCTGTGCACACTCTGGTCATTCTCTCAACCGGTTTCATGAGGTAGTCACCTGGAATGCATTTCAATTAACAGGTGTGCCTTGTTAAAAGTTAGCTATCTCCCGCATGTGTAGTTCCCACCGTGAAGCATGGAGGAAGTGGTGTGATGGTGTGGGGGTGCTTTGCTGGTGACACTGTCAGTGATTTGTTTAGAATTCCATGCACACTTAACCAGCATGGCTACCACAGCATTCTGCAGCGATACCCCATCCCATCTGGTTTGCGCTTAGTGGGACTATAAATTGTTTTTCAACAGGACAATGACCCAAAACACACCTGCAGGCGGTTTAAGTGCTATTTTACCAAGGAGAGTGATGGAGTGCTGTATCAGATGATCTGACCTCCACAATCGCCCAACTTTAACCCAATTGAGATGGTGTGGGATAAGTTGGACCTCAGAGTGAAGGAAAAGCAGCCAACAAGTTCTCAGCATATGTGGGAACTCCTTCAAGACTGTTGGAAAATGCCAAGAGTGTGCAAAGCTGTTAGAGGGGGAAGGGGGTGGTTGTATAGGGCTGGTTGGAGGGGGGTGGTTGTATAGGGCTGGTTGGAGGGGGAAGGGAGGGGGTTGGAGGGGAAGTGGTTGTATAGGGCTGGATGGAGGGGAGGTGGTTGTATAGGGCTGGTTGGAGGGGGGGGTTGTATAGGGCTGGTTGGAGGGGTTGGTTGTACAGGGCTGGTTGGAGGGGAGGTGGTTGTATAGGGCTAGTTGGAGGGGAGGAGGTTGTATAGGGCTAGTTGGAGGGGAGGTGGTTGTATAGGGCTGGTTGGAGGGGAGGTGGTTGTACAGGGCTGGTTGGAGGGGAGGTGGTTGTACAGGGCTGGTTGGAGGGGAGGTGGTTGTTTAGGGCTGGTTGGAGGGGGAGGTTGTTGTATAGGGCTGGTTGGAGGGGAGGTGGTTGTATAGGGCTGGTTGGAGGGGAGGTGGTTGTATAGGGCTGGTTGGAGGGGAGGGAGGTGGTTGTATAGGGCTGGTTGGAGGGGAAGTGGTTGTATAGGGCTGGTTGGAGGGAGGTGGTTGTTTGGCTGGTTGGAGGGGAGGGGAGGGAGGGTTGGAGGGGAGGTGGTTGTATAGGGCTGGTTGGAGGGGAGGTGGTTGTATAGGGCTGGTTGGAGGGGGGTTGGAGGGGGAGGTGGTTGTATAGGGCTGGTTGGAGGGGGAGGGGGTTGGTGGTTGTAAAGGGCTGGTTGGAGGGGGGAGGGGTTGGAGAGGAGGTGGTTGTATAGGGCTGGTTGGAGGGGAGGTGGTTGTATAGGGCTGGTTGGAGGGGAGGTGGTTGTATAGGGCTGGTTGGAGTGGAGGGGAGGGAGGGTTGGAGGGGAGGTGGTTGTATAGGGCTGGTTGGAGGGGAGGGGGTTGGAGAGGAGGTGGTTGTAAAGGGCTGGTTGGAGGGGGAGGGGAGGGGGTTGGAGAGGAGGTGGTTGTATAGGGCTGGTTGGAGGGGGAGGTGGTTGTATAGGGCTGGTTGGAGGGGAGGTGGTTGTTTAGGGCTGATTGGAGGGGAGGTGGTTGTATAGGGCTGGTTGGAGGGGGGTTGTATAGGGCTGGTTGGAGGGGGTGGTTGTACAGGGCTGGTTGGAGGGGAGGTGGTTGTATAGGGCTAGTTGGAGGGGAGGTGGTTGTATAGGGCTAGTTGGAGGGGAGGTGGTTGTATAGGGCTGGTTGGAGGGGAGGTGGTTGTACAGGGCTGGTTGGAGGGGAGGTGGTTGTACAGGGCTGGTTGGAGGGGAGGTGGTTGTTTAGGGCTGGTTGGAGGGGAGGTTGTTGTATAGGGCTAGTTGGAGGGGAGGTGGTTGTATAGGGCTGGTTGGAGGGGAGGTGGTTGTACAGGGCTGGTTGGAGGGGAGGTGGTTGTACAGGGCTGGTTGGAGGAGGTGGTTGTTTAGGGCTGGTTGGAGGGGAGGTTGTTGTATAGGGCTGGTTGGAGGGGGAGGTGGTTGTATAGGGCTGGTTGGAGGGGAGGTGGTTGTATAGGGCTGGTTGGAGGGGAGGGGAGGTGGTTGTATAGGGCTGGTTGGAGGGGGAAGTGGTTGTATAGGGCTGGTTGGAGGGGAGGTGGTTGTATATGGCTGGTTGGAGGGGAGGGGAGGGAGGGTTGGAGGGGGAGGTGGTTTTATAGGGCTGGTTGGAGGGGAGGTGGTTGTACAGGGCTGGTTGGAGGGGAGGGGAGGGAGGGTTGGTTGGGGGGAGGTGGTTGTATAGGGCTGGTTGGGGGGAGGGGGTTGGAGAGGAGGTGGTTGTAAAGGGCTGGTTGGAGGGGGGGAGGGGTTGGAGAGGAGGTGGTTGTATAGGGCTGGTTGGAGGGGGAGGTGGTTGTATAGGGCTGGTTGGAGGGGAGGTGGTTGTATAGGGCTGGTTGGAGTGGAGGGGAGGGAGGGTTGGAGGGGGAGGTGGTTGTATAGGGCTGGTTGGAGGGGGAGGGGGGTTGGAGAGGAGGTGGTTGTAAAGGGCTGGTTGGAGGGGAGGGGAGGGGGTTGGAGAGGAGGTGGTTGTATAGGGCTGGTTGGAGGGGAGGTGGTTGTATAGGGCTGGTTGGAGGGGGAGGTGGTTGTTTAGGGCTGATTGGAGGGGAGGTGGTTGTATAGGGCTGGTTGGAGGGGAGGTGGTTGTATAGGGCTGGTTGGAGGGGAGGTGGTTGTATAGGGCTGGTTGGAGGGGAGGTGGTTGTATAGGGCTGGTTGGAGGGGAGGTGGTTGTATAGGGCTGGTTGGAGGGAGGTGGTTGTATAGGGCTGGTTGGAGGGGGTGGTTGATAGGGCTGGTTGGAGGGGATGGGAGGTGGTTGTACAGGGCTAGTTGGAGGGGAGGTGGTTGTTTAGGGCTGGTTGGAGTGGGGAGGTGGTTGTATAGGGCTGGTTGGAGGGGGGGGAGGTGGTTGTACAGGGCTAGTTGGAGGGGAGGTGGTTGTATAGGGCTGGTTGGAGGGGGAGGGGAGGTGGTTGTACAGGGCTAGTTGGAGGGGAGGTGGTTGTTTAGGGCTGGTTGGAGGGGAGGTGGTTGTCCAGGGCTGGTTGGAGGGGTAGGTGGTTGTATAGGGCTGGTTGAGAGGGGAGGGGAGGTGGTTGTTTAGGGCTGGTTGGAGGGGGAGGTGGTTGTTTAGGGCTGGTTGGAGGGGAGGTGGTTGTTTAGGGCTGGTTGGAGGGGAGGTGGTTGTTTAGGGCTGGTTGGAGGGGGAGGTGGTTGTTTAGGGCTGGTTGGAGGGAGAGGTGGTTGTATAGGGCTGGTTGGAGGGGAGGTGGTTGTATAGGGCTGGTTGGGGGGAGGTGGTTGTTTAGGGCTGGTTGGAGGGGAGGTGGTTGTATAGGGCTGGTTGGAGGGGAGGTGGTTGTATAGGGCTGGTTGGAGGGGGTGTGGTTGTATAGGGCTGGTTGGAGGGGGAGGGAGGTGGTTGTACAGGGCTAGTTGGAGGGGAGGTGGTTGTTTAGGGCTGGTTGGAGGGGGAGGTGGTTGTATAGGGCTGGTTGGAGGGGTAGGTGGTTGTATAGGGCTGGTTGGACAGGAGGGGAGTTGGTTGTTTATGGCTGGTTGGAGGGGGAGGTGGTTGTATACACACACACACACACACACGTGTATGGGTGGCAGGTAGCCAAGTGGTTAGAGTGTAGAGGTGGCAGGGTAGCCTAGGGCTGGTTGGAGGGGAGGTGGTTGTTTAGGGCTGGTTGGAGGGGAGGTGGTTGTTTAGGGCTGGTTGGAGGGGGAGGTGGTTGTTTAGGGCTGGTTGGAGGGGGAGGTGGTTGTTTAGGGCTGGTTGGAGGGGAGGTGGTTGTATAGGGCTGGTTGGAGGGGGAGGTGGTTGTTTGGGGCTGGTTGGAGGGGGAGGTGGTTGTTTAGGGCTGGTTGGAGGGGGCAGGGGGAAGGTGATTGTGTTTTGAGGTGATGTATAGATACACCCAGGGGTTGACTGAGCCAACTTTGAACAGCCATCTGTTTAGGTGTAAAAGGTTTGTCTGTCTGGTCTATGGCTGATTAGCCGCATCCCAAGTCTCCACCCTTCTCCCAAAGTGTGCACTTCCTCATCAAGGATTTAAAATCATGGGATTAGTGTAAGCATTGGCTGGAAGGAGTTTCCACCATTGTTAAATCCATAACTAGGAGTGTGCAAAGGGCACGCTTGAAGAGAAGGGTGAAGAATTTCAGAATTTATACCTGAGACAGTTCCTCTGCCAGTATTGTTTGTCATCCCAGTCGTCTGTGGCCTGACTGAACGAGAGACGCCTGATATCCTGATAATGGGAGAGAATCACCACCTGGCAGGTGTGGTGTTGGTGTGTGTGTGTGTGTGAGTGTAGTGGTGGTAGGGTAGCCTAGTGGTCAGAGTGTGTGTGAGGTGGCAGGGTAGTAGTGGTTGTGTGTGTGGTGTGCAGGGTAGCCTGTGGTTGAGAGGTGAATCATTGTTCTAGAAACACATTACGGCCCCCCATTACTCTGAGGACCAACCAATCACAAGATGGATTATGTAAATAGGTCCTGACAGAAGTAAAGACGGAGAAGGGCCAGGAAGAACTGGCCAAGAGCTACACACACACACACACACACACACACACACACACACACACACACACACACACACACACACACACACACACACACACACACACACACACACACACACACACACACACACACACACACACACACATATATATACACACACACGCACACCCACATATATACACACACACATATATATATACACACACACACACACACACACACACACACACACACACACACACACACACACACACACACACACACACACACACACACACACACACACACATATATATACACACACACGCACACCCACATATATACACACACACATATATATACACACACACACACACACACACACACACACACACACACACACACACACACACACACACACACACACACACACACACACACACACACACACACACACACACACACACACACACACACACAACCCCGTTATACCCTCAATTACCCCCATATTTCCAAGCGGATGATGTTGATGAAGGTGGTGCAGAGTTACTCCAACATGGACCCAACACATGCTCTTCACTGCTGAAGCCACGGAGACTCTGGGTGGGGGGCTCCACTGCCAAATAGCGTGTGTGTGTGTGTGTGTGTGTGTGTGTGTGTGTGTGTGTGTGTGTGTGTGTGTGTGTGTGTGTGTGTGTGTGTGTGTGTGTGTGTGTGTGTGTGTGTGTGTGTGTGTGTGTGTGTGTGTGTGTGTGTGTGTGTGTGTGTGTGTGTGTGGCTACGTTGTTAAGGTCGTCATTAACAGCTAATGGAAAAAGTCACTGTGTAATAGTCCAGTAGAACAGTAACACTGTGAATCAAACATCATAATGACTAGAGACATCTGCTGCTGATTCTCCCTGTTGCTTTAACACACACACACACACACACACACACACACACACACACACACACACACACACACACACACACACACACACACACACACACACACACACACACACACACACACACACACACACACACACACACACACACACACACACACACACACACACACACACACAGTTATTGTCTGGAAGTATAGAGATGATGGAGAAATACAGGTAACTGCCAGAATAATGGAAACGTTTCACCCAACACCCTATTAATACATTCCATATTGGTGTTTCCTTTATTTTGGCAACTATCTGTATCTTCTGAATGGTTTTAATTAATCTGTACTGCTTGTTATTTCAAAAGCAATGTGAGTCAAGATAACACCACTCCATACTCTCTTTGAAATGAATAGATTCAGTACTCTGGCAGATACAGCAATATTAGCCAACGGAAACAGTCTAATTCAGCGTTTTACAACAACATTTAAGGTCTCTCTCTAATCCTGCTAGACTAATCCTGCCAGCTCAGAGAGCAGAGGGAGAGGAGAGGAAAGGGAGAGTGGAGAGGAGAGGAAAGGGAGAGAGAGATGAGAGGACAAAGAGAGGAGAGAGAGAAAGGAGAGAGGAAAGAGAGAGTGGAGATGAGGGGAGACAGAGTAGAGGAGAGAGGGAGAAAGAGAGGAGAAAGAGAGTGAGGAGAGAAGAGGAGAGAGGAAAGAGAAGAGAGAGAGAGAGAGATGGGGGAGGGGAGGGGAAGGAGAGAGGGGAGAGAAGAGAAGAGAGAGGAAAGAGAGAGAAGAGAGGAGAGAGGCGAATGAGAGAGATAAGAGGAGAGGAGAGGAGAGGAGAGGAGAGGAGAGGAGAGGAGAGGAGAGGAGAGGAGAGGAGAGGAGAGGAGAGGAGAGGAGAGGAGAGGAGAGGAGAGGAGAGGAGAGGAGAGGAGAGGAGAGGAAAGAGAGAGCAGGAAGTACCACAACCTGCAATAGCTGTCTGCGTCTGTTCCTCACACTACGACGACACAACCCAGAGTGGGCAGCACACCATCTTTTATTATTGTGGAAGCAGAGGAAGAGGGTTTATATGGTGGATCAGCATTCTGGAATCAGAGACCATGGGAGGGGCATCAACAAACACACGCAACCAGTGGGGGAGGGGATAGGGGATGGAGTGGAGGAGAGGGTGGAGAAAAGGAGGGGGTGGAGTGGAGGAGGGGATCGGGGATGGAGTGGAGAGGAGGAGGGGGTGCAGAGAAGGGGGGTGGAGAGAAGGAGGGGTGGAGTGGAGGAGGGGATCAGGGATGGAGTGGAGAGGAGGAGGGGGTGGAGAGAAGGAGGGGTGGAGTGGAGGAGGGGATAGGGGATGGAGTGGAGTGGAGGAGGGGTGGGGTGGAGAGAAGGAGGAGGGGGTGGAGAGAAGGAGAGGGTGGAGAGAAGAGGGTGGAGGGTGGAGAGAAAGAGAGGGTGGAGAGAAGGAGAGGGTGGAGAGAAGGAGAGGGTGGAGAGAAGGAGAGGATGGAGAGAAGGAGAGGGTGGAGAGAAGGAGAGGGTGGAGAGAAGGAGATGGTGGTGAGGGTGGAGAGAAGGAGAGAGTGGAGAGAAGGAGAGAAGGAGAGGGTGGAGAGAAGGAGAGGGTGGAGAGAAGGAGATGGTGGAGAGGGTGGAGAGAAGGAGAGAGTGGAGAGAAGGAGAGAAGGAGAGGGTGGAGAGAAGGAGAGGGTGGAGAGAAGGAGAGGGTGGAGAGAAGGAGAGGGTGGAGAGAAAGAGAGGGTGGAGAGAAGGAGAGGGTGGAGAGAAGGAGAGGGTGGAGAGAAGGAGAGGGTGGAGAGAAGGAGGGGATAGTGGAGGAGGGGGTGGAGAGAAGGCCAAATAGGTCCACAGACGATGCAATCTCAACCACACTGCAAACTGCCCTAACCCACCTGGACAAGAGGAATACCTATGTGAGAATGCTGTTCATCGACTACAGCTCGGCATTCAACACCATAGTACCCTCCAAGCTCGTCATCAAGCTCGAGACCCTGGGTCTCGACCCCGCCCTGTGCAACTGGGTACTGGACTTCCTGACGGGCCGCCCCCAGGTGGTGAGGGTAGGCAACAACATCTCCTCCCCGCTGATCCTCAACACGGGGGCCCCACAAGGGTGCGTTCTGAGCCCTCTCCTGTACTCCCTGTTCACCCACGACTGCGTGGCCACGCACGCTCCAACTCAATCATCAAGTTTGCGGACGACACAACAGTGGTAGGCTTGATTACCAACAACGACGAGACGGCCTACAGGGAGGAGGTGAGGGCCCTCGGAGTGTGGTGTCAGGAAAATAACCTCACACTCAACGTCAACAAAACTAAGGAGATGATTGTGGACTTCAGGAAACAGCAGAGGGAACACCCCCTATCCACATCGATGGAACAGTAGTGGAGAGGGTAGCAAGTTTTAAGTTCCTCGGCATACACATCACAGACAAACTGAATTGGTCCACTCACACTGACAGCGTCGTGAAGAAGGCGCAGCAGCGCCTCTTCAACCTCAGGAGGCTGAAGAAATTCGGCTTGTCACCAAAAGCACTCACAAACTTCTACAGATGCACAATCGAGAGCATCCTGGCGGGCTGTATCACCGCCTGGTACGGCAACTGCTCCGCCCTCAACCGTAAGGCTCTCCAGAGGGTAGTGAGGTCTGCACAACGCATCACCGGGGGCAAACTACCTGCCCTCCAGGACACCTACACCACCCGATGTTACAGGAAGGCCATAAAGATCATCAAGGACATCAACCACCCGAACCACTGCCTGTTCACCCCGCTATCATCCAGAAGGCGAGGTCAGTACAGGTGCATCAAAGCTGGGACCGAGAGACTGAAAACAGCTTCTATCTCAAGGCCATCAGACTGTTAAACAGCCACCACTAACATTGAGTGGCTGCTGCCAACACACTGTCATTGACACTGACCCAACTCCAGCCACTTTAATAATGGGAATTGATGGGAAATGATGTAAATATATCACTAGCCACTTTAAACAATGCTACCTTATATAATGTTACTTACCCTACATTATTCATCTCATATGCATATGTATATACTGTACTCTACATCATCGACTGCATCCTTATGTAATACATGTATCACTAGCCACTTTAACTATGCCACTTTGTTTACATTGTCTACACACTCATCTCATATGTATATACTGTACTCGATACCATCTACTGTATGCTGCTCTGTACCATCACTCATTCATATATCCTTATGTACATGTTCCTTATCCCCTTACACTGTGTATAAGACAGTAGTTTTGGAATTGTTAGTTAGATTACTTGTTGGTTATCACTGCATTGTCGGAACTAGAAGCACAAGCATTTCGCTACACTCGCATTAACATCTGATAACCATGTGTATGTGACAAATAAATTTGATTTGATTTGATGGAGAGAAGGAGAGGGTGGAGAGAAGGAGATGGTGGAGAGAAGGAGAGGGTGGAGAGGGTGGAGAGAAGGAGAGGGGGGAGAGAAGGAGAGGGTGGAGAGAAGGAGAGGGTGGAGAGAAAGAGAGGGTGGAGAGAAGGAGAGGGTGGAGAGAAGGAGAGGGTGGAGAGAAGGAGAGGGTGGAGAGAAGGAGGGGTGGGAGATGAGTTGAGGAGGGGGTGGAGTGGAGGAGGGGGTGGAGTGGGGGAGGGGATGGAGTGGGGTAGGGGATGGAGTGGAGTGGAGGAGGGGATGGAGTGGGGGAGGGGATGGATGGAGTGGGGGAGGGGATGGAGTGGAGGAGGGGATGGAGTGGGGGAGGGGATGGAGTGGGGGATGGAGTGGGGGAGGAGATGGAGTGGAGGAGGGGATGGAGTGGGGGAGGGAGTGGAGTGGGGGAGGGGATGTAGTGGATGAGGGGGTGGAGTGGAGGAGGGGTGGAGTGGGGGAGGGGATGGAGTGGAGGAGGGGATGGAGTGGAGTGGGGGAGGGGATGTAGTGGGGGAGGAGATGGAGTGGAGGAGGGGATGGAGTGGGGGAGGGGATGGAGTGGGGGATGGAGTGGGGGAGGAGATGGAGTGGAGGAGGGGATGGAGAGGGGGAGGGGATGGAGTGGAGTGGGGGAGGGGATGTAGTGGATGAGGGGGTGGAGTGGAGGAGGGGGTTGAGTGGGGGAGGGGATGGAGTGGAGGAGGGGATGGAGTGGAGGAGGGGATGGAGTGGGGGAGGGGGTGGAGTGGGGGAGGGGATGGAGTGGGGGAGTGCGGCCTTGGGCCCTGAGCCAGTGTCTATCAGGGGATAGCAGAGTCGAGCACAGCATTGGTCTGACCACCCCCCCCAGCTCACAGAGGATGTTAAAGGTACACAGGATATGTCCCAAATTGCACCCTATTCCCTACATAGTGCACTACTTTTCTGACCAGAGCCCATTTGAGACAGTGTGTAACATACGTCCTGAGTATCATCATTAAACAGAGCCTGAAATACCAGGGAGGGAGGAGTTATTCCCAACTGCATACTGTTTCCTATAAAGTACACTACCTGCTCAGAGGTAGTGCACTATATAGGGAATAGTTTGTTTTTCGAGACGTAGACTCAGTCTAGCAGACTAGCGGACTAGCGGACTAGCGGACTAGCGGACTAGCGGACTAGCAGACTAGCGGACTAGCGGACTAGCGGACTAGCGGACTAGCGGACTAGTGGACTAGCAGACTAGCGGACTAGCGGACTAGCGGACTAGCAGACTAGCAGACTAGCAGACTAGCGGACTAGCGGACTAGCAGACTAGCAGACTAGCAGCCTAGCGGACTAGCGGACTAGCGGACTAGCGGACTAGCAGCCTAGCGGACTAGCGGACTAGCGGACTAGCGGACTAGCGGACAAGCGGACTAGCGGACTAGCGGACTAGCGGACTAGCGGACTAGCGGACTAGCGGACTAGCGGACTAGCGGACTAGCAGACTAGCGGACTAGCGGACTAGCAGACTAGCAGACTAGCAGACTAGCGGACTAGCAGACTAGCAGACTAGCAGACTAGCAGCCCCACGGAACAACAGGACGATGAAACGTTGCCCGCAGCCATGGCACTAAGTCACACACACACACACACACACACACACACACACACACACACACACACACACACACACACACACACACACACACACACACACACACACACACACACACACACACACACACACACACACACACACACACACACACACACACACACACACAAGCCATCACTGAGCAGGAGACATCACTACTGAGTGGCCAGTGGCCAGTGGCCCTGATGTGAAAAATGGCTCTGCATCCTAGATGGCATTCTATTCTCTACACTGGGTACTACATCAGCCATTTGGGACACAGAGTATATATATAGAGAGAGAGTGCACCCTGAGGAC